>NW_027138363.1:102500-403000 GCF_035084215.1 Heptranchias perlo | reverse complement strand
GAGGTGGAGGAGGGGAAGGAGGTGGAGAAGGAGCAGGAGGAGGAGAAGGAACAGGAGGTGGAGAAGAAGCAATAGGTGGAGAAGGAGCAGGAGGTGGAGAAGGACCAGGAGTGTGAGTAGGATAAGGAGTTGGTGAAGAAGCAGGAGGAGGAGCAGCAGCAGGAGGAGAAGAAGGAGCAGGAGGTGGAGAAGGAGCAGCAGGAGGAGAAGGAGCAGGGGGAGGAGAAGGAGCAGAAGGAGGAGAAGGAACAGGAGGAGGAGAAGGAGCAGGAGTGGAGATGGAGCAGGAGAAGAACAAGGTGCAGGAAGAGGAGTAGTAGCAGGACGAGGATAAGGAGCAGGAGGTGGAGAAGGAACAGGAGGTGGAGAAGAATCAATACGAGGAAAAGGAGAAGGAGGCGGAGAAGGACCTTGAGGGGTAGTAGGAGAAAGAGTTGGAGGAGAAGCAGGAGGAGGAGCTGAGCAGGAGGAGAAGAAGGAGCAGGAGGTGGAAAAGGAGCAGGAGGAGGAGAAGGATCAGTCGGTGGATTAGGAGCTGGATGTGGAGAAGGAATAAGAGGAGGATGTTGAGCAGAATGAAGAGAATAAGTAGGAGGAGGTTGAGCAGGAGGAGAAGAAGGAGCAGGATGGGGAGAAGGAGCAGGAGGTAGAGAAGGAGGAGGAGAGTGAGGAGGAGGACGAGGAGGAGGAGAAGGAGCAGGAGCTGGAGATAGATCAGGAATTGAGAAGGAGCAGGAGGAGAAGAAGCTGCAGGCGGAGAAGAAGGAGCAGGAGAAGGAGAAGGAGCAGGAGAAGGAGCAGGAGGTGGAGAAGGAGCAGGAGGAGGAGAAGAAGTAGGCGGAGGAGAAGGAGCAGGAGGTGGAGATGGAGCAGGAGTGGAGAAGGAGCAGCAGAAGAAGAAGTAGCAGGAGGAGGAGCAGGAGCAGGAGGAGGAGGAGGAGCAGGAGGAGGAGAAGGAGCAGGAGGTGGAGAAGGCGCAAGATGAGGAGAAGGAGCAGGAGGTGGAGAAGGAGCAGGAGATGGAGAAGGAGCAGGAGGAGAAGAAGGAGCAGGATGTGGAGAAGGAGCACGGGGAGGAGAAGGAGAAGGAGGAGGAGGTGGGGAAGTAGCAGCAGGAGGAGAAGGAGTAGAAGCCGTAGAAGGAGCAGAAGCGGGAGATGGAGCAGAAGCCGGATTAGGAGGAGGAGTTTGAGCAGGAGGTGGAGAAGGATCAGGAGGGGGAGAATGATGAGGCGGTGGAGAGGGAGAAGGGGTGGAGAACAAGCCGGAGGAGGAGATTGAGCAGGAGGTGGAGTAGGAGCAGCAGCAGGTGGGTGAGCAACAGTAGGAGGGTGAGCTGGATGAGCTGAAGGAGCAGGAGGAGGAGGAGGAGGAGAAGGAGCAGGAGGAGGAGTTTGAGCAGGAGGAGGAGAAGGTGCAGGAGGGGGAGAAGGAGCAGGAGGGGGAGAAGGAGCAGAAGGTGGAGAAGGAGCAGGAGGAGAAGAAGGAGAAGGGGGAGAAGAAAGAGCAGGAGAAGGAGGAGCAGGAGAAGGAGCAGGGGGTGGAGAAGGAGGAGGAGGTGAAGGAGCAGGAGCTGGAGATGGAGCAGGAATTGAGAAGGAGCAGGAGGAGAAGAAGGAGCAGGCGGAGAAGAAGGAGGAGGAGAAGAAGCAGGAGGAGGAGAAGGAGCAGGAGGTGGAGATGGAGCAGGAGTGGAGAAGCAGCAGCAGAAGACGAAGGAGCAGGAGCAGGAGCAGGAGCAGGAGGAGGAGTTGGAGCAGGAGGAGGAGATGGAGCAGGAGGTGGAGCAGGCACAAGATGAGGAGAAGGAGCAGGAGGTGGAGCTGGAGCAGGAGAAGGAGAAGGAGCAGGAGGGAGACAAGGAGCAGGAATAGGAGAAGGAGGAGAAGAAGGAGCAGGAGGTGGTGAATGAGCAGGAGTGGAGAAGGAGCAGCAGGTGGAGAAGGAGCAGGAGGTGGAGAAGGAGCAGGAGGGCGAGAAGGAGCAGGAAGGCGAGAAGAAGGAGGAGGGCGAGAAGGAACACGAGGGCGAGAAGGACCAGGAGATGGACAGGAAAAAGGAGGTGGACAAGGAGCAGGAGGTGGACACGGACCAGGAGGTTGACATGAAGCAGGAGGTGGACAAGGAGCAGGAGGTGGACAATTAGCAGGAGGTGGAGACGGAGCAGGAGGTGGAGGAGGATGAGGAGGAGAAGGTGGTGGAGGAGGAGAAGGAGTTGGAGAAGGAGCAGGAGGTGGAGAAGGAAAAGGAGGTGCAGAAGAAGCAATAGGTGGGTAAGGAGAAGGAGGCGGAGAAGGACCAGGAGTGGGAGTAGGAGAAGGAGTTGGAGCAGAAGCAGGAGGAGGGGCAGGAGCAGGATGAGGAGAAGCAGCAGGAGGAGGAGAAGGAGCAGGAGTGGAGAAGGACCAGGAGAACAAGAAGGAGCAGAAATAGGAGTAGGAGCAGGAGGAGGAGAAGGAGCAAGAGGTGGAGAAGGAGCAGGAGGGGGAGAAGAAGCAGGAGGTGGAGAAGGAAAAGGGGGAGGAGATGGAGCAGGAGGAGGAGAAGGAAGAGGAGGAGGAGAAGGAGCAGGTCGTGGATTTGGAGCAGGAGGAGGAGGAGATGAAGGAGCAGGCGGAGCATGTGGAGAAGGAGCAGTTGGAGAAGGTTCTGGAGGTGGAGAAGGAGCAGGGGGAGGATGTTGAGCAGGAGGAGCAGATGGAACAGGAGGAGGTGGAGCAGGAGTTGGAGAAGGAGCAGGAGGGGGAGAAGGTGCACGAGGTGGAGAAGGACCAGGAGGAGAAGATGTAGCAGAAGCAGGAGGAGGGGCAGGAGCAGGATGAGGAGAAGGAGCAGGAGGAGGAGAAGGAGCAGGAGTGGAGAAGGACCAGGAGAACAAGAAGGAGCAGAAAGAGGAGTAGGAGCAGGAGGAGGAGAATGAGCAGGAGGACGAGAAGGAGCAGAAGGGCGAGAAGAAGCAGGAGGGCGAGAAGGAGCTGGAGGGCGAGAAGGAGCAGGAGGGCGAGAAGGAGCAGGAGGGCGAGAAGGAGCAGGAGGTGGACACGGAGCAGGAGGTGGACAAGGAGCAGGAGGTGGACAATAATCAGGAGGTGGACAAGAATCAGGACGTGGAGACGGAGAAGGAGGTGGAGAAGGAGCAGGTGGAGGAGAAGGAACAGGAGGAGGAGAAGGAGCAGGAGTTGGAGAAGGAGCAGCAGGAGGAGAGGGAGCAGGATTGGAGATGGAGCAGGAGAAGAATAAGGTGGAGGAAGAGGAGCAGTAGCAGGACGAGGAGAAGCAGTGGGAGGAGGTTGAGCAGGAGGAGGAGAAGGAGCAGGAGGAGGTTGAGCAGGAGGTGGAGAAGGAGCAGGGGATGGAGATGGAGCAGCGGGGAGACAAGGAGCAGGAGGAGGAGAAGGAGGAAAAGAAGGAGCAGGAAATGATGAATGAGCAGCAGTGGAGACGGAGCAGCAGGTGGAGAAGGAGCAGGAGGGCGAGAAGGAGCAGGAGGGCGAGAAGTAGCAGGAGGGCGAGAAGGAGCAGGAGGGCGAGAAGAAGCAGGAGGGCGAGAAGGGGCAGGTGGGCGAGAAGCAGGAGGTGGACAAGGAGCAGGAGTAGGAGAAGGATCAGGAAGTGGTCATGGAGCAGGAGATGGAGAAGGAGCAGCAGGAGGAGGAGGAGCAGGGGGAGGAGAAGGAGCAGAAGGAGGAGAAGGAGCAGGAGGAGGAGAAGGAGCAGGAGTGGAGATGGAGCAGGAGAAGAATGAGGTGCAGGAAGAGGAGTAGTAGTAGTAGGAGGAGAAGGAGCAGGAGGGGGAGTAGGAGAAGGAGTTCGTGAAGAAGCAGAAGGAGGAGCAGGAGCAGGAGGAAAAGAAGTAGCAGGAGGTGGAGAAGGAGCAAGAGGAGGAGAAGGAGCAGGAGGTGGAGAAGGAGCAGCAGGAGGAGAAGGAGCAGGGGGAGGAGAAGGAGCAGAAAGAGGGGAAGGAACAGGAGGAGGAGAAGGAGCAGGAGTGGAGATGGAGCAGGATAAGAATAAGGTGCAGGAAGAGGAGGAATAACAGAAGGAGGATTAGGAGCAGGAGGTGGAGAAGGAGCAGGACGTGGAGAAGGAGCAGGAGGAGGAGAAGGAGCAGGTGGTGGAGAAGGAGCAGGGGAGGAGATGGAGCAGGAGGATGAGAAGAAAAAGGAGGAGGAGAAGTAGCAGGACGTGGAGTTGGAGCAGGAGGAGGAGCTTTGGCAGGAGGCGGAGGAGGAGCAGGAAGAGGAGAAGGAGCAGGAGGAGGAGAAGGAGCAGGAGCAGGGGGAGAAGAAAGAGCAGGCGGAGCAGGTGGAGGAGAAGCAGTTGGAGAAGGTTGTGGAGGTGGAGATGGAGCAGGGGGAGGAGGTTGAGCAGCAGGAGGAGATGGAACAGGAGGAGTTTGAGCAGGACGTGGAGAAGGAGCAGGAGAAGGAGGTGGAGAAGTTGCAGCAGGAGGAGAAGAATCAGCAGGAGGAGAAGTAGCAGCAGGAGGAGAAGGAGCAGAAGCGGGAGAAGGAGCAGAAGCGGGAGTAGGAGCAGGAGGTGGAGTAGGAGCAGGAGGTGGAGGATGATGACGAGGTGGAGATGGAGCAGGGGTGGAGAACAAGAAGTAGGAGGAGATTGAGCAGGAGGTGGGGAAGGAGCAGCAGCAGGGGGGTGAGCAACACCAGTAGGGTGAGCTGGAGGAGCTGAAGGAGCTGGAGGCGGAGGAGAAGGAGCATGAGGAGGAGTTTGAGCAGCAGAGGGAGAAGGAGCAGGAGGGGAAGAAGGAGCAGGAGGGGGAAAAGGAGCAGGAGGTGGACAAAAAGCAGGAGGTGGTGGAGGAGGAGGAGGAGGAGAAGGAGCAGGAGGAGGAGAAGGAGCTGGAGGTGGTATTGGAGCAGGAGTGGAGAAGGAGCAGGAGAAGAAAATGGAGAAGGAGGAGCAGCCGGAGGAGGAGGAGGAGTAGGAGCAGGAGGAGGAGGAGGAGCAGGAGGTGGAGAAGGCGCAAGATGAGGAGCAGGAGCAGGAGGCGGAGAAGGAGCAGGAGGTGGAGAAGGAGCAGAAGGTGGAGAAGGAGCAGAAGGGAGACAAGGAGTGGGGGTTGGATATGGAGCAGGAGAAGGAGCAGGTGGTCGACAACAAGCAGGAGGTGGAGGAAGAGGAGGAGGAGGAGGAGGAGGAGCAGGAGGAGGAGAAGGAGCAGGAGGTGGTATTGTAGCAGGAGTGGAGAAGGAGCAGGAGAAGAAAATGGAGAAGGAGGAGCAGCCGGAGGAGGAGGAGGAGTAGGAGCAGGAGGAGTAGGAGGAGCAGGAGGTGGAGAAGGCGCAAGATGAGGAGCAGGAGCAGGAGGCGGAGAAGGAGCAGGAGGTGGAGAAGGAGCAGAAGGTGGAGAAGGAGCAGAAGGGAGACAAGGAGCGGCGGGTGGATATGGAGCAGGAGTAGGAGAAGGAGGAGAAGAAGGAGCAGGAGGTGGTGAATGAGCAGGAGTGGAGAAGGAGCAGCAGGTGGAGACGGAGCAGGAGGTGAAGATTGAGCAAGAGGGCGAGAAGGAGCAGGTGAGCGAGATGAAGCAGGAGGGCTGGAACAAGCAGGAGGTGGACAAGGAGCAGGAGGTGGACAAGTAGCAGGAGGTGGACAATAATCAGGAGGTGGACACGGAGCAGAAGGAGAAGGAGGTGCAGGAGGAGAAGGAGGTGGAGAAGGAGCAGGAGGAGGAGATGGAGCAGGAGGTGGCGAAGGAGCAGGAGGAGGAGAAGGAGCAGGAGGTGGAGAAGGAGCAGGGTTAAGGAGAAGGAGCAGGAGGAGGGGAAGGAACAGGAGGAGGAGAAGGAGCAGGACGTGGAGTTGGAGCAGGAGGAGGTGCTTTAGCAGGAGGTGGAGAAGGAGCAGGAGGAGGAGAAGGAGCAGGATGGGGAGAAGGAGCAGGGGGTGGACAAGGAGCAGGAGGTGGAGGAGGAGCAGGAGGAGGAGACGGAGCAGGAGCTGGAGATGGAGCAGGAATTGGGAAGGAGCAGGAGGAGAAGAAGGAGCAGGTGGGGAAGAAGCAGCAGGAGGAGGAGAAGGAGCAGGAGAAGGAGAAAGAGAATGAGATGGAGAATGAGCAGGGGGAGGAGAAGGAGCAGGTGGAGAAGCAGGAGCAGGAGAAGGAGAAGGTTCAGGAGAAGGAGAAGGAGAAGGAGGTGGAGAAGGAGCAGGAGAAGAAGAAGGCGCAAGATGAGGAGAAGGAGCTGGAGGTGGAGAAGGAGCAGGAGGTGGAGAAGGAGCAGGAGGGAGACAGGGAGCGGGAGGTGGATACGGAGCAGGAGGACGAGAAATAGCGGGAGGTGGAGAAGGAACAGGAGGTGGAGAAGGAGCAGGAGGGAGACAAGGAGCAGGAGGAGGAGAAGGCGGAGAAGAAGCAGCAGGAGATGGTGAATGAGCAGGAGTGGAGACGGAGCAGCAGGTGGAGAAGGAGGAGGAGAAGGAGCAGGAGGGCGAGAAGCAGCAGGCGGGCGAGAAGAAGCAGGAGGGCGAGAAGGAGCAGGAGGGCGAGAAGGAGCAGGAGGGCGAGAAGGAGCAGGAGGTGGACAAGGAGCAGGAGGTGGACAAGGAGCAGGAGGTGGACAACGAACAGGAGTAGGAGAAGGAGCAGGAGGTGGTCAAGGAGCAGGTGGAGAAGAAGGAGGTGGAGGAGGAGAAGGAGGTGGAGAAGGAGCAGGAGGAGGAGAAGGAACAGGAGGTGGAGAAGAAGCAATAGGTGGAGAAGGAGCAGGAGGCGGAGAAGGACCAGGAGTGTGAGTAGGATAAGGAGTTGGTGAAGAAGGAGGCTTAGGAGCAGGAGCAGGAGGAGAAGAAGGAGCAGGAGGTGGAGAAGGAGCAGCAGGAGGAGAAGGAGCAGGGGGAGGAGAAGGAGCAGAAGGAGGAGAAGGAACAGGAGGAGGAGAAGGAGCAGGAGTTGAGATGGAGCAGGAGAAGAACAAGGTGCAGGAAGAGGAGTAGTAGCAGGACGAGGATAAGGAGCAGGAGGTGGAGAAGGAACAGGAGGTGGAGAAGAATCAATACGAGGAAAGGAGAAGGAGGCGGAGAAGGACCTTGAGGGGTAGTATGAGAAAGAGTTGGAGGAGAAGCAGGAGGAGGAGCTGAGCAGGAGGAGAAGAAGGAGCAGGAGGTGGAAAAGGAGCAGGAGGAGGAGAAGGATCAGTCGGTGGATTAGGAGCTGGATGTGGAGAAGGAATAAGAGAAGGATGTTGAGCAGAATGAAGAGAATAAGTAGGAGGAGGTTGAGCAGGAGGAGAAGAAGGAGCAGGATGGGGAGAAGGAGCAGGAGGTAGAGAAGGAGGAGGAGAGTGAGGAGGAGGACGAGGAGGAGGAGAAGGAGCAGGAGCTGGAGATAGATCAGGAATTGAGAAGGAGCAGGAGGAGAAGAAGCTGCAGGCGGAGAAGAAGGAGCAGGAGAAGGAGAAGGAGCAGGAGAAGAAGTAGGCGGAGGAGAAGGAGCAGGAGGTGGAGATGGAGCAGGAGTGGAGAAGGAGCAGCAGAAGAAGAAGTAGCAGGAGGAGGAGCAGGAGCAGGAGGAGGAGGAGGAGCAGGAGGAGGAGAAGGAGCAGGAGGTGGAGAAGGCGCAAGATGAGGAGAAGGAGCAGGAGGTGGAGAAGGAGCAGGAGATGGAGAAGGAGCAGGAGGAGAAGAGGGAGCAGGATGTGGAGAAGGAGCACGGGGAGGAGAAGGAGAAGGAGGAGGAGGTGGGGAAGTAGCAGCAGGAGGAGAAGGAGTAGAAGCCGTAGAAGGAGCAGAAGCGGGAGATGGAGCAGAAGCCGGATTAGGAGGAGGAGTTTGAGCAGGAGGTGGAGAAGGATCAGGAGGGGGAGAATGATGAGGCAGTGGAGAGGGAGAAGGGGTGGAGAACAAGCGGGAAGAGGAGATTGAGCAGGAGGTGGAGTAGGAGCAGCAGCAGGTGGGTGAGCAACAGTAGGAGGGTGAGCTGGATGAGCTGAAGGAGCAGGAGGAGGAGGAGGAGGAGAAGGAGCAGGAGGAGGAGTTTGAGCAGGAGGAGGAGAAGGTGCAGGAGGGGGAGAAGGAGCAGGTGGTGGAGAAGGAGCAGGGGAGGAGATGGAGCAGGAGGATGAGAAGAAAAAGGAGGAGGAGAAGGAGCAGGACGTGGAGTTGGAGCAGGAGGTGGAGCTTTGGCAGGAGGCGGAGGAGGAGCAGGAAGAGGAGAAGGAGCAGGAGGAGGAGAAGGAGCAGGAGCAGGGGGAGAAGAAAGAGCAGGCGGAGCAGGTGGAGGAGAAGCAGTTGGAGAAGGTTGTGGAGGTGGAGATGGAGCAGGGGGAGGAGGTTGAGCAGCAGGAGGAGATGGAACAGGAGGAGTTTGAGCAGGACGTGGAGAAGGAGCAGGAGAAGGAGGTGGAGAAGTTGCAGCAGGAGGAGAAGAATCAGCAGGAGGAGAAGTAGCAGCAGGAGGAGAAGGAGCAGAAGCGGGAGAAGGAGCAGAAGCGGGAGTAGGAGCAGGAGGTGGAGTAGGAGCAGGAGGTGGAGGATGATGACGAGGTGGAGAGGGAGCAGGGGTGGAGAACAAGAAGTAGGAGGAGATTGAGCAGGAGGTGGGGAAGGAGCAGCAGCAGTGGGGTGAGCAACACCAGTAGGGTGAGCTGGAGAAGCTGAAGGAGCTGGAGGCGGAGGAGAAGGAGCATGAGGAGGAGTTTGAGCAGCAGAGGGAGAAGGAGCAGGAGGGGAAGAAGGAGCAGGAGGGGGAAAAGGAGCAGGAGGTGGACAAAAAGCAGGAGGTGGTGGAGGAGGAGGAGGAGGAGAAGGAGCAGGAGGAGGAGAAGGAGCTGGAGGTGGTATTGGAGCAGGAGTGGAGAAGGAGCAGGAGAAGAAAATGGAGAAGGAGGAGCAGCCGGAGGAGGAGGAGGAGTAGGAGCAGGAGGAGGAGGAGGAGCAGGAGGTGGAGAAGGCGCAAGATGAGGAGCAGGAGCAGGAGGCGGAGAAGGAGCAGGAGGTGGAGAAGGAGCAGAAGGTGGAGAAGGAGCAGAAGGGAGACAAGGAGTGGGGGTTGGATATGGAGCAGGAGAAGGAGCAGGTGGTCGACAACAAGCAGGAGGTGGAGGAGGAGGAGGAGGAGGAGGAGGAGGAGCAGGAGGAGGAGAAGGAGCAGGAGGTGGTATTGTAGCAGGAGTGGAGAAGGAGAAGGAGAAGAAAATGGAGAAGGAGGAGCAGCCGGAGGAGGAGGAGGAGTAGGAGCAGGAGGAGTAGGAGGAGCAGGAGGTGGAGAAGGCGCAAGATGAGGAGCAGGAGCAGGAGGCGGAGAAGGAGCAGGAGGTGGAGAAGGAGCAGAAGGTGGAGAAGGAGCAGAAGGGAGACAAGGAGCGGCGGGTGGATATGGAGCAGGAGTAGGAGAAGGAGGAGAAGAAGGAGCAGGAGGTGGTGAGTGAGCAGGAGTGGAGAAGGAGCAGCAGGTGGAGACGGAGCAGGAGGTGAAGATTGAGCAAGAGGGCGAGAAGGAGCAGGTGAGCGAGATGAAGCAGGAGGGCTAGAACAAGCAGGAGGTGGACAAGGAGCAGGAGGTGGACAAGTAGCAGGAGGTGGACAATAATCAGGAGGTGGACACGGAGCAGGAGGAGAAGGAGGTGCAGGAGGAGAAGGAGGTGGAGAAGGAGCAGGAGGAGGAGATGGAGCAGGAGGTGGCGAAGGAGCAGGAGGAGGAGAAGGAGCAGGAGGTGGAGAAGGAGCAGGGTTAAGGAGAAGGAGCAGGAGGAGGGGAAGGAACAGGAGGAGGAGAAGGAGCAGGACGTGGAGTTGGAGCAGGAGGAGGTGCTTTAGCAGGAGGTGGAGAAGGAGCAGGAGGAGGAGAAGGAGCAGGAGGGGGAGAAGGAGCAGAAGGTGGAGAAGGAGCAGGAGGAGAAGAAGGAGAAGGCGGAGAAGAAAGAGCAGGAGAAGGAGGAGCAGGAGAAGGAGCAGGGGGTGGAGAATGAGGAGGAGGAGGAGGATGAGGAGGAGGTGAAGGAGCAGGAGCTGGAGATGGAGCAGGAATTGAGAAGGAGCAGGAGGAGAAGAAGGAGCAGGCGGAGAAGAAGGAGGAGGAGAAGAAGCAGGAGGAGGAGAAGGAGCAGGAGGTGGAGATGGAGCAGGAGTGGAGAAGTAGCAGCAGAAGAAGAAGGAGCAGGAGCAGGAGCAGGAGCAGGAGGAGGAGTTGGAGCAGGAGGAGGAGATTGAGCAGGAGGTGGAGCAGGCACAAGATGAGGAGAAGGAGCAGGAGGTGGAGCTGTAGCAGGAGAAGGAGAAGGAGCAGGAGGGAGACAAGGAGCAGGAATAGGAGAATAGGAGAAGGAGGAGAAGAAGGAGCAGGAGGTGGTGAATGAGCAGGAGTGGAGAAGGAGCAGCAGGTGGAGAAGGAGCAGGAGGTGGAGAAGGAGCAGGAGGGCGAGAAGGAGCAGGAAGGCGAGAAGAAGGAGGAGGGCGAGAGGGAACACGAGGGCGAGAAGGACCAGGAGATGGACAAGGAAAAGGAGGTGGACAAGGAGCAGGAGGTGGACACGGACCAGGAGGTTGACATGAAGCAGGAGGTGGACAAGGAGCAGGAGGTGGACAATTAGCAGGAGGTGGAGACGGAGCAGGAGGTGGAGGAGGAGGAGGAGGAGAAGGTGGTGGAGGAGGAGAAGGAGTTGGAGAAGGAGCAGGAGGAGGAGAAGGAAAAGGAGGTGGAGAAGAAGCAATAGGTGGGTAAGGAGAAGGAGGCGGAGAAGGACCAGGAGTGGGAGTAGGAGAAGGAGTTGGAGCAGAAGCAGGAGGAGGGGCAGGAGCAGGATGAGGAGAAGCAGCTGAGGAGGAGAAGGAGCAGGAGTGGAGAAGGACCAGGAGAACAAGAAGGAGCAGAAAGAGGAGTAGGAGCAGGAGGAGGAGAAGGAGCAAGAGGTGGAGAAGGAGCAGGAGGGGGAGAAGAAGCAGGAGGTGGAGAAGGAAAAGGGGGAGGAGATGGAGCAGGAGGAGGAGAAGGAAGAGGAGGAGGAGAAGGAGCAGGTCGTGGATTTGGAGCAGGAGGAGGAGGAGATGAAGGAGCAGGCGGAGCATGTGGAGAAGGAGCAGTTGGAGAAGGTTCTGGAGGTGGAGAAGGAGCAGGGGGAGGATGTTGAGCAGGAGGAGCAGATGGAACAGGAGGAGGTGGAGCAGGAGTTGGAGAAGGAGCAGGAGGGGGAGAAGGTGCACGAGGTGGAGAAGGACCAGGAGGAGAAGATGTAGCAGGAGGAGGATAAGGATAGGAGGAGGAGAAGGATAGGAGTTGGAGAATGAGCAGGCGCAGGAGGAGAAGAAGGAGCAGGAGGAGCAGGTGGAGAAGGAGCAGTGGGATGAGAAGGAGCAGGAGTGGAAATTGAGCAGGAGAAGAATAAGGTGCAGGAAGAGGAGTAGTGGCAGGAGGAGGAGAAGCATTAGGAGGAGGTTGAGCAGCAGGAGAAGAAGGAGCAGGAGGAGGTTGAGCAGGAGGTGGAGAAGGAGCAGGAGGTGGAGAATGAGCAGGAGGTGGAGAGGGAGCAGGGGTGGAGAACAAGAAGTAGGACGAGATTGAGCAGGAGGAGGGGAAGGAGCAGCAGCAGGAGGGTGAGCAACAGCAGGTGGGTGAGCTGGAGGAGCTGAAGGAGCAGTAGGAGGAGGAGGAGAAGGAGCAGGAGGAGGAGTTTGAGCAGAAGGGGGAGTTTGAGCAGGAGGGGGAGAAGGTGCAGGAGGTGGAGAAGGAGCAGGAGGTGAAGATGTAGCAGGAGGAGGAGAAGGATAGTAGTTGGAGAATGAGCAGGAGCAGGAGGAGAAGAAGGAGCAGGAGGAGCAGGTGGAGAAGGAGCAGTGGGAGGAGGTTGAGCAGGCGGTGGAGAAGGAGCAGGAGTAGGAGATGGAGAAAGAGCAGGAGGAGGAGAAGGATCAGGAGGTGGATTAGAAGCTGGATGTGGAGAAGGAATAGGAGGATGTTGAGCAGGAGGAGGAGAAGGAGCAGGGGGAGTTTGAGCAGGAGGTGGAGAAGGAGCAAGAGGTGGAGAAGGAGCAGGAGGTGGTGAAGGTGCAGGAGGTGGAGAAGGAGCTGGAGGGAGACAAGGAGCAGGAGGAGGAGAAGGAGGAGAAGAAGGAGCAGGAGATGGTGAATGAGCAGGAGTGGAGACGGAGCAGCAGGTTGAGAAGGAGCAGGAGGTGGAGATGGAGCAGGAGGGCGAGAAGGAGCAGGAGGGCGAGAAGAAGCAGGAGGGCGAGAAGGAGCAGAAGGGGGAGAAGAAGCAGCAGGGCGAGAAGGAGCTGGAGGGCGAGAAGGAGCAGGAGGGCGAGAAGGAGCAGGAGGGCGAGAAGGAGCAGGAGGTGGACACGGAGCAGGAGGTGGACAAGGAGCAGGAGGTGGACAAGAATCAGGAGGTGGACAAGAATCAGGATGTGGACACGGAGAATGAGGTGGAGAAGGAGCAGGAGGAGGAGAAGGAACAGGAGGAGGAGAAGGAGCAGGAGTTGGAGAAGGAGCAGCAGGAGGAGAGGGAGCAGGATTGGAGATGGAGCAGGAGAAGAATAAGGTGCAGGAAGAGGAGTAGTAGCAGGAGGAGGAGAAGCAGTTGGAGGAGGTTGAGCAGGAGGAGGAGAAGGAGCAGGAGGAGGTTGAGCAGGAGGTGGAGAAGGAGCAGGGGATGGAAAAGGAGCAGGGGGTGACAAGGAGCAGGAGGAGGAGAAGGAGGAGAAGAAGGAGCAGGAGATGGTGAATGAGCAGCAGTGGAGACGGAGCAGCAGGTGGAGAAGGAGCAGGAGGGCGAGAAGGAGCAGGAGGGCGAGAAGTAGCAGGAGGGCGAGAAGGAGCAGGAGGGCGAGAAGAAGCAGGAGGGCGAGAAGGGGCAGGTGGGCGAGAAGGAGCAGGAGGTGGACAAGGAGCAGGAGGTGGACAAGGAGCAGGAGTGGGAGAAGGATCAGGAAGTGGTCAAGGAGCAGGAGGTGGAGAAGGAGCAGGAGGAGGAGGAGGAGCAGGGTGAGGAGAAGGAGCAGAAGGAGGAGAAGGAGCAGGAGGAGGAGAACGAGCAGGCATGGAGATGGAGCAGGAGAAGAATAAGGTGCAGGAAGAGGAGTAGTAGTAGGAGGAGGAGAAGGAGCAGGAGGGGGAGTAGGAGAAGGAGTTCGTGAAGAAGCAGGAGGAGGAGCAGGAGCAGGAGGAGAAGAAGTAGCAGGAGGAGCAGGTGGAGAAGGAGCAGTGGGATGAGAAGGAGCAGGAGTGGAAATGGAGCAGGAGAAGAATAAGGTGCAGGAAGAGGAGTAGTGGCAGGAGGAGTAGAAGCATTAGGAGGAGGTTGAGCAGCAGGAGAAGAAGGAGCAGGAGGAGGTTGAGCAGGAGGTGGAGAAGGAGCCGGAGGTGTAGAAGGAGCAGGAGGTGGAGAGGGAGCAGGGGTGGAGAACAAGAAGGAGGACGAGATTGAGCAGGAGGAGGGGAAGGAGCAGCAGCAGGAGGGTGAGCAACATCAGGTGGGTGAGCTGGAGGAGCTGAAGGAGCAGTAGGAGGAGGAGGAGAAGGAGCAGGAGGAGGAGTTTGAGCAGAAGGGGGAGTTTGAGCAGGAGTGGGTGAAGGAGCAGGAGGGGGAGAAGGTGCAGGAGGTGGAGAAGGAGCAGGAGGTGAAGATGTAGCAGGAGGGGGAGAAGGATAGTAGTTGGAGAATGAGCAGGAGCAGGAGGAGTAGAAGGAGCAGGAGGAGCAGGTGGAGAAGGAGCAGTGGGAGGAGGTTGAGCAGGCGGTGGAGAAGGAGCAGGAGTAGGAGATGGAGAAAGAGCAGGAGGAGGAGAAGGATCAGGAGGTGGATTAGGAGCTGGATGTGGAGAAGGAATAGGAGGAGGTTGAGCAGGAGGAGGAGAAGGAGGAGGAGGAGTTTGAGCAGGAGGTGGAGAAGGAGCAGGAGGTGGAGAAGGAGCAGGAGGTGGTGAATGAGCAGGAGTTGGAGAAGGAGGAGAAGAAGGAGCAGGAGATGGTGAATGAGCAGGAGTGGAGACGGAGCAGCAGGTTGAGAAGGAGCAGGAGGTGGAGATGGAGCAGGAGGGCGAGAAGGAGCAGGAGGGCGAGAAGAAGCAGGAGGGCGAGAGGGAGCAGAAGGTCGAGAAGAAGCAGGAGGGCGAGAAGGAGCTGGAGGGCGAGAAGGAGCAGGAGAGCGAGAAGGAGCAGGAGGGCGAGAAGGAGCAGGTTGTGGACACGGAGCAGGAGGTGGACAAGGGGCAGGAGGTGGACAAGAATCAGGAGGTGGACAATAATCAGGAGGTGGACACGGAGATGGAGGTGGAGAAGGAGCAGGAGGAGGAGAAGGAACAGGAGGAGGAGAAGGAGCAGGAGTTGGAGAAGGAGCAGCAGGAGGAGAGGGAGCAGGATTGGAGATGGAGCAGGAGAAGAATAACGTGCAGGAAGAGGAGTAGTAGCAGGAGGAGGAGAAGCAGTTGGAGGAGGTTGAGCAGGAGGAGGAGAAGGAGCAGGAGGAGGTTGAGCAGGAGGTGGAGAAGGAGCAGGGGATGGAAAAGGAGCAGGGGGAGACAAGGAGCAGGAGGAGGAGAAGGAGGAGAAGAAGGAGCAGGAGATGGTGAATGAGCAGCAGTGGAGACGGAGCAGCAGGTGGAGAAGGAGCAGGAGGGCGAGAAGGAGCAGGAGGGCGAGAAGTAGCAGGAGGGCGAGAAGGAGCAGGAGGGCGAGAAGAAGCAGGAGGGCGAGAAGGGGCAGGTGGGCGAGAAGGAGCAGGAGGTGGACCAGGAGCAGGAGGTGGACAAGGAGCAGGAGTGGGAGAAGGATCAGGAAGTGGTCAAGGAGCAGGAGGTGGAGAAGGAGCAGCAGGAGGAGGAGTAGCAGGGGGAGGAGAAGGAGCAGAAGGAGGAGAAGTAGGAGAAGGAGCAGAAGGAGGAGAAGGAGCAGGAGTGGAGATGGAGCAGGAGAAGAATAAGTTGCAGGAAGAGGAGTAGTAGTAGGAGGAGGAGAAGGAGCAGGAGGAGGAGTAGGAGAAGGAGTTCGTGAAGAAGCATGAGGAGGAGCAGGAGCAGGAGGAGAAGAAGTAGCAGGAGGTGGAGAAGGAGCAAGAGGAGGAGAAGGAGCAGGAGGTGGAGAAGGAGCAGCAGGAGGAGAAGGAGCAGGGGGAGGAGAAGGAGCAGAAGGAGGGGATAGAGCAGGAGGAGGAGAAGGAGCAGGAGTGGAGATGGAGCAGAATAAGAATAAGGTGCAGGAAGAGGAGGAGTAACAGAAGGAGGAGAAGGAGCAGGAGGTGGAGAAGGAGCAGGAAGTGGAGAAGGAGCAGGAGGAGGAGAAGGAGCAGGTGGTGGAGAAGGAGCAGGGGAGGAGATGGAGCAGGAGGAGGAGAAGGAAAAGGAGGAGGAGAAGGAGCAGGACGTGGAGTTGGAGCAGGAGGAGGAGCTTTGGCAGAAGGCGGAGGAGGAGCAGGAAGAGGAGAAGGAGCAGGAGGTGGAGAAGGAGCAGGAGCAGGAGGAGAAGAAAGAACAGGCGGAGCAGGTGGAGGAGAAGCAGTTGGAGAAGGTTGTGGAGGTGGAGATGGAGCAGGGGGAGGAGGTTGAGCAGCAGGAGGAGATGGAACAGGAGGAGTAATAGGGTAATAATAGTGGGGGATTTCAACTTCCCCAATATTAACTGGGATACTCAGAGTGTAAAAGGCTTAGAGGGTACAAAATTCTTAACGTGCATCCAGGAGAGCTTTTTGAGCCAGCATGTAGAAAGTCCTGCAAGAGAGGGGGCGGTACTGGACCTAATTCTAGGGAATGTGGCCGGCCAATTGTAAGACGTGCTAGTCGGTGAGCACTTTGGTGACAGTGACCATAATTCGGTGAGATTTAAGGTGGTCATGGAAAAGAATAGGGAGGGGCCGGAAATATCGGTTCGAAATTGGGGGAAGGCCGATTTTAATAGGATAAGGCAGGATCTGGCCAAAATGGACTGGGATCAGCTGCTTGTAGGAAAATCCGCATCGGAGCAATGGGAGTCTTTCAGAAGGGAGATTGAGACCATACAATGGCAACATGTTCCCGTAAAGGTCAAGGGTGGTTCCAAGAACTCCAGGGAACCTTGGATGTCAGGGGATATACGAGAATGGATTAGGAAAAAAAGGAGGGCTTTTGGCAGATACAAAAGGCTAAAGACGGAGGAAGCCCGAGAGGAGTACAAAAAGTGCAGGGGGATACTTAAAAAAGAAATTAGGAGATCAAGGAGGGGCACTGGCGAGCAAAATAAAGGAAAATCCTAAGATGTTTTATAAGTATATTAAGGGTAAGAGGATGACTCGGGAAAAAATAGGGCCCATTAGGGACAAAAATGGCAATCTGTGTGTGGAGCCGGCAGATGTAGGAGGGGTTCTGAATCAATTTTTTGCATCTGTTTTCACTATGGAGAAGGACGACGTAGACATAGAAATACGGCAGGGGGACTGTGATATACTCGAACATATTAACATCGAGCGGGAGGAGGTATTGGCGGTTTTAGCAGGCCTAAAAATGGATAAATCCCCAGGCCCGGACGAAATGTATCCCAGGCTACTGTGTGAGGCAAAGGAGGAGATTGCGGGGGCTCTAACACATATCTTCAGAACCTCTCTGGCCACAGGGGATGTGCCAGAGGACTGGAGAACCGCTAATGTAGTACCATTATTCAAGAAGGGGAGTAGGGAAAAACCGGGGAACTACAGGCCAGTGAGCCTAACATCAGTGGTAGGAAAATTATTGGAAAAAATTCTGAAGGACAAAATTAGTCTCCACTTGGAGAAGCAAGGATTAATCAGGAATAGTCAACATGGCTTTGTCAAGGGAAGATCATGTCTGACTAATTTGATTGAATTTTTTGAGGGGGTGACGAGGCGTGTGGATGAGGGTAACGCAGTGGATGTGGTATACATGGATTTCAATAAGGCCTTCGATAAAGTCCCGCACAGGAGGCTGGTCAAGAAGGTACGAGCCCATGGAATCCAGGGTGCCTTGGCACTTTGGATACAAAACTGGCTTAGTGGCAGAAGGCAGAGGGTGATGGTCGAAGGTTGTTTTTGTGGGGTACCACAGGGATCGGTGCTGGGTCCCTTGCTGTTTGTGGTCTACATTAATGACTTGGATATGAATGTAAAAGGTATGATCAGTAAGTTCGCTGATGATACAAAAATTGGTAGGGTGGTAAATAGCGAGGAGGATAGCCTCAGTCTGCAGGACGATATAGATGGGTTGGTCAGATGGGCGGAACAGTGGCAAATGGAATTTAACCCGGAAAAGTGCGAGGTGATGCACTTTGGAGGGACTAACAAGGCAAGGGAATACACAATGAATGGGAGGACCCTAGGCAAGACAGAGGGTCAGAGGGATCTTGGTGTGCAAGTTCACAGATCCCTGAAGGCGGCGGAACAGGTAGATAAGGTGGTAAAGAAGGGATATGGGATATTTGCCTTTATTAGCCGAGGCATAGAATACAAGAGCAAGGAGGTTATGATGGAACTGTATAAAACACTGGTTAGGCCACAGCTGGAGTACTGTGTGCAGTTCTGGTCGCCACACTACAGGAAGGATGTGATCGCTTTGGAGAGGGTGCAGAGGAGATTCACCAGGATGTTACCAGGGCTGGAGCGCTTCAGCTATGAAGAGAGACTGGGAAGATTGGGTTTGTTTTCCTTGGAGCAGAGGAGGCTGAGGGGGGACATGATTGAGGTGTACAAAATTATGAGGGGCACAGATAGGATGGATACTAAGGAGCTTTTTCCCTTCGTTGAGGGTTCTATAACAAGGGGACATAGATTCAAGGTAAAAGGCGGGAGGTTTAGAGGGGATTTGAGAAAGAACTTTTTCACCCAGAGGGTGGTTGGAGTCTGGAACTCACTGCCTGAAAGGGTTGT
Source organism: Heptranchias perlo (assembly GCF_035084215.1). Lineage (NCBI taxonomy): Eukaryota > Metazoa > Chordata > Chondrichthyes > Hexanchiformes > Hexanchidae > Heptranchias > Heptranchias perlo. Next base: position 385,196 of record NW_027138363.1, on the reverse strand, counting down.
GGAGGCAGGAACCCTCACAACATTCAAGAAGCATTTGGATGAGCACTTGAAATGCCATAGCTTACAAGGCTATGAACGAAATGCTGGAATATGGGATTAGAGTAGACAGGGCTTGATGGCCGACGCGGAAACGATGGGCCGAAGGGCCTCTATCCGTGCTGGATAACTCTAACTCTATGAGTTTGAGCAGGAGGTGGAGAAGGAGCAGGAGAAGGAGGTGGAGCAGTTGCAGCAGGAGGAGAAGAATCAGCAGGAGGAGAAGTAGCAGCAGGAGGAGAAGGAGCAGAAGCGGGAGAAGGAGCAGAAGCGGGAGTAGGAGCAGGAGGTGGAGAAGGAGCAGGAGGTGGAGGATGATGAGGAGGTGGAGAGGGAGCAGCGGTGGAGAACAAGAAGTTGGAGGAGATTGAGCAGGAGGTGGGGAAGGAGCAGCAGCAGGGGGGTGAGCAACAGCAGTAGGGTGAGCTGGAGGAGCTGAAGGAGCAGGAGGCGGAGGAGAAGGAGCAGGAGGTGGAGATGGAGCAGGAGTGGAGAAGGAGCAGCAGAAGAAGAAGTAGCAGGAGGAGGAGCAGGAGCAGGAGGAGGAGTAGGAGCAGCAGAGGGAGAAGGAGCAGGAGGGGAAGAAGGAGCAGGAGGGGGAGAAGGAGCAGGAGGTGTACAAAAAGCAGGAGGTGGAGGAGGAGGAGGAGGAGGAGAAGGAGAAGAAGAAGGCGCAAGACGAGGAGAAGGAGCAGGAGGTGGAGAAGGAGCAGGAGGTGGAGAAGGAGCAAGACGAGGAGAAGGAGCAGGAGGTGGAGAAGGAGCAGGAAGTGGAGAAGGAGCAAGATGAGGAGAAGGAGCAGGAGGTGGAGAAGGAGCAGGAGGTGGAGAAGGAGCAAGATGAGGAGAAGGAGCAGGAGGTGGAGAAGGAGCAGGAGGGGGAGAAGGAGCAGGAGGTGTACAAAAAGCAGGAGGTGGAGGAGGAGGAGGAGGAGGAGAAGTAGCAGGAGGAGGAGAAGGAGCAGGATGTGGTATTGGAGCAGGAGTGGAGAAGGAGCAGGAGAAGAAAATGGAGAAGGAGGAGCAGCCGGAGGAGGAGGAGGAGTAGGAGCAGGAGGAGGAGGAGGAGCAGGAGGTGGAGAAGGCGCAAAATGAGGAGCAGGAGCAGGAGGTGAAGATTGAGCAGGAGGGCGAGACGGAGCAGATGGGCGAGATGAAGCAGGAGGGCGAGAAGGAGCAGGAGGGCGAGAAGGAGCAGGAGGGCTAGAACAAGCAGGAGGAGGACAAGGAGCAGGTGGTGGACAAGTAGCAGGAGGTGGACAATAATCAGGAGGGGGACGCGGAGCAGGAGGAGAAGGAGGTTGAGGAGGAGAAGCAGGTTGAGAAGGAGCAGGAGGAAGAGATGGAGCAGGAGGTGGCGAAGGAACAGGAGGAGGAGAAGAAGCAGGATGGGGAGAAGGAGCAGGAGGTGGAGAAGGAGCAAGGGTAAGGAGAAGGAGCAGGAGGAGGGGAAGGAACAGGAGGAGGAGAAGAAGCAGGACGTGGAGTTGGAGCAGGAGGAGGAGCTTTAGCAGGAGGTGGAGAAGGAGCAGGAGGTGGACAAGCAGCAGGAGGTGGAGGAGGAGCAGGAGGAGGAGACGGAGCAGGAGCTGGAGATGGAGCAGGAATTGAGAAGGATCAGGAGAAGAAGAAAGAGCAGGTGGGGAAGATGTAGCAGGAGGAGGAGAAGGAGCAGGAGAAGGAGAAAGAGAATGAGATGGAGAATGAGCAGGGGGAGGAGAAGGAGCAGGAGAAGGAGAAGGTTCAGGAGAAGGAGAAGGAGAAGGAGGTGGAGAAGGAGCAGGAGAAGAAGAAGGCGCAAGACGAGGAGAAGGAGCAGGAGGTGGAGAAGGAGCTGGAGGTGGAGAAGGAGCAAGATGAGGAGAAGGAGCAGGAGGTGGAGAAGGAGCAGGAGGGGGAGAAGGAGCAGGAGGTGTACAAAAATCAGGAGGTGGAGGAGGAGGAGGAGGAGGAGAAGGAGCAGGAGGAGGAGAAGGAGCAGGAGGTGGTATTGGAGCAGGAGTGGAGAAGGAGCAGCAGAAGAAAATGGAGAAGGAGGAGCAGCCGGAGGAGGAGGAGGAGTAGGAGCAGGAGGAGGAGGAGGAGCAGGAGGTGGAGAAGGCGCAAGATGAGGAGCAGGAGCAGGAGGCGGAGAAGGAGCAGGAGGTGGAGAAGGAGCAGAAGGTGGAGAAGGAGCAGAAGGGAGACAAGGAGCGGCGGGTGGATATGGAGCAGGAGTAGGAGAAGGAGGAGAAGAAGGAGCAGGAGGTGGTGAATGAGCAGGAGTGGAGAAGGAGCAGCAGGTGGAGACGGAGCAGGAGGTGAAGATTGAGCAGGAGGGCGAGAAGGAGCAGATGGGCGAGATGAAGCAGGAGGGCGAGAAGGAGCAGGAGGGCGAGAAGGAGCAGGAGGGCTATAACAAGCAGGAGGAGGACAAGGAGCAGGTGGTGGACAAGTAGCAGGAGGTGGACAATAATCAGGAGGGGGACGCGGAGCAGGAGGAGAAGGAGGTTGAGGAGGAGAAGCAGGTGGAGAAGGAGCAGGAGGAAGAGATGGAGCAGGAGGTGGCGAAGGAACAGGAGGAGGAGAAGAAGCAGGATGGGGAGAAGGAGCAGGAGGTGGTGAAGGAGCAAGGGTAAGGAGAAGGAGCAGGAGGAGGGGAAGGAACAGGAGGAGGAGAAGAAGCAGGACGTGGAGTTGGAGCAGGAGGAGGAGCTTTAGCAGGAGGTGGAGAAGGAGCAGGAGGAGGAGAAGAAGCAGGATGGGGAGAAGGAGCAGGAGGTGGACAAGCAGCAGGAGGTGGAGGAGGAGCAGGAGGAGGAGACGGAGCAGGAGCTGGAGATGGAGCAGGAATTGAGAAGGATCAGGAGAAGAAGAAAGAGCAGGTGGGGAAGAAGTAGCAGGAGGAGGAGAAGGAGCAGGAGAAGGAGAAAGAGATTGAGATGGAGAATGAGCAGGGGGAGGAGAAGGAGCAGGTGGTGAAGAAGGAGCAGGAGAAGGAGGTGGAGAAGGAGCAGGAGAAGAAGAAGGCGCAAGACGAGGAGAAGGAGCAGGAGGTGGAGAAGGAGCAGGAGGTGGAGAAGGAGCAAGATGAGGAGAAGGAGCAGGAGGTGGAGAAGGAGCAGTAGGTGGAGAAGGAGCATGAGGGAGACAAGGAGCAGGAGGAGGAGAAGGAGGAGAAGAAGCAGCAGGAGATGGTGAATGAGCAGGAGTGGAGACGGAGCAACAGGTGGAGAAGGAGCAGGAGGAGGAGAAGGAGCAGGAGGGCGAGAAGCAGCAGGCGGGCGAGAAGAAGCAGGAGGGCGAGAAGGAGCAGGAGGGCGAGAAGGAGCAGGAGGTGGTCAAGGAGCAGGAGGAGAAGAAGGAGGTGGAGGAGGAGAAGGAGGTGGAGAAGGAGCAGGAGGAGGAAAAGGAACAGGAGGTGGAGAAGAAGCAATAGGTGGAGAAGGAGCAGGAGGCGGAGAAGGACCAGGACGGGGAGTAGGATATGGAGTTGGTGAAGAAGCAGGAGGAGGAGCAGGAGCAGGAGGAGAAGAAGGAGCAGGAGGTGGAGAAGGAGCAGGAGGAGGAGAAGGAGCCGGAGGTGGAGAAGGAGCAGCAGGAGGAGAAGGAGCAGGGGGAGGAGAAGGAGCAGAAGGAGGAGAAGGAGCAGGAGGAGGAGAAGGAGCAGGAGTGGAGAAGGAGCAGGAGAAGAATAAGGTGCAGGAAGAGGAGTAGTAGCAGGACGAGGAGAAGGAGCAGGAGGTGGAGAAGGAACAGGAGGTGGAGAAGAAGCAATACCAGGAAAAGGAGCAGGAGGCGGAGAAGGACCTGGAGGGCTAGTAGGAGAAAGAGTTGGAGAAGAAGCAGGAGGAGGAGCTTAGCAGGAGGAGAAGAAGGAGCAGGAGGTGGAAAAGGAGGAGGAGGAGGAGAAGGATCAGTAGGTGGATTAGGAGCTGGATGTGGAGAAGGAATAAGAGGAGGATGTTGAGCAGGATGAAGAGAATCAGTAGGAGGAGTTTGAGCAGGAGGAGTAGAAGGAGCAGGATGGGGAGAAGGAGCAGGAGGTGGAGAAGGAGGAGGAGAGTGAGGAGGAGGAAGAGGATGAGGACAAGGAGCAGGAGCTGGAGATAGATCAGGAATTGAGAAGGAGCAGGAGGAGAAGAAGGTGCAGGCGGAGAAGAAGGAGCAGGAGAAGGAGAAGGAGCAGGAGGTGTACAAAAAGCAGGAGGTGGAGGAGGAGGAGGAGGAGGAGAAGGAGAAGAAGAAGGCGCAAGACGAGGAGAAGGAGCAGGAGGTGGAGAAGGAGCAGGAGGTGGAGAAGGAGCAAGACGAGGAGAAGGAGCAGGAGGTGGAGAAGGAGCAGGAAGTGGAGAAGGAGCAAGATGAGGAGAAGGAGCAGGAGGTGGAGAAGGAGCATGGGGTGGAGAAGGAGCAAGATGAGGAGAAGGAGCAGGAGGTGGAGAAGGAGCAGGAGGGGGAGAAGGAGCAGGAGGTGTACAAAAAGCAGGAGGTGGAGGAGGAGGAGGAGGAGGAGAAGGAGCAGGAGGAGGAGAAGGAGCAGGAGGTGGTATTGGAGCAGGAGTGGAGAAGGAGCAGGAGAAGAAAATGGAGAAGGAGGAGCAGCCGGAGGAGGAGGAGGAGTAGGAGCAGGAGGAGGAGGAGGAGCAGGAGGTGGAGAAGGCGCAAGATGAGGAGCAGGAGCAGGAGGTGAAGATTGAGCAGGAGGGCGAGAAGGAGCAGATGGGCGAGATGAAGCAGGAGGGCGAGAAGGAGCAGGAGGGCGAGAAGGAGCAGGAGGGCTAGAACAAGCAGGAGGAGGACAAGGAGCAGGTGGTGGACAAGTAGCAGGAGGTGGACAATAATCAGGAGGGGGACGCGGAGCAGGAGGAGAAGGAGGTTGAGGAGGAGATGCAGGTGGAGAAGGAGCAGGAGGAAGAGATGGAGCAGGAGGTGGCGAAGGAACAGGAGGAGGAGAAGAAGCAGGATGGGGAGAAGGAGCAGGAGGTGGAGAAGGAGCAAGGGTAAGGAGAAGGAGCAGGAGGAGGGGAAGGAACAGGAGGAGGAGAAGAAGCAGGACGTGGAGTTGGAGCAGGAGGAGGAGCTTTAGCAGGAGGTGGAGAAGGAGCAGGAGGTGGACAAGCAGCAGGAGGTGGAGGAGGAGCAGGAGGAGGAGACGGAGCAGGAGCTGGAGATGGAGCAGGAATTGAGAAGGATCAGGAGAAGAAGAAAGAGCAGGTGGGGAAGAAGTAGCAGGTGGAGGAGAAGGAGCAGGAGAAGGAGAAAGAGCATGAGATGGAGAATGAGCAGGGGGAGGAGAAGGAGCAGGAGAAGGAGAAGGTTCAGGAGAAGGAGAAGGAGCAGGAGGTGGAGAAGGAGCAGGAGGTGGAGAAGGAGCAAGATGAGGAGAAGGAGCAGGAGGTGGAGAAGGAGCAGGAGGGGGAGAAGGAGCAGGAGGTGTACAAAAAGCAGGAGGTGGAGGAGGAGGAGGAGGAGGAGGAGGAGCAGGAGGAGGAGAAGGAGCAGGAGGTGGTATTGTAGCAGGAGTGGAGAAGGAGCAGGAGAAGAAAATGGAGAAGGAGGAGCAGCCGGAGGAGGAGGAGGAGTAGGAGCAGGAGGAGTAGGAGGAGCAGGAGGTGGAGAAGGCGCAAGATGAGGAGCAGGAGCAGGAGGTGGAGAAGGAGCAGGAGGTGGAGAAGGAGCAAGATGAGGAGAAGGAGCAGGAGGTGGAGAAGGAGCAGGAGGGGGAGAAGGAGCAGGAGGTGTACAAAAAGCAGGAGGTGGAGGAGGAGGAGGAGGAGGAGGAGGAGGAGCAGGAGGAGGAGAAGGAGCAGGAGGTGGTATTGTAGCAGGAGTGGAGAAGGAGCAGGAGAAGAAAATGGAGAAGGAGGAGCAGCCGGAGGAGGAGGAGGAGTAGGAGCAGGAGGAGTAGGAGGAGCAGGAGGTGGAGAAGGCGCAAGATGAGGAGCAGGAGCAGGAGGCGGAGAAGGAGCAGGAGGTGGAGAAGGAGCAGAAGGTGGAGAAGGAGCAGAAGTGAGACAAGGAGCGGGGGTTGGATATGGAGCAGGAGTAGGAGAAGGAGGAGAAGAAGGAGCAGGAATTGATGAATGAGCAGGAGTGGAGAAGGAGCAGGAGGTGGAGAAGGAGCATGAGGGAGACAAGGAGCAGGAATAGGAGAAGGAGGAGAAGAAGGAGCAGGAGGTGGTGAATGAGCAGGAGTGGCGAAGGAGCAGCAGATGGAGAAGGAGCAGGAGGTGGAGAAGGAGCAGGAGGGCGAGAAGGAGCAGGAAGGCGAGAAGAAGGAGGAGGGCGAGAAGGAACACGAGGGCGAGAAGGACCAGGAGATGGACAAGGAGCAGGAGGTGGACAAGGAGCAGGAGATGGACACGGACCAGGAGGTTGACATGAAGCAGGATGTGGACAAGGAGCAGGAGGTGGACAATTAGCAGTAGGTGGAGAAGGAGCAGGAGGTGGAGGAGGAGGAGGAGGAGAAGGTGGTGGAGGAGGAGAAGGAGGTGGAGAAGGAGCAGGAGGAGGAGAAGGAAACGGAGGTGGAGAAGAAGCAATAGGTGGGTAAGGAGAAGGAGGCGGAGAAGGACCAGGAGGGGGAGTAGGAGAAGGAGTTGGAGCAGAAGCAGGAGGAGGGGCAGGAGCAGGATGAGGAGAAGGAGCAGGAGGAGGAGAAGGAGCAGGAGTGGAGAAGGACCAGGAGAACAAGAAGGAGCAGAAAGAGGAGTAGGAGCAGGAGGAGGAGAAGGAGCAAGAGATAGAGAAGGAGCAGGAGTTGGAGAAGGAGCAGGAGGTGGTGAAGGAGCAGGAGATGGAGAAGGAGCTGGAGGGAGACAATGAGCAGGAGGAGGAGAAGGAGGAGAAGAAGGAGCAGGAGATGGTGAATGAGCAGGAGGACGAGAAGGAGCAGAAGGGCGAAAAGAAGCAGGAGGGCGAAAAGGAGCTGGAGGGCGAGAAGGAGCAGGAGGGCGAGAAGGAGCAGGAGGGCGAGAAGGAGCAGGAGGTGGACACGGAGCAGGAGGTGGACAAGGAGCAGGAGGTGGACAATAATCAGGAGGTGGACAAGAATCAGGAGGTGGAGACGGAGAAGGAGGTGGAGAAGGAGCAGGTGGAGGAGAAGGAACAGGAGGAGGAGAAGGAGCAGGAGTTGGAGAAGGAGCAGCAGGAGGAGAGGGAGCAGGATTGGAGATGGAGCAGGAGAAGAATAAGGTGCAGGAAGAGGAGTAGTAGCAGGAGGAGGAGAAGCAGTGGGAGGAGGTTGAGCAGGAGGAGGAGAAGGAGCAGGAGGAGGTTGAGCAGGAGGTGGAGAAGGAGCAGGGGATGGAGATGGAGCAGCGGGGAGACAAGGAGCAGGAGGAGCAGAAGGAGGAAAAGAAGGAGCAGGAAATGATGAATGAGCAGCAGTGGAGACGGAGCAGCAGGTGGAGAAGGAGCAGGAGGGCGAGAAGGAGCAGGAGGGCGAGAAGTAGCAGGAGGGCGAGAAGGAGCAGGAGGGCGAGAAGAAGCAGGAGGGCGAGAAGGGGCAGGTGGGCGAGAAGGAGCAGGAGGTGGACAAGGAGCAGGAGGTGGACAAGGAGCAGGAGTAGGAGAAGGATCAGGAAGTGGTCATGGAGCAGGAGGTGGAGAAGGAGCAGCAGGAGGAGGAGGAGCAGGGGGAGGAGAAGGAGCAAGAGGAGGAGAAGGAGCAGGAGGTGGAGAAGGAGCAGCAGGAGGAGAAGGAGCAGGGGGAGGAGAAGGAGCAGAAAGAGGGGAAGGAACAGGAGGAGGAGAAGGAGCAGGAGTGGAGATGGAGCAGGAGTGGAGATGGAGCAGGAGAAGAATGAGGTGCAGGAAGAGGAGTAGTAGTAGTAGGAGGAGAAGGAGCAGGAGGGGGAGTAGGAGAAGGAGTTCGTGAAGAAGCAGAAGGAGGAGCAGGAGCAGGAGGAGAAGAAGTAGCAGGAGGTGGAGAAGGAGCAAGAGGAGGAGAAGGAGCAGGAGGTGGAGAAGGAGCAGCAGGAGGAGAAGGAGCAGGGGGAGGAGAAGGAGCAGAAAGAGGGGAAGGAACAGGAGGAGGAGAAGGAGCAGGAGTGGAGATGGAGCAGGATAAGAATAAGGTGCAGGAAGAGGAGGAATAACAGAAGGAGGATTAGGAGCAGGAGGTGGAGAAGGAGCAGGACGTGGAGAAGGAGCAGGAGGAGGAGAAGGAGCAGGTGGTGGAGAAGGAGCAGGGGAGGAGATGGAGCAGGAGGATGAGAAGAAAAAGGAGGAGGAGAAGGAGCAGGACGTGGAGTTGGAGCAGGAGGAGGAGCTTTGGCAGGAGGCGGAGGAGGAGCAGGAAGAGGAGAAGGAGCAGGAGGAGGAGAAGGAGCAGGAGCAGGGGGAGAAGAAAGAGCAGGCGGAGCAGGTGGAGGAGAAGCAGTTGGAGAAGGTTGTGGAGGTGGAGATGGAGCAGGGGGAGGAGGTTGAGCAGCAGGAGGAGATGGAACAGGAGGAGTTTGAGCAGGACGTGGAGAAGGAGCAGGAGAAGGAGGTGGAGAAGTTGCAGCAGGAGGAGAAGAATCAGCAGGAGGAGAAGTAGCAGCAGGAGGAGAAGGAGTAGAAGCGGGAGAAGGAGCAGAAGCGGGAGTAGGAGCAGGAGGTGGAGTAGGAGCAGGAGGTGGAGGATGATGACGAGGTGGAGAGGGAGCAGGGGTGGAGAACAAGAAGTAGGAGGAGATTGAGCAGGAGGTGGGGAAGGAGCAGCAGCAGGGGGGTGAGCAACACCAGTAGGGTGAGCTGGAGGAGCTGAAGGAGCTGGAGGCGGAGGAGAAGGAGCATGAGGAGGAGTTTGAGCAGCAGAGGGAGAAGGAGCAGGAGGGGAAGAAGGAGCAGGAGGGGGGAAAGGAGCAGGAGGTGTACAAAAAGCAGGAGGTGGTGGAGGAGGAGGAGGAGGAGAAGGAGCAGGAGGAGGAGAAGGAGCTGGAGGTGGTATTGGAGCAGGAGTGGAGAAGGAGCAGGAGAAGAAAATGGAGAAGGAGGAGCAGCCGGAGGAGGAGGAGGAGTAGGAGCAGGAGGAGGAGGAGCAGGAGGTGGAGAAGGCGCAAGATGAGGAGCAGGAGCAGGAGGCGGAAAAGGAGCAGGAGGTGGAGAAGGAGCAGAAGGTGGAGAAGGAGCAGAAGGGAGACAAGGAGTGGGGGTTGGATATGGAGCAGGAGAAGGAGCAGGTGGTCGACAACAAGCAGGAGGTGGAGGAGGAGGAGGAGGAGGAGGAGGAGGAGGAGCAGGAGGAGGAGAAGGAGCAGGAGGTGGTATTGTAGCAGGAGTGGGTAAGGAGCAGGAGAAGAAAATGGAGAAGGAGGAGCAGCCGGAGGAGGAGGAGGAGTAGGAGCAGGAGGAGTAGGAGGAGCAGGAGGTGGAGAAGGCGCAAGATGAGGAGCAGGAGCAGGAGGCGGAGAAGGAGCAGGAGGTGGAGAAGGAGCAGAAGGTGGAGAAGGAGCAGAAGGGAGACAAGGAGCGGCGGGTGGATATGGAGCAGGAGTAGGAGAAGGAGGAGAAGAAGGAGCAGGAGGTGGTGAATGAGCAGGAGTGGAGAAGGAGCAGCAGGTGGAGACGGAGCAGGAGGTGAAGATTGAGCAAGAGGGCGAGAAGGAGCAGGTGAGCGAGATGAAGCAGGAGGGCTAGAACAAGCAGGAGGTGGACAAGGAGCAGGAGGTGGACAAGTAGCAGGAGGTGGACAATAATCAGGAGGTGGACACGGAGCAGGAGGAGAAGGAGGTGCAGGAGGAGAAGGAGGTGGAGAAGGAGCAGGAGGAGGAGATGGAGCAGGAGGTGGCGAAGGAGCAGGAGGAGGAGAAGGAGCAGGAGGTGGAGAAGGAGCAGGGTTAAGGAGAAGGAGCAGGAGGAGGGGAAGGAACAGGAGGAGGAGAAGGAGCAGGACGTGGAGTTGGAGCAGGAGGAGGTGCTTTAGCAGGAGGTGGAGAAGGAGCAGGAGGAGGAGAAGGAGCAGGATGGGGAGAAGGAGCAGGGGGTGGACAAGGAGCAGGAGGTGGAGGAGGAGCAGGAGGAGGAGACGGAGCAGGAGCTGGAGATGGAGCAGGAATTGGGAAGGAGCAGGAGGAGAAGAAGGAGCAGGTGGGGAAGAAGCAGCAGGAGGAGGAGAAGGAGCAGGAGAAGGAGAAAGAGAATGAGATGGAGAATGAGCAGGGGGAGGAGAAGGAGCAGGTGGAGAAGCAGGAGCAGGAGAAGGAGAAGGTTCAGGAGAAGGAGAAGGAGAAGGAGGTGGAGAAGGAGCAGGAGAAGAAGAAGGCGCAAGATGAGGAGAAGGAGCTGGAGGTGGAGAAGGAGCAGGAGGTGGAGAAGGAGCAGGAGGGAGACAGGGAGCGGGAGGTGGATACGGAGCAGGAGGACGAGAAATAGCGGGAGGTGGAGAAGGAACAGGAGGTGGAGAAGGAGCAGGAGGGAGACAAGGAGCAGGAGGAGGAGAAGGCGGAGAAGAAGCAGCAGGAGATGGTGAATGAGCAGGAGTGGAGACGGAGCAGCAGGTGGAGAAGGAGGAGGAGAAGGAGCAGGAGGGCGAGAAGCAGCAGGCGGGCGAGAAGAAGCAGGAGGGCGAGAAGGAGCAGGAGGGCGAGAAGGAGCAGGAGGGCGAGAAGGAGCAGGAGGTGGACAAGGAGCAGGAGGTGGACAAGGAGCAGGAGGTGGACAACGAACAGGAGTAGGAGAAGGAGCAGGAGGTGGTCAAGGAGCAGGTGGAGAAGAAGGAGGTGGAGGAGGAGAAGGAGGTGGAGAAGGAGCAGGAGGAGGAGAAGGAACAGGAGGTGGAGAACAAGCAATAGGTGGAGAAGGAGCAGGAGGCGGAGAAGGACCAGGAGTGTGAGTAGGATAAGGAGTTGGTGAAGAAGGAGGCTTAGGAGCAGGAGCAGGAGGAGAAGAAGGAGCAGGAGGTGGAGAAGGAGCAGCAGGAGGAGAAGGAGCAGGGGGAGGAGAAGGAGCAGAAGGAGGAGAAGGAACAGGAGGAGGAGAAGGAGCAGGAGTGGAGATGGAGCAGGAGAAGAACAAGGTGCAGGAAGAGGAGTAGTAGCAGGACGAGGATAAGGAGCAGGAGGTGGAGAATGAACAGGAGGTGGAGAAGAATCAATACGAGAAAAAGGAGAAGGAGGCGGAGAAGGACCTTGAGGGGTAGTATGAGAAAGAGTTGGAGGAGAAGCAGGAGGAGGAGCTGAGCAGGAGGAGAAGAAGGAGCAGGAGGTGGAAAAGGAGCAGGAGGAGGAGAAGGATCAGTCGGTGGATTAGGAGCTGGATGTGGAGAAGGAATAAGAGAAGGATGTTGAGCAGAATGAAGAGAATAAGTAGGAGGAGGTTGAGCAGGAGGAGAAGAAGGAGCAGGATGGGGAGAAGGAGCAGGAGGTAGAGAAGGAGGAGGAGAGTGAGGAGGAGGACGAGGAGGAGGAGAAGGAGCAGGAGCTGGAGATAGATCAGGAATTGAGAAGGAGCAGGAGGAGAAGAAGCTGCAGGCGGAGAAGAAGGAGCAGGAGAAGGAGAAGGAGCAGGAGAAGGAGCAGGAGGTGGAGAAGGAGCAGAAGGAGGAGAAGAAGTAGGCGGAGGAGAAGGAGCAGGAGGTGGAGATGGAGCAGGAGTGGAGAAGGAGCAGCAGAAGAAGAAGTAGCAGGAGGAGGAGCAGGAGCAGGAGGAGGAGGAGGAGCAGGAGGAGGAGAAGGAGCAGGAGGTGGAGAAGGCGCAAGATGAGGAGAAGGAGCAGGAGGTTGAGAAGGAGCAGGAGATGGAGAAGGAGCAGGAGGAGAAGAAGGAGCAGGATGTGGAGAAGGAGCACGGGGAGGAGAAGGAGAAGGAGGAGGAGGTGGGGAAGTAGCAGCAGGAGGAGAAGGAGTAGAAGCCGTAGAAGGAGCAGAAGCGGGAGATGGAGCAGAAGCCGGATTAGGAGGAGGAGTTTGAGCAGGAGGTGGAGAAGGATCAGGAGGGGGAGAATGATGAGGCAGTGGAGAGGGAGAAGGGGTGGAGAACAAGCGGGAAGAGGATATTGAGCAGGAGGTGGAGTAGGAGCAGCAGCAGGTGGGTGAGCAACAGTAGGAGGGTGAGCTGGATGAGCTGAAGGAGCAGGAGGAGGAGGAGGAGGAGAAGGAGCAGGAGGAGGAGTTTGAGCAGGAGGAGGAGAAGGTGCAGGACGGGGAGAAGGAGCAGGAGGGGGAGAAGGAGCAGAAGGTGGAGAAGGAGCAGGAGGAGAAAAAGGAGAAGGCGGAGAAGAAAGAGCAGGAGAAGGAGGAGCAGGAGAAGGAGCAGGGGGTGGAGAATGAGGAGGAGGAGGAGGATGAGGAGGAGGTGAAGGAGCAGGAGCTGGAGATGGAGCAGGAATTGAGAAGGAGCAGGAGGAGAAGAAGGAGCAGGCGGAGAAGAAGGAGGAGGAGAAGAAGCAGGAGGAGGAGAAGGAGCAGGAGGTGGAGATGGAGCAGGAGTGGAGAAGTAGCAGCAGAAGAAGAAGGAGCAGGAGCAGGAGCAGGAGCAGGAGGAGGAGTTGGAGCAGGAGGAGGAGATTGAGCAGGAGGTGGAGCAGGCACAAGATGAGGAGAAGGAGCAGGAGGTGGAGCTGGAGCAGGAGAAGGAGAAGGAGCAGGAGGGAGACAAGGAGCAGGAATAGGAGAATAGGAGAAGGAGGAGAAGAAGGAGCAGGAGGTGGTGAATGAGCAGGAGTGGAGAAGGAGCAGCAGGTGGAGAAGGAGCAGGAGGTGGAGAAGGAGCAGGAGGGCGAGAAGGAGCAGGAAGGCGAGAAGAAGGAGGAGGGCGAGAGGGAACACGAGGGCGAGAAGGACCAGGAGATGGACAAGGAAAAGGAGGTGGACAAGGAGCAGGAGGTGGACACGGACCAGGAGGTTGACATGAAGCAGGAGGTGGACAAGGAGCAGGAGGTGGACAATTAGCAGGAGGTGGAGACGGAGCAGGAGGTGGAGGAGGAGGAGGAGGAGAAGGTGGTGGAGGAGGAGAAGGAGTTGGAGAAGGAGCAGGAGGAGGAGAAGGAAAAGGAGGTGGAGAAGAAGCAATAGGTGGGTAAGGAGAAGGAGGCGGAGAAGGACCAGGAGTGGGAGTAGGAGAAGGAGTTGGAGCAGAAGCAGGAGGAGGGGCAGGAGCAGGATGAGGAGAAGCAGCAGGAGGAGGAGAAGGAGCAGGAGTGGAGAAGGACCAGGAGAACAAGAAGAAGCAGAAAGAGGAGTAGGAGCAGGAGGAGGAGAAGGAGCAAGAGGTGGAGAAGGAGCAGGAGGGGGAGAAGAAGCAGGAGGTGGAGAAGGAAAAGGGGGAGGAGATGGAGCAGGAGGAGGAGAAGGAAGAGGAGGAGGAGAAGGAGCAGGTCATGGATTTGGAGCAGGAGGAGGAGGAGATGAAGGAGCAGGCGGAGCATGTGGAGAAGGAGCAGTTGGAGAAGGTTCTGGAGGTGGAGAAGGAGCAGGGGGAGGATGTTGAGCAGGAGGAGCAGATGGAACAGGAGGAGGTGGAGCAGGAGTTGGAGAAGGAGCAGGAGGGGGAGAAGGTGCACGAGGTGGAGAAGGACCAGGAGGAGAAGATGTAGCAGGAGGAGGATAAGGATAGGAGGAGGAGAAGGATAGGAGTTGGAGAATGAGCAGGCGCAGGAGGAGAAGAAGGAGCAGGAGGAGCAGGTGGAGAAGGAGCAGTGGGATGAGAAGGAGCAGGAGTGGAAATTGAGCAGGAGAAGAATAAGGTGCAGGAAGAGGAGTAGTGGCAGGAGGAGGAGAAGCATTAGGAGGAGGTTGAGCAGCAGGAGAAGAAGGAGCAGGAGGAGGTTGAGCAGGAGGTGGAGAAGGAGCAGGAGGTGGAGAATGAGCAGGAGGTGGAGAGGGCGCAGGGGTGGAGAACAAGAAGTAGGACGAGATTGAGCAGGAGGAGGGGAAGGAGCAGCAGCAGGAGGGTGAGCAACAGCAGGTGGGTGAGCTGGAGGAGCTGAAGGAGCAGTAGGAGGAGGAGGAGAAGGAGCAGGAGGAGGAGTTTGAGCAGAAGGGGGAGTTTGAGCAGGAGGGGGAGAAGGAGCAGGAGGGGGAGAAGGTGCAGGAGGTGGAGAAGGAGCAGGAGGTGAAGATGTAGCAGGAGGAGCAGAAGGATAGTAGTTGGAGAATGAGCAGGAGCAGGAGGAGAAGAAGGAGCAGGAGGAGCAGGTGGAGAAGGAGCAGTGGGAGGAGGTTGAGCAGGCGGTGGAGAAGGAGCAGGAGTAGGAGATGGAGAAAGAGCAGGAGGAGGAGAAGGATCAGGAGGTGGATTAGAAGCTGGATGTGGAGAAGGAATAGGAGGAGGTTGAGCAGGAGGAGGAGAAGGAGCAGGGGGAGTTTGAGCAGGAGGTGGAGAAGGAGCAAGAGGTGGAGAAGGAGCAGGAGGTGGTGAAGGTGCAGGAGGTGGAGAAGGAGCTGGAGGGAGACAAGGAGCAGGAGGAGGAGAAGGAGGAGGAGAAGGAGCAGGAGATGGTGAATGAGCAGGAGTGGAGACGGAGCAGCAGGTTGAGAAGGAGCAGGAGGTGGAGATGGAGCAGGAGGGCGAGAAGGAGCAGGAGGGCGAGAAGAAGCAGGAGGGCGAGAAGGAGCAGAAGGGCGAGAAGAAGCAGGAGGGCGAGAAGGAGCTGGAGGGCGAGAAGGAGCAGGAGGGCGAGAAGGAGCAGGAGGGCGAGAAGGAGCAGGAGGTGGACACGGAGCAGGAGGTGGACAAGGAGCAGGAGGTGGACAAGAATCAGGAGGTGGACAAGAATCAGGAGGTGGACACGGAGAATGAGGTGGAGAAGGAGCAGGAGGAGGAGAAGGAACAGGAGGAGGAGAAGGAGCAGGAGTTGGAGAAGGAGCAGCAGGAGGAGAGGGAGCAGGATTGGAGATGGAGCAGGAGAAGAATAAGGTGCAGGAAGAGGAGTAGTAGCAGGAGGAGGAGAAGCAGTTGGAGGAGGTTGAGCAGGAGGAGGAGAAGGAGCAGGAGGAGGTTGAGCAGGAGGTGGAGAAGGAGCAGGGGATGGAAAAGGAGCAGGGGGTGACAAGGAGCAGGAGGAGGAGAAGGAGGAGAACAAGGAGCAGGAGATGGTGAATGAGCAGCAGTGGAGACGGAGCAGCAGGTGGAGAAGGAGCAGGAGGGCGAGAAGGAGCAGGAGGGCGAGAAGTAGCAGGAGGGCGAGAAGGAGCAGGAGGGCGAGAAGAAGCAGGAGGGCGAGAAGGGGCAGGTTGGCGAGAAGGAGCAGGAGGTGGACAAGGAGCAGGAGGTGGACAAGGAGCAGGAGTGGGAGAAGGATCAGGAAGTGGTCAAGGAGCAGGAGGTGGAGAAGGAGCAGGAGGAGGAGGAGGAGCAGGGGGAGGAGAAGGAGCAGAAGGAGGAGAAGGAGCAGGAGGAGGAGAACGAGCAGGAGTGGAGATGGAGCAGGAGAAGAATAAGGTGCAGGAAGAGGAGTAGTAGTAGGAGGAGGAGAAGGAGCAGGAGGGGGAGTAGGAGAAGGAGTTCGTGAAGAAGCAGGAGGAGGAGCAGGAGCAGGAGGAGAAGAAGTAGCAGGAGGAGCAGGTGGAGAAGGAGCAGTGGGATGAGAAGGAGCAGGAGTGGAAATGGAGCAGGAGAAGAATAAGGTGCAGGAAGAGGAGTAGTGGCAGGAGGAGGAGAAGCATTAGGAGGAGGTTGAGCAGCAGGAGAAGAAGGAGCAGGAGGAGGTTGAGCAGGAGGTGGAGAAGGAGCAGGAGGTGGAGAAGGAGCAGGAGGTGGAGAGGGAGCAGGGGTGGAGAAAAAGAAGGAGGACGAGATTGAGCAGGAGGAGGGGAAGGAGCAGCAGCAGGAGGGTGAGCAACAGCAGGTGGGTGAGCTGGAGGAGCTGAAGGAGCAGTAGGAGGAGGAGGAGAAGGAGCAGGAGGAGGAGTTTGAGCAGAAGGGGGAGTTTGAGCAGGAGTGGGTGAAGGAGCAGGAGGGGGAGAAGGTGCAGGAGGTGGAGAAGGAGCAGGAGGTGAAGATGTAGCAGGAGGGGGAGAAGGATAGTAGTTGGAGAATGAGCAGGAGCAGGAGGAGTAGAAGGAGCAGGAGGAGCAGGTGGAGAAGGAGCAGTGGGAGGAGGTTGAGCAGGCGGTGGAGAAGGAGCAGGAGTAGGAGATGGAGAAAGAGCAGGAGGAGGAGAAGGATCAGGAGGTGGATTAGGAGCTGGATGTGGAGAAGGAATAGGAGGAGGTTGAGCAGGAGGAGGAGAAGGAGGAGGAGGAGTTTGAGCAGGAGGTGGAGAAGGAGCAGGAGGTGGAGAAGGAACAGGAGTTGGTGAAGGAGCAGGAGTTGGAGAAGGAGGAGAAGAAGGAGCAGGAGATGGTGAATGAGCAGGAGTGGAGACGGAGCAGCAGGTTGAGAAGGAGCAGGAGGTGGAGATGGAGCAGGAGGGCGAGAAGGAGCAGGAGGGCGAGAAGAAGCAGGAGGGCGAGAAGGAGCAGAAGGGCGAGAAGAAGCAGGAGGGCGAGAAGGAGCTGGAGGGCGAGAAGGAGCAGGAGGGCGAGAAGGAGCAGGAGGGCGAGAAGGAGCAGGTTGTGGACACGGAGCAGGAGGTGGACAAGGGGCAGGAGGTGGACAAGAATCAGGAGGTGGACAATAATCAGGAGGTGGACACGGAGATGGAGGTGGAGAAGGAGCAGGAGGAGGAGAAGGAACAGGAGGAGGAGAAGGAGCAGGAGTTGGAGAAGGAGCAGCAGGAGGAGAGGGAGCAGGATTGGAGATGGAGCAGGAGAAGAATAACGTGCAGGAAGAGGAGTAGTAGCAGGAGGAGGAGAAACAGTTGGAGGAGGTTGAGCAGGAGGAGGAGAAGGAGCAGGAGGAGGTTGAGCAGGAGGTGGAGAAGGAGCAGGGGATGGAAAAGGAGCAGGGGGAGACAAGGAGCAGGAGGAGGAGAAGGAGGAGAAGAAGGAGCAGGAGATGGTGAATGAGCAGCAGTGGAGACGGAGCAGCAGGTGGAGAAGGAGCAGGAGGGCGAGAAGGAGCAGGAGGGCGAGAAGTAGCAGGAGGGCGAGAAGGAGCAGGAGGGCGAGAAGAAGCAGGAGGGCGAGAAGGGGCAGGTGGGCGAGAAGGAGCAGGAGGTGGACCAGGAGCAGGAGGTGGACAAGGAGCAGGAGTGGGAGAAGGATCAGGAAGTGGTCAAGGAGCAGGAGGTGGAGAAGGAGCAGCAGGAGGAGGAGGAGCAGGGGGAGGAGAAGGAGCAGAAGGAGGAGAAGTAGGAGAAGGAGCAGAAGGAGGAGAAGGAGCAGGAGTGGAGATGGAGCAGGAGAAGAATAAGGTGCAGGAAGAGGAGTAGTAGTAGGAGGAGGAGAAGGAGCAGGAGGAGGAGTAGGAGAAGGAGTTCGTGAAGAAGCAGGAGGAGGAGCAGGAGCAGGAGGAGAAGAAGTAGCAGGAGGTGGAGAAGGAGCAAGAGGAGGAGAAGGAGCAGGAGGTGGAGAAGGAGCAGCAGGAGGAGAAGGAGCAGGGGGAGGAGAAGGAGCAGAAGGAGGGGAAGGAGCAGGAGGAGGGGAAGGATCAGGAGTGGAGATGGAGCAGAATAAGAATAAGGTGCAGGAAGAGGAGGAGTAACAGAAGGAGGAGAAGGAGCAGGAGGTGGAGAAGGAGCAGGAAGTGGAGAAGGAGCAGGAGGAGGAGAAGGAGCAGGTGGTGGAGAAGGAGCAGGGGAGGAGATGGAGCAGGAGGAGGAGAAGGAAAAGGAGGAGGAGAAGGAGCAGGACGTGGAGTTGGAGCAGGAGGAGGAGCTTTGGCAGAAGGCGGAGGAGGAGCAGGAAGAGGAGAAGGAGCAGGAGGTGGAGAAGGAGCAGGAGCAGGAGGAGAAGAAAGAACAGGCGGAGCAGGTGGAGGAGAAGCAGTTGGAGAAGGTTGTGGAGGTGGAGATGGAGCAGGGGGAGGAGGTTGAGCAGCAGGAGGAGATGGAACAGGAGGAGTAATAGGATAATAATAGTGGGGGATTTCAACTTCCCCAATCTTAATTGGGATACTCAGAGTGTAAAAGGCTTAGAGGGTACAAAATTCTTAACGTGCATCCAGGAGAGCTTTTTGAGCCAGCATGTAGAAAGTCCTGCAAGAGAGGGGGCGGTACTGGACCTAATTCTAGGGAATGTGGCCGGCCAATTGTAAGACGTGCTAGTCGGTGAGCACTTTGGTGACAGTGACCATAATTCGGTGAGATTTAAGGTGGTCATGGAAAAGAATAGGGAGGGGCCGGAAATATAGGTTCGAAATTGGGGGAAGGCCGATTTTAATAGGATAAGGCAGGATCTGGCCAAAATGGACTGGGATCAGCTGCTTGTAGGAAAATCCGCATCGGAGCAATGGGAGTCTTTCAGAAGGGAGATTGAGACCATACAATGGCAACATGTTCCCGTAAAGGTCAAGGGTGGTTCCAAGAACTCCAGGGAACCTTGGATGTCAGGGGATATACGAGAATGGATTAGGAAAAAAAGGAGGGCTTTTGGCAGATACAAAAGGCTAAAGACGGAGGAAGCCCGAGAGGAGTACAAAAAGTGCAGGGGGATACTTAAAAAAGAAATTAGGAGATCAAGGAGGGGCACTGGCGAGCAAAATAAAGGAAAATCCTAAGATGTTTTATAAGTATATTAAGGGTAAGAGGATGACTCGGGAAAAAATAGGGCCCATTAGGGACAAAAATGGCAATCTGTGTGTGGAGCCGGCAGATGTAGGAGGGGTTCTGAATCAATTTTTTGCATCTGTTTTCACTATGGAGAAGGACGACGTAGACATAGAAATACGGCAGGGGGACTGTGATATACTCGAACATATTAACATCGAGCGGGAGGAGGTATTGGCGGTTTTAGCAGGCCTAAAAATGGATAAATCCCCAGGCCCGGACGAAATGTATCCCAGGCTACTGTGTGAGGCAAAGGAGGAGATTGCGGGGGCTCTAACACATATCTTCAGAACCTCTCTGGCCACAGGGGATGTGCCAGAGGACTGGAGAACCGCTAATGTAGTACCATTATTCAAGAAGGGGAGTAGGGAAAAACCGGGGAACTACAGGCCAGTGAGCCTAACATCAGTGGTAGGAAAATTATTGGAAAAAATTCTGAAGGACAAAATTAGTCTCCACTTGGAGAAGCAAGGATTAATCAGGAATAGTCAACATGGCTTTGTCAAGGGAAGATCATGTCTGACTAATTTGATTGAATTTTTTGAGGGGGTGACGAGGCGTGTGGATGAGGGTAACGCAGTGGATGTGGTATACATGGATTTCAGTAAGGCCTTCGATAAAGTCCCGCACAGGAGACTGGTCAAGAAGGTACGAGCCCATGGAATCCAGGGTGCCTTGGCACTTTGGATACAAAACTGGCTTAGTGGCAGAAGGCAGAGGGTGATGGTCGAAGGTTGTTTTTGTGACTGAAAGCCTGTGGCCAGTGGGGTACCACAGGGATCGGTGCTGGGTCCCTTGCTGTTTGTGGTCTACATTAATGACTTGGATATGAATGTAAAAGGTATGATCAGTAAGTTCGCTGATGATACAAAAATTGGTAGGGTGGTAAATAGCGAGGAGGATAGCCTCAGTCTGCAGGACGATATAGATGGGTTGGTCAGATGGGCGGAACACTGGCAAATGGAATTTAACCCGGAAAAGTGCGAGGTGATGCACTTTGGAGGGACTAACAAGGCAAGGGAATACACAATGAATGGGAGGACCCTAGGCAAGACAGAGGGTCAGAGGGATCTTGGTGTGCAAGTTCACAGATCCCTGAAGGCGGCGGAACAGGTAGATAAGGTGGTAAAGAAGGGATATGGGATACTTGCCTTTATTAGCCGAGGCATAGAATACAAGAGCAAGGAGGTTATGATGGAACTGTATAAAACACTGGTTAGGCCACAGCTGGAGTACTGTGTGCAGTTCTGGTCGCCACACTACAGGAAGGATGTGATCGCTTTGGAGAGGGTGCAGAGGAGATTCACCAGGATGTTACCAGGGCTGGAGCGCTTCAGCTATGAAGAGAGACTGGGAAGATTGGGTTTGTTTTCCTTGGAGCAGAGGAGGCTGAGGGGGGACATGATTGAGGTGTACAAAATTATGAGGGGCACAGATAGGATGGATACTAAGGAGCTTTTTCCCTTCGTTGAGGGTTCTATAACAAGGGGACATAGATTCAAGGTAAAAGGCGGGAGGTTTAGAGGGGATTTGAGAAAGAACTTTTTCACCCAGAGGGTGGTTGGAGTCTGGAACTCACTGCCTGAAAGGGTTGTGGAGGCAGGAACCCTCACAACATTCAAGAAGCATTTGGATGAGCACTTGAAATGCCATAGCTTACAAGGCTATGGACGAAATGCTGGAATATGGGATTAGAGGAGACAGGGCTTGATGGCCGACGCGGACACGATGGGCCGAAGGGCCTCTATCCGTGCTGGATAACTCTAACTCTATGAGTTTGAGCAGGAGGTGGAGAAGGAGCAGGAGAAGGAGGTGGAGCAGTTGCAGCAGGAGGAGAAGAATCAGCAGGAGGAGAAGTAGCAGCAGGAGGAGAAGGAGCAGAAGCGGGAGAAGGAGCAGAAGCGGGAGTAGGAGCAGGAGGTGGAGAAGGAGCAGGAGGTGGAGGATGATGAGGAGGTGGAGAGGGAGCAGGGGTGGAGAACAAGAAGTTGGAGGAGATTGAGCAGGAGGTGGGGAAGGAGCAGGAGGTGTACAAAAAGCAGGAGGTGGAGGAGGAGGAGGAGGAGGAGAAGGAGCAGGAGGAGGAGAAGGAGCAGGAGGTGGTATTGGAGCAGGAGTGGAGAAGGAGCAGGAGAAGAAAATGGAGAAGGAGGAGCAGCCGGAGGAGGAGGAGGAGTAGGAGCAGGAGGAGGAGGAGGAGCAGGAGCTGGAGAAGGCGCAAGATGAGGAGCAGGAGCAGGAGGCGGAGAAGGAGCATGAGGAGGAGTTTGAGCAGCAGAGGGAGAAGGAGCAGGAGGGGAAGAAGGAGCAGGAGGGGGAGAAGGAGCAGGAGGTGTACAAAAAGCAGGAGGTGGAGGAGGAGGAGGAGGAGGAGAAGGAGCAGGAGGAGGAGAAGGAGCAGGAGGTGGTATTGGAGCAGGAGTGGAGAAGGAGCAGGAGAAGAAAATGGAGAAGGAGGAGCAGCCGGAGGAGGAGGAGGAGTAGGAGCAGGAGGAGGAGGAGGAGCAGGAGCTGGAGAAGGCGCAAGATGAGGAGCAGGAGCAGGAGGCGGAGAAGGAGCAGGAGGTGGAGAAGGAGCAGAAGGTGGAGAAGGAGCAGAAGGGAGACAAGGAGCGGGGGGTGGATATGGAGCAGGAGTAGGAGAAGGAGGAGAAGAAGGAGCAGGAGGTGGTGAATGAGCAGGAGTGGAGAAGGAGCAGCAGGTGGAGACGGAGCAGGAGGTGAAGATTGAGCAGGAGGGCGAGAAGGAGCAGGTGGTCGAGATGAAGCAGGAGGGCGACAAGGAGCAGGAGGGCGAGAAGGAGCAGGAGGGCTAGAACAAGCAGGAGGAGGACAAGGAGCAGGAGGTGGACAAGTAGCAGGAGGTGGACAATAATCAGGAGGGGAACGCGGAGCAGGAGGAGAAGGAGGTTGAGGAGGAGAAGCAGGTGGAGAAGGAGCAGGAGGAAGAGATGGAGCAGGACGTGGAGTTGGAGCAGGAGGAGGAGCTTTAGCAGGAGGCGGAGAAGGAGCAGGAGGAGGAGAAGAAGCAGGATGGGGAGAAGGAGCAGGAGGTGGACAAGCAGCAGGAGGTGGAGGAGGAGCAGGAGGAGGAGACGGAGCAGGAGCTGGAGATGGAGCAGGAATTGAGAAGGATCAGGAGAAGAAGAAAGAGCAGGTGGGGAAGAAGTAGCAGGAGGAGGAGAAGGAGCAGGAGAAGGAGAAAGAGAATGAGATGGAGAATGAGCAGGGGGAGGAGAAGGAGCAGGTGGAGAAGAAGGAGCAGGAGAAGGAGAAGGTTCAGGAGAAGGAGAAGGAGAAGGAGGTGGAGAAGGAGCAGGAGAAGAAGAAGGCGCAAGATGAGGTGAAGGAGCAGGAGGTGGAGAAGGAGCAGGAGGTGGAGAAGGAGCAAGATGAGGAGAAGGAGCAGGAGGTGGAGAAGGAGCAGGAGGTGGAGAAGGAGCATGAGGGAGACAAGGAGCAGGAGGAGGAGAAGGAGGAGAAGAAGCAGCAGGAGATGGTGAATGAGCAGGAGTGGAGACGGAGCAGCAGGTGGAGAAGGAGCAGGAGGAGGAGAAGGAGCAGGAGGGCGAGAAGCAGCAGGCGGGCGAGACGAAGCAGGAGGGCGAGAAGGAGCAGGAGGGCGAGAAGGAGCAGGAGGTGGACAAGGAGCAGGAGGTGGACAAGGAGCAGGAGGTGGACAACGAGCAGGAGTAGGAGAAGGAGCAGGAGGTGGTCAAGGAGCAGGAGGAGAAGAAGGAGGTGGAGGAGGAGCAGGACGTGGAGAAGGATCAGGAGGAGGAGAAGGAGCCGGAGGTGGAGAAGGAGCAGCAGGAGGAGAAGGAGCAGGGGGAGGATAAGGAGCAGAAGGAGGAGAAGGAGCAGGAGGAGGAGAAGGAGCAGGAGAAGGAGAAGGAGCAGGAGAAGAATAAGGTGCAGGAAGAGGAGTAGTAGCAGGACGAGGAGAAGGAGCAGGAGGTGGAGAAGGAACAGGAGGTGGAGAAGAAGCAATACGAGGAAAAGGAGCAGGAGGCGGAGAAGGACCTGGAGGGGTAGTAGGAGAAAGAGTTGGAGAAGAAGCAGGAGGAGGAGCAGAGCAGGAGGAGAAGAAGGAGCAGGAGGTGGAAAAGGAGGAGGAGGAGGAGAAGGATCAGTAGGTGGATTAGGAGCTGGATGTGGAGAAGGAATAAGAGGAGGATGTTGAGCAGGATGAAGAGAATCAGTAGGAGGAGTTTGAGCAGGAGGAGTAGAAGGAGCAGGATGGGGAGAAGGAGCAGGAGGTGGAGAAGGAGGACGAGAGTGAGGAGGAGGAAGAGGATGAGGACAAGGAGCAGGAGCTGGATATAGATCAGGAATTGAGAAGGAGCAGGAGGACAAGAAGGTGCAGGCGGAGAAGAAGGAGCAGGAGAAGGAGAAGGAGCAGGAGAAGGAGCAGGAGGTGGAGAAGGAGCAGGAGGAGGAGAAGAAGCAGGCGGAGGAGAAGGAGCAGGAGGTGGAGATGGAGCAGGAGTGGAGAAGGAGCAGCAGAAGAAGAAGTAGCAGGAGGAGGAGCAGGAGCAGGAGGAGGAGTAGGAGCAGGAGGAGAAGAAGGAGCAGGAGGTGGAGAAGGAGCAGGGGGAGGAGAAGGAGATGGAGGAGGAGGTGGAGAAGTAGCAGCAGGAGGAGAAGGAGTAGAAGCCGGAGAAGGAGCAGAAGCGGGAGATGGAGCAGAAGCGGGAGTAGGAGGACGAGTTTGAGCAGGAGGTGGAGAAGGATCAGGAGGGGGAGAATGATGAGGCGGTGGAGAGGGAGCAGGGGTGGAGAACAAGTGGGAGCAGGAGATTGAGCAGGAGGTGGAGCAACAGTAGGAGGGTGAGCTGGATGAGCTGAAGGAGCAGGAGGAGGAGGAGGAGAAGGAGCAGGAGGAGGAGTTTGAGCAGGAGGAGGAGAAGGTGCAGGAGGGGGAGAAGGAGCAGGAGGGGGAGAAGGAGCAGGAGTTGGAGAAGGAGCAGGAGGAGAAGAAGGAGCAGGCGGAGAAGAAGGAGCAGGAGAAGGAGGAGCAGGAGAAGATGCAGGAGGTGGAGAAGGAGCAGGAGGAGGAGGATGAGGAGGAGGAGAATGAGCAGGAGCTGGAGATGAAGCAGGAATTGAGAAGGAGCAGGAGGAGAAGAAGGAGCAGGCGGAGAAGAAGGAGGAGGAGAAGAAGCAGGAGGAGGAGAAGGAGCAGCAGGTGGAGATGGAGCAGGAGTGGAGAAGGAGCAGCAGAAGAAGAAGGAGCAGGAGCAGGAGCAGGAGCAGGAGGAGGAGTTGGAGCAGGAGGAGGAGAAGGATCAGTAGCTGGATTCGGAGCTGGATGTGGAGAAGGAATAAGAGGAGGATGTTGAGCAGAATGAAGAGAATCAGTAGGAGGAGGTTGAGCAGGAGGAGAAGAAGGAGCAGGATGGGGAGAAGGAGCAGGAGGTAGAGAAGGAGGAGGAGAATGAGGAGGAGGACGACGAGGAGGAGAAGGAGCAGGAGCTGGAGATAGATCAGGAATTGAGAAGGAGCAGGAGGAGAAGAAGGTGCAGGCGGAGAAGAAGTAGCAGGAGAAGGAGAAGGAGCAGGAGAAGGAGCAAGAGGTGGAGAAGGAGCAGGAGGAGGAGAAGAAGTAGGCGGAGGAGAAGGAGCAGGAGGTGGAGATGGAGCAGGAGTGGAGAAGGAGCAGCAGAAGAAGATGGAGCAGGAGGAGGAGCAGGAGCAGGAGGAGGAGGAGGAGCAGGAGGAGGAGATGGAGCAGGAGGTGGAGAAGGCGCAAGATGAGGAGAAGGAGCAGGAGGTGGAGAAGGAGCAGGAGATGGAGAAGGAGCAGGAGGTGGAGAAGGAGCAGGAGATGGAGAAGGAGCACGAGGAGAAGAAGGAGCAGGATGTGGAGAAGGGGCAGGGGGAGGAGAAGGAGAAGGAGGAGGAGGTGGAGAAGTAGCAGCAGGAGGAGAAGGAGTAGAAGCCGGAGAAGGAGCAGAAGCGGGAGATGGAGCAGAAGCGGGATTAGGAGGAGGAGTTTGAGCAGGAGGTGGAGAAGGATCAGGAGGGGGAGAATGATGAGGCGGTGGAGAGGGAGCAGGTGTGGAGAACAAGTGGGAGGAGGAGATTGAGCAGGAGGTGGGGTAGGAGCAGCAGCAGGTGGATGAGCAACGGTAGGAGGGTGAGCTGGATGAGCTGAAGGAGCAGGAGGAGGAGGAGGAGGAGAAGGAGCAGGAGGAGGAGTTTGAGCAGGAGGAGGAGAAGGTGCAGGAGGGGGAGAAGGAGCAGGAGGGGGAGAAGGAGCGGAAGGTGGAGAAGGAGCAGGAGGAGAAGAAGGAGCAGGCGGAGAAGAAGGAGCAGGGGAAGGAGGAGCAGGTGAAGGAGCAGGGGGTGGAGAAAGAGCAGAAGGAGGAGGATGAGGAGGAGGAGAAGGAGCAGGAGCTGGAGATAGAGCAGGAATTGAGAAGGAGCAGGAGGAGAAGAAGGAGCAGGCGGAGAAGAAAGAGGAGGAGAAGAAGCAGGAGGAGGAGAAGGAGCAGGAGGTGGAGTTGGAGCAGGAGTGGAGAAGGAGCAGCAGAAGAAGAAGGAGCAGGAGCAGGAGCAGGAGCAGGAGGAGGAGTTGGAGCAGAAGGAGGAGATGGAGCAGGAGGTGGAGCAGGCACAAGATGAGGAGAAGGAGCAGGAGGTGGAGATGGAGCAGGAGAAGGAGAAGGAGCAGGAGGTGGAGAAGGAGCAGGAGGTGGAGAAGGAGCAGGAGGGAGACAAGGAGCAGGAATAGGAGAAGGAGGAGAAGAAGGAGCAGGAGGTGGTGAATGAGCAGGAGTGGAGAAGGAGCAGCAGATGGAGAAGGAGCAGGAGGTGGAGAAGGAGCAGGAGGGCGAGAAGGAGCAGGAAGGCGAGAAGAAGGAGGAGGGCGAGAAGGAACACGAGGGCGAGAAGGACCAGGAGTTGGACAAGGAGCAGGAGGTGGACAAGGAGCAGGAGATGGACACGGACCAGGAGGTTGACATGAAGCAGGAGGTGGACAAGGAGCAGGAGGTGGACAATTAGCAGTAGGTGGAGAAGGACCAGGAGGTGGAGGAGGAGGAGAAGGTGGTGGAGGAGGAGAAGGAGGTGGAGAAGGAGCAGGAGGAGGAGAAGGAAACGGAGGTGGAGAAGAAGCAATAGGTGGGTAAGGAGAAGGAGGCGGAGAAGGACCAGGAGGGGGAGTAGGAGAAGGAGTTGGAGCAGAAGCAGGAGGAGGGGCAGGAGCAGGATGAGGAGAAGGAGCAGGAGGAGGAGAAGGAGCAGGAGTGGAGAAGGACCAGGAGAACAAGAAGGAGCAGAAAGAGGAGAAGGAGCAGGAGGAGGAGAAGGAGCAAGAGATAGAGAAGGAGCAGGAGGTGGAGAAGGAGCAGGAGGTGGTGAAGGAGCAGGAGGTGGAGAATGAGCTGGAGGGAGACAAGGAGCAGGAGGAGGAGAAGGAGGAGAAGAAGGAGCAGGAGATAGTGAATGAGCAGGAGGACGAGAAGGAGCAGAAGGGCGAGAAGAAGCAGGAGGGCGAGAAGGAGCTGGAGGGCGAGAAGGAGCAGGAGGGCGAGAAGGAGCAGGAGGGTTAGAAGGAGCAGGAGGTGGACACGGAGCAGGAGGTGGACAAGGAGCAGGAGGTGGACAAGAATCAGGAGGTGGACAAGAATCAGGAGGTGGACACGGAGAAGGAGGTGGAGAAGGAGCAGGAGGAGGAGAAGGAACAGGAGGAGGAGAAGGAGCAGGAGTTGGAGAAGGAGCAGCAGGAGGAGACGGAGTAGAAGCCGGAGAAGGAGCAGAAGCGGGAGATGGAGCAGAAGCGGGATTAGGAGGAGGAGTTTGAGCAGGAGGTGGAGAAGGATCAGGGGGGGGAGAATGATGAGGCGGTGGAGAGGGAGCAGGGGTGGAGAACAAGTGGGAGGAGGAGATTGAGCAGGAGGTGGGTTAGGAGCAGCAGCAGGTGGATGAGCAACAGTAGGAGGGTGAGCTGGATGAGCTGAAGGAGCAGGAGGAGGAGGAGGAGGAGAAGGAGCAGGAGGAGGAGTTTGAGCAGGAGGAGGAGAAGGTGCAGGAGGGGGAGAAGGAGCAGGAGGGGGAGAAGGAACGGAAGGTGGAGAAGGAGCAGGAGGAGAAGAAGGAGCAGGCAGAGAAGAAGGAGCAGGGGAAGGAGGAGCAGGAGAAGGAGCAGGGGGTGGAGAAAGAGCAGAAGGAGGAGGATGAGGAGGAGGAGTAGGAGCAGGAGCTGGAGATAGAGCAGGAATTGAGAAGGAGCAGGAGGAGAAGAAGGAGCAGGCGGAGAAGAAAGAGGAGGAGAAGAAGCAGGAGGAGCAGAAGGAGCAGGAGGTGGAGTTGGAGCAGGAGTGGAGAAGGAGCAGCAGAAGAAGAAGGAGCAGGAGCAGGAGCAGGAGCAGGAGGAGGAGTTGGAGCAGGAGGAGGAGATGGAGCAGGAGGTGGAGCAGGCACAAGATGAGGAGAAGGAGCAGGAGGTGGAGATGGAGCAGGAGAAGGAGAAGGAGCAGGAGGTGGAGAAGGAGCAGGAGGTGGAGAAGGAGCAGGAGGGAGACAAGGAGCAGGAATAGGAGAAGGAGGAGAAGAAGGAGCAGGAGGTGGTGAATGAGCAGGAGTGGAGAAGGAGCAGCAGATGGAGAAGGAGCAGGAGGTGGAGAAGGAGCAGGAGGGCGAGAAGGAGCAGGAAGGCGAGAAGAAGGAGGAGGGCGAGAAGGAACACGAGGGCGAGAAGGACCAGGAGATGGACAAGGAGCAGGAGGTGGACAAAGAGCAGGAGATGGACACGGACCAGGAGGTTGACATGAAGCAGGAGGTGGACAAGGAGCAGGAGGTGGACAATTAGCAGTAGGTGGAGAAGGAGCAGGAGGTGGAGGAGGAGGAGGAGGAGAAGGTGGTGGAGGAGGAGAAGGAGGTGGAGAAGGAGCAGGAGGAGGAGAAGGAAACGGAGGTGGAGAAGAAACAATAGGTGGGTAAGGAGAAGGAGGCGGAGAAGGACCAGGAGAGGGAGTAGGAGAAGGAGTTGGAGCAGAAGCAGGAGGAGGGGCAGGAGCAGGATGAGGAGAAGGAGCAGGAGGAGGAGAAGGAGCAGGAGTGGAGAAGGACCAGGAGAACAAGAAGGAGCAGAAAGAGGAGTAGGAGCAGGAGGAGGAGAAGGAGCAAGAGATAGAGAAGGAGCAGGAGGTGGAGAAGGAGCAGGAGGTGGTGAAGGAGCAGGAGGTGGAGAATGAGCTGGAGGGAGACAAGGAGCAGGAGGAGGAGAAGGAGGAGAAGAAGGAGCAGGAGATGGTGAATGAGCAGGAGGACGAGAAGGAGCAGAAGGGCGAGAAGAAGCAGGAGGCCGAGAAGGAGCTGGAGGGCGAGAAGGAGCAGGAGGGCGAGAAGGAGCAGGAGGGTTAGAAGGAGCAGGAGGTGGACACGGAGCAGGAGGTGGACAAGGAGCAGGAGGTGGACAAGAATCAGGAGGTGGACAAGAATCAGGAGGTGGACACGGAGAAGGAGGTGGAGAAGGAGAAGGAGGAGGAGAAGGAACAGGAGGAGGAGAAGGAGCAGGAGTTGGAGAAGGAGCAGCAGGCGGAGAGGGAGCAGGATTGGAGATGGAGCAGGAGAAGAATAAGGTGCAGGAAGAGGAGTAGTAGCAGGAGGAGGAGAAGCAGTAGGAGGAGGTTGAGCAGGAGGAGGAGAAGGAGCAGGAGGAGGTTGAGCAGGAGGTGGAGAAGGAGCAGGGGATGGAGATGGAGCAGCGGGGAGACAAGGAGCAGGAGGAGGAGAAGGAGGAAAAGAAGGAGCAGGAAATGATGAATGAGCAGCAGTGGAGACGGAGCAGCAGGTGGAGAAGGAGCAGGAGGGCGAGAAGGAGCAGGAGGGCGAGAAGTAGCAGGAGGGCGAGAAGGAGCAGGAGGGCGAGAAGAAGCAGGAGGACCAGAAGGGGCAGGTGGGCGAGAAGCAGCAGGAGGTGGACAAGGAGCAGGAGTAGGAGAAGGATCAGGAAGTGGTCATGGAGCAGGAGGTGGAGAAGGAGCAGCAGGAGGAGGAGGAGCAGGGGGAGGAGAAGGACCAGAAGGAGGAGAAGGAGCAGGAGGAGGGGAAGGAGCAGGAGTGGAGATGCAGCAGGAGAAGAATAAGGTGCAGGAAGAGGAGTAGTAGTAGTAGGAGGAGAAGGAGCAGGAGGGGGAGTAGGAGAAGGAGTTCGTGAAGAAGCAGGAGGAGGAGCAGGAGCAGGAGGAGAAGAAGTAGCAGGAGGTGGAGAAGGAGCAAGAGGAGGAGAAGGAGCAGGAGGTGGAGAAGGAGCAGCAGGAGGAGAAGGAGCAGGGGGAGGAGAAGGAGCAGAAGGAGGGGAAGGAACATGAGGAGGAGAAGGAGCAGGAGTGGAGATGGAGCAGGATAAGAATAAGGTGCAGGAAGAGGAGGAGTAACAGAAGGAGGATTAGGAGCAGGAGGTGGAGAAGGAGCAGGACGTGGAGAAGGAGCAGGAGGAGGAGAAGGAGCAGGTGGTGGAGAAGGAGCAGGGGAGGAGATGGAGCAGGAGGATGAGAAGGAAAAGGAGGAGGAGAAGGAGCAGGACGTGGAGTTGGAGCAGGAGGAGGAGCTTTGGCAGGAGGCGGAGGAGGAGCAGGAAGAGGAGAAGGAGCAGGAGGTGGAGAAGGAGCAGGAGCAGGAGGAGAAGAAAGAGCAGGCGGAGCAGGTGGAGGAGAAGCAGTTGGAGAAGGTTGTGGAGGTGGAGATGGAGCAGGGGGAGGAGGTTGAGCAGCAGGAGGAGATGGAACAGGAGGAGTTTGAGCAGGACGTGGAGAAGGAGCAGGAGAAGGAGGTGGAGAAGTTGCAGCAGGAGGAGAAGAATCAGCAGGAGGAGAAGTAGCAGCAGGAGGAGAAGGAGCAGAAGCGGGAGAAGGAGCAGAAGCGGGAGTAGGAGCAGGAGGTGGAGTAGGAGCAGGAGGTGGAGGATGATGACGAGGTGGAGAGGGAGCAGGGGTGGAGAACAAGAAGTAGGAGGAGATTGAGCAGGAGGTGGGGAAGGAGCAGCAGTAGGGGGGTGAGCAACACCAGTAAGGTGAGCTGGAGGAGCTGAAGGAGCTGGAGGCGGAGGAGAAGGAGCATGAGGAGGAGTTTGAG
Organism: Heptranchias perlo; assembly: GCF_035084215.1. Lineage (NCBI taxonomy): Eukaryota > Metazoa > Chordata > Chondrichthyes > Hexanchiformes > Hexanchidae > Heptranchias > Heptranchias perlo. Next base: position 355,522 of record NW_027138363.1, on the reverse strand, counting down.
CAGCAGAGGGAGAAGGAGCAGGAGGGGAAGAAGGAGCAGGAGGGGGAAAAGGAGCAGGAGGTGGACAAAAAGCAGGAGGTGGTGGAGGAGGAGGAGGAGGAGAAGGAGCAGGAGGAGGAGAAGGAGCAGGAGGTGGTATTGGAGCAGGAGTGGAGAAGGAGCAGGAGAATAAATTGGAGAAGGAGGAGCAGCCGGAGGAGGAGGAGGAGGAGTAGGAGCAGGAGGAGGAGGAGGAGCAGGAGGTGGAGAAGGCACAAGATGAGGAGCAGGAGCAGGAGGCGGAGAAGGAGCAGTAGGTGGAGAAGGAGCAGAAGGTGGAGAAGGAGCAGAAGGGAGACAAGGAGCGGGGGTTGGATATGGAGCAGGAGTAGGAGAAGGGTGAGAAGAAGGAGCAGGAGGTGATGAATGAGCAGGAGTGGAGAAGGAGCAGCAGGTGGAGAAGGAGCAGGAGGGCGAGTAGGAGAAGGAGTTCGTGAAGAAGCAGGAGCAGGAGCAGGAGCAGGAGGAGAAGAAGTAGCAGGAGGTGGAGAAGGAGCAAGAGGAGGAGAAGGAGCAGGAGGTGGAGAAGGAGCAGCAGGAGGAGAAGGAGCAGGGGGAGGAGAAGGAGCAGAAGGAGGGGAAGGAACATGAGGAGGAGAAGGAGCAGGAGTGGAGATGGAGCAGGATAAGAATAAGGTGCAGGAAGAGGAGGAGTAACAGAAGGAGGAGAAGGAGCAGGAGGTGGAGAAGGAGCAGGAAGTGGAGAAGGAGCAGGAGGAGGAGAAGGAGCAGGACGTGGAGTTGGAGCAGGAGGAGGAGCTTTGGCAGGAGGCGGAGGAGGAGCAGGAATAGGAGAAGGAGCAGGAGGTGGAGAAGGAGCAGGAGCAAGAGGAGAAGAAAGAGCAGGCGGAGCAGATGGAGGAGAAGCAGTTGGAGAAGGTTGTGGAGGTGGAGATGGAGCAGGGGGAGGAGGTTGAGCAGCAGGAGGAGATGGAACAGGAGGAGTTTGAGCAGGACGTGGAGAAGGAGCAGGAGAAGGAGGTGGAGAAGTTGCAGCAGGAGGAGAAGAATCAGCAGGATGAGAAGTAGCAGCAGGAGGAGAAGGAGCAGAAGCGGGAGTAGGAGCAGGAGGTGGAGAAGGAGCAGGAGGTGGAGGATGATGAGGATGTGGAGAGGGTGCAGGGGTGGAGAACAAGAAGTAGGAGGAGATTGAGCAGGAGGTGGGGAAGGAGCAGCAGCAGGGGGGTGAGCAACAGCAGTAGGGTGAGCTGGAGGAGCTGAAGGAGCAGGAGGTGGAGGAGAAGGAGCATGAGGAGGAGTTTGAGCAGCAGAGGGAGAAGGAGCAGGAGGGGAAGAAGGAGCAGGAGGGGGAGAAGGAGCAGGAGGTGGACAAAAAGCAGAAGGTGGAGGAGGAGGAGGAGGAGGAGGAGGAGAAGGAGCAGGAGGAGGAGAAGGAGCAGGAGGTGGTGTTGGAGCAGGAGTGGCGAAGGAGCAGGAGAAGAAAATGGAGAAGGAGGAGCAGCCGGAGGAGGAGGAGGAGTAGGAGCAGGAGGAGGAGGAGGAGCAGGAGGTGGAGAAGGCGCAAGATGAGGAGCAGGAGCAGGAGGTGGAGAAGGAGCAGGAGGTGGAGAAGGAGCAGAAGGTGGAGAAGGAGCAGAAGGGAGACAAGGAGCGGGGGGTGGATATGGAGCAGGAGTAGGAGAAGGAGGAGAAGAAGGAGCAGGAGGTGGTGAATGAGCAGGAGTGGAGAAGGAGCAGCAGGTGGAGACGGAGCAGGAGGTGAAGATTGAGCAGGAGGGCGAGAAGGAGCAGGTGGGCGAGATGAAGCAGGGGGGCGAGAAGGAGCAGGAGGGCGAGAAGGAGCAGGAGGGCGAGAACAAGCAGGAGGAGGACAAGGAGCAGGAGGTGGACAAGTAGCAGGAGGTGGACAATAATCAGGAGGGGGACGCGGAGCAGGAGGAGAAGGAGGTTGTGGAGGAGAAGCAGGTGGAGAAGGAGCAGGAGGAGGAGATGGAGCAGGAGGTGGCGAAGGAGCAGGAGGAGGAGAAGAAGCAGGATGGGTAGAAGATGCAGGAGGTGGACAAGCAGCAGGAGGTGGAGGAGGAGCAGGAGGTGGACAATAATCAGGAGGGGGACGCGGAGCAGGAGGAGAAGGAGGTTGAGGAGGAGAAGCAGGTGGAGAACGAGCAGGAGGAGGATATGGAGCAGGAGGGCGAGAAGGAGCAGGAGGGCTAGAACAAGCAGGAGGAGGACAAGGAGCAGGAGGTGGACAAGTAGCAGGACGTGGACAATAATCAGGAGGGGGACGCGGAGCAGGAGGAGAAGGAGGTTGAGGAGGAGAAGCAGGTGGAGAAGGAACAGGAGGAGGAGATGGAGCAGGAGGTGGCGAAGGAGCAAGGGTAAGGAGAAGGAGCAGGAGGAGGGGAAGGAGCAAGATGAGGAGAAGGAGCAGGAGGTGGAGAAGGAGTAGGAGGTGGAGAAGGAGCATGAGGGAGACAAGGAGCAGGAGGAGGAGAAGGAGGAGAAGAAGCAGCAGGAGAATGTGAATGAGCAGGAGTGGAGACGGAGCAGCAGGTGGAGAAGTAGCAGGAGGAGGAGAAGGAGCAGGAGGGCGAGAAGCAGCAGGAGGTGGACAAGGAGCAGGAGGTGGACAAGGAGCAGGAGGTGGACAAGAATCAGGAACTGGACAAGAATCAGGAGGTGGACTCGGAGAAGGAGGTGGACACGGAGCAGGAGGTGGACAAGGAGCAGGAGGTGGTCAAGGAGCAGGAGGAGAAGAAGGAGGTGGAGGAGGAGAAGGAGGTGGAGAAGGAGCAGGAGGAGGAAAAGGAGCAGGAGTTGGAGAAGAAGCAATAGTTGGAGAAGGAGCAGGAGGCGGAGAAGGACCAGGAGGGTGAGTAGGATAAGGAGTTGGTGAAGAAGCAGGAGGAGGAGTAGGAGCCGGAGGTGGAGAAGGAGCAGCAGGAGGAGAAGGAGCAGGGGGAGGAGAAGGAGCAGAAGGAGGAGAAGGAACTGGAGGAGGCGAAGGAGCAGGAGTGGAGATGGAGCAGGAGAAGAATAAGGTGCTGGAAGAGGAGTAGTAGCAGGACGAGGAGAAGGAGCAGGAGGTGGAGAAGAAACAGGAGGTGGAGAAGAAGCATTGCGAAGAAAAGGATCAGGAGGCGGAGAAGGACGTGGAGGGGTAGTAGGAGAAAGTGTTGGAGAAGAAGCAGGAGGAGGAGCTGAGCAGGAGGAGAAGAAGGAGCAGGAGGTGAAAAGGAGCAGGAGGAGGAGAAGGATCATAGGTGGATTAGGAGCTGGATGTGGAGAAGGAATAAGAGGAGGATGTTGAGCAGGATGAAGAGAATCAGTATGAGGAGGTTGAGCAGGAGGAGAAGAAGGAGCAGGATGGGGAGAAGGAGCAGGAGGTGGAGAAGGAGGAGGAGAGTGAGGAGGAGGACGAGGAGGAGGAGAAGGAGCAGGAGCTGGAGATAGATCAGGAATTGAGAAGGAGCAGGAGGAGAAGAAGGTGCAGGCGGAGAAGAAGGAGCAGGAGAAGGAGAAGGAGCAGGAGAAGGAGCAGGAGGTGGAGAAGGAGCAGGAGGAGGAGTAGAAGCAGGCGGAGGAGAAGGAGCAGGAGGTGGAGATGGAGCAGGAGTGGAGAAGGAGCAGCAGAAGAAGAAGTAGCAGGAGGAGGAGCTTTAGCAGGAGGAGGAGTAGGAGCAGGAGGAGGAGAAGAAGCAGGATGGGGAGAAGGAGCAGGAGGTGGACAAGCAGCAGGAGGTGGAGGAGGAGCAGGAGGATTAGACGGAGCAGGAGCTTGAGATGGAGCAGGAATTGAGAAGGATCAGGAGAAGAAGAAGGAGCAGGTGGGGAATAAGTAGCAGGAGGAGGAGAAGGAGCAGGAGAAGGAGAAAGAGAATGAGATGGAGATTGAGCAGGGGGAGGAGAAGGAGCAGGTGGAGAAGAAGGAGCAGGAGAAGGAGAAGGGTCAGGAGAAGGAGAAGGAGAAGGAGGTGGAGAAGGAGCAGGAGAAGAAGAAGGCGCAAGATGAGGAGAAGGAGCAGGAGGTGGAGAAGGAGCAGGAGGTGGAGAAGGAGCAGGAGGAGGAGAAGGAGCAAGATGAGGAGAAGGAGCAGGAGGTGGAGAAGGAGCAGGAGGTGGAGAAGGAGCAGGAGGGAGACAGGGAGCGGGAGGTGGATACGGAGCAGGAGGACGAGAAAGAGCAGGAGGTGGAGAAGGAACAGGAGGTGGAGAAGGAGCAGGAGGTGGAGAAGGAGCAGGAGGTGGAGAAGGAGCAAGATGAGGAGAAGGAGCAGGAGGTGGAGAAGGAGTAGGAGGTGGAGAAGGAGCATGAGGGAGACAAGGAGCAGGAGGAGGAGAAGGAGGAGAAGAAGCAGCAGGAGAATGTGAATGAGCAGGAGTGGAGACGGAGCAGCAGGTTGAGAAGGAGCAGGAGGAGGAGAAGGAGCAGGAGGGCGAGAAGCAGCAGGAGGTGGACAAGGAGCAGGAGGTGGACAAGGAGCAGGAGGTGGACAAGAATCAGGAACTGGACAAGAATCAGGAGGTGGACTCGGAGAAGGAGGTGGACACGGAGCAGGAGGTGGACAAGGAGCAGGAGGTGGTCAAGGAGCAGGATGAGAAGAAGGAGGTGGAGGAGGAGAAGGAGGTGGAGAAGGAGCAGGAGGAGGAAAAGGAGCAGGAGGTGGAGAAGAAGCAATAGTTGGAGAAGGAGCAGGAGGCGGAGAAGGACCAGGAGGGTGAGTAGGATAAGGAGTTGGTGAAGAAGCAGGAGGAGGAGTAGGAGCCGGAGGTGGAGAAGGAGCAGCAGGAGGAGAAGGAGCAGGGGGAGGAGAAGGAGCAGAAGGAGGAGAAGGAACTGGAGGAGGCGAAGGAGCAGGAGTGGAGATGGAGCAGGAGAAGAATAAGGTGCTGGAAGAGGAGTAGTAGCAGGACGAGGAGAAGGAGCAGGAGGTGGAGAAGAAACAGGAGGTGGAGAAGAAGCATTGCGAAGAAAAGGATCAGGAGGCGGAGAAGGACGTGGAGGGGTAGTAGGAGAAAGTGTTGGAGAAGAAGCAGGAGGAGGAGCTGAGCAGGAGGAGAAGAAGGAGCAGGAGGTGGAAAAGGAGCAGGAGGAGGAGAAGGATCATAGGTGGATTAGGAGCTGGATGTGGAGAAGGAATAAGAGGAGGATGTTGAGCAGGATGAAGAGAATCAGTATGAGGAGGTTGAGCATGAGGAGAAGAAGGAGCAGGATGGGGAGAAGGAGCAGGAGGTGGAGAAGGAGGAGGAGAGTGAGGAGGAGGACGAGGAGGAGGAGAAGGAGCAGGAGCTGGAGATAGATCAGGAATTGAGAAGGAGCAGGAGGAGAAGAAGGTGCAGGCGGAGAAGAAGGAGCAGGAGAAGGAGAAGGAGCAGGAGAAGGAGCAGGAGGTGGAGAAGGAGCAGGAGGAGGAGTAGAAGCAGGCGGAGGAGAAGGAGCAGGAGGTGGAGATGGAGCAGGAGTGGAGAAGGAGCAGCAGAAGAAGAAGTAGCAGGAGGAGGAGCAGGAGCAGGAGGAGGAGTAGGAGCAGGAGGAGAAGAAGGAGCAGGAGGTGGAGAAGGAGCAGGGGGAGGAGAAGGAGAAGGAGGAGGAGGTGGAGAAGTAGCAACAGGAGGAGAAGGAGTAGAAGCCGGAGAAGGAGCAGAAGCGGGAGATGGAGCAGAAGCGGGAGTAGGAGGACGAGTTTGAGCAGGAGGTGGAGAAGGATCAGGAGGGGGAGAATGATGAGGCGGTGGAGAGGGAGCAGGGGTGGAGAACAAGTAGGAGCAGGTGATTGAGCAGGAGGTGGAGCAACAGTAGGAGGGTGAGGTGGATGAGTTGAAGGAGCAGGAGGAGGAGGAGGAGAAGGAGCAGCAGGAGGAGTTTGAGCAGGAGGAGGAGAAGGTGCAGGAGGGGGAGAAGGAGCAGGAGGGGGAGAAGGAGCAGGAGTTGGAGAAGGAGCAGGAGGAGAAGAAGGAGCAGTCGGAGAAGAAGGAGCAGGAGAAGGAGGAGCAGGAGAAGAAGCAGGAGGTGGAGAAGGAGCAGGAGGAGGATGAGGAGGAGGAGAAGGAGCAGGAGCTGGAGATGGAGCAGGAATTGAGAAGGAGCAGGAGGAGAAGAAGGAGCAGGCGGAGAAGAAGGAGGAGGAGAAGAAGCAGGAGGAGGAGAAGGAGCAGCAGGTGGAGATGGAGCTGGAGTGGAGAAGGAGCAGCAGAAGGAGAAGGAGCAGGAGCAGGAGCAGGAGGAGGAGTTGGAGCAGGAGGAGGAGATGGAGCAGGAGGTGGAGCAGGCACAAGATGAGGAGATGGAGCAGGAGGTGGAGATGGAGCAGGAGAAGGAGAAGGAGCAGGCGGTGGAGAAGGAGCAGGAGGTGGAGAAGGAGCAGGATGGAGACAATGAGCAGGAATAGGAGAAGGAGGAGAAGAAGGAGCAGGAGGTGGCGAATGAGCAGGAGTGGAGAAGGAGCAGCAGGTGGAGAAGGAGGAGGAGAGCGAGAAGGAACACGAGGGCGAGAAGGACCAGGAGATGGACAAGGAGCAGGAGGTGGATAAGGAGCAGGAGGTGGACACGGACCAGGAGGTTGACATGGAGCAGGAGGTGGACAAGGAGCAGGAGGTGGACAATTAGCAGGAGGTGGAGAAGGAGCAGGAGGTGGAGGAGGAGGTGGAGGAGAAGGAGGTGGAGGAGGAGAAGGAGGTGGATAAGGAGCAGGAGGAGCAGAAGGAAAAGGAGGTGGAGAAGAAGCAATAGTTGGGTAAGAAGAAGGAGGCGGAGAAGGACCAGGAGGGGGAGTAGGAGAAGGAGTTGGAGCAGAAGCAGGAGGAGGGGCAGGAGCAGGAGGAGGCGAAGGAGCAGGAGGAGGAGAAGGAGCAGTAGAAGGAGCTGGAGTGGAGAAGGACCAGGAGAACAAGAAGGAGCAGAAAGAGGAGTAGGAGCAGGAGGAGGAGTCGGAGCAACAGGTGGAGAAGGAGCAGGAAGGGGAGAAGGAGCAGGAGGTGGAGAAGGAAAAGGGGGAGGAGAAGGAGCAGGAGGAGGAGAAGGAACAGGAGGAGGAGAAGGAGCAGGTGGTGGAGTTGGAGCAGGAGGAGGAGGAGATGAAGGAGCAGGCGGAGCATGTGGAGAAGGAGCAGTTGGAGAAGGTTGTGGAGGTGGAGAAGGAGCAGGGGGAGGCGGTTGAGCAGGAGAAGCAGATGGAACAGGAGGAGGTTGAGCAGTAGGAGGAGAAGGAGGCGGGTACAATTTTGTCTTTTAAAAAGCATTTGGACAGTTACATGGGTAAGATGGGTATAGAGGGATATGGGCCAAGTGCAGGCAATTGGGACTAGCTTAGTGGTATAAACTGGGCGTCATGGACATGTTGGGCCGAAGGGCCTGTTTCCATGTTGTAACTTCTATGATTCTATGAAGGAGCAGGACGAGTTTGAGCAGGAGGTGGAGAAGGAGCAGGAGGTGGAGAAGGAGCAGGAGGTGGAGAAGGAGCAGGAGGTGGAGAAGGAGCTGGAGGGAGACAAGGAGCAGGAGGAGGAGAAGGAGGAGAAGAAGGAGCAGGAGATGGTGAATGAGCAGGAGTGGAGACGGAGCAGCAGGTTGAGAATGAGCAGGAGGTGGAGAAGGAGCAGGAGGGCGAGAAGGAGCAGGAGGGCGAGAAGAAGCAGGAGGGCGAGAAGAAGCAGGAGGGCGAGAAGGAGCTGGAGGGCGAGAAGGAGCAGGAGGGCGAGAAGGAGCAGCAGGTGGACACGGAGCAGGAGGTGGACAAGGAGCAGGAGGTGGACAAGAATCAGGAGGGGGACAAGAATCAGGAGGTGGACAAGAGTCAGGAGGTGGACTCGGAGCAGGAGGTTGACAAGGAGCAGGAGGTGGACAAGGAGCAGGAGGTGGACAAGAAACAGGAGCAGGAGAAGGAGCAGGAGTTGTACAAGAAACAGGAGCAGGAGAAGGAGCAGGAGGAGGAGAAGTAGGTGGAGGAGGAGAAGGAGCAGGAGGTGAAGAAGGAGCAGGAGGAGGATAAGTAGCAAGAGGTGGAGAGGGAGCAGGATGGGGAGAAGGAGCAGGAGGTGGAGAAGGAACAAGGGGAGGAGAAGGAGCAGGAGGAGTAGAAGGAACAGGAGGAGGAGAAGGAGCAGGTCGTGGAGTTGGAACAGGAGGAGGAGCTTCAGCAGGAGGTGGAGAAGGAGCAGGAGGAGCAGGTGGAGAAGGAGCAGTGTGATGAGAAGGAGCAGGAGTGGAGATGGAGCAGGAGAAGAATAAGGTGCAGGAAGAGGAGTAGTAGCTGGAGGAGGAGAAGCATTAGGAGGAGGTTGAGCAGCAGGAGGAGAAGGAGAGGAGGAGGTTGAGCAGGAGGTGGAGAAGGAGCAGGAGGTGGAGAAGGAGCAGGAGGTGGAGAGGGAGCAGGGGTGGAGAACAAGAAGGAGGACGAGATTGAGCAGGAGGAGGGGAAGGAGCAGCAGCAGGAGGGTGAGCAACAGCAGGTGGGTGAGCTGGAGGAGCTGAAGGAGCAGTAGGAGGAGGAGGAGAAGGAGCAGGAGGAGGAGTTTGAGCAGAAGGGGGAGTTTGAGCAGGAGGGGGAGAAGGAGCAGGAGGGGGAGAAGGTGCAGGAGGTGGAGAAGGAGCAGGAGGTGAAGATGTAGCAGGAGGAGCAGAAGGATAGTAGTTGGAGAATGAGCAGGAGCAGGAGGAGAAGAAGGAGCAGGAGGAGCAGGTGGAGAAGGAGCAGTGGGAGGAGGTTGAGCAGGAGGTGGAGAAGGAGCAGGAGTAGGAGTTGGAGAAAGAGCAGGAGGAGGAGAAGGATCAGGAGTTGGATTAGGAGCTGGATGTGGAGAAGGAATAGGAGGAGGTTGAGCAGGAGGAGGAGAAGGAGCAGGAGGAGTTTGAGCAGGAGTTGGAGAAGGAGCAGGAGGTGGAGAAGGAGCAGTAGGTGGAGAAGGAGCTGGAGGGAGACAAGGAGCAGGAGGAGGAGAAGGAGGAGAAGAAGGAGCAGGAGATGGTGAATGAGCAGGAGAGGAGACGGAGCAGCAGGTTGAGAAGGAGCAGGAGGTGGAGAAGGAGCAGGAGGGCGAGAAGGGGCAGGAGGGCGAGAAGAAGCAGGAGGGCGAGAAGGAGCAGAAGGGCGAGAAGAAGCAGGAGGGCGAGAAGGAGCTGGAGGGCGAGAAGGAGCAGGAGGGCGAGAAGGAGCAGGAGGGCGAGAAGGAGCAGGAGGTGGACACGGAGCAGGAGGTGGACACGGAGCAGGAGGTTGACAAGGAGCAGGAGGTGGACAAGGAGCAGGAGGTGGACAAAAAACAGGAGTAGGAGAAGGAGCAGGAGGTGGTCAAGGAGCAGGAGGAGGAGAAGGAGGTGGAGGAAGAGAATGAGGTGGAGAAGGAGCAGGAGGAGGAGAAGGAACAGGTGGTGGATAAGAAGGAATAGGTGGGGAAGGAGCAGGAGGCGGAGAAGGACCAGGAGGGGGAGTCGGAGAAGGAGTTGGAGCAGAAGCAGGAGGAGGAGCAGGAGCAGGAGGAGAAGAAGGAGCAGGAGGTGGAAAAGGAGCAGGAGGAGGAGAAGGATCAGTAGGTGGATTAGGAGCTGGATGTGGAGAAGGAATAAGAGGAGGATGTTGAGCAGGATGAAGAAAATCAGTAGGAGGAGGTTGAGCAGAAGGAGAAGAAGGAGCAGGATGGGGAGAAGGAGCAGGAGGTGGAGAAGGAGGAGGAGAGTGAGGAGGAGGACGAGGAGGAGGAGAAGGAGCAGTAGCTGGAGATGGATCAGGAATTGAGAAGGAGCAGGAGGAGAAGAAGGAGCTGGCGGAGAAGAAGGAGCAGGAGCGGGAGAAGGAACATGAAGTGGAGAAGGAGCCAGAGGAAGAGTTTGAGCAGGAGGTGGAGAAGGAGCAGGAGGTGGAGAATGATGAGGAGGTGGAGAGGGAGCAGGGGTGGAGAACAAGAAGGAGGAGGAGATTGAGCAGGAGGTGGGGAAGGAGCATCAGCAGGAGCGTGAGCAACAGCAGGAGGGTGAGCAGGAGCAGGAGGGGGAGAAGGAGTGGGAGGGGGAGAAGGAGCAGGAGGTGGAGAAGGAGCAGGAGGAGGAGAAGAAGCAGGCGGAGGAGAAGGAGCAGGAGGTGGAGATGGAGCAGGAGTGGAGAAGGGGCAGCAGAAAAAGAAGGAGCAGGAGGTGGAGAAGGAGCAGGAGATGGAGAAGGAGCAGGAGGAGGAGAAGGAGCAGGAGGTGGAGAAGGAGCAGGGGGAGGAGAAGGAGAAGGAGGTGGAGGTGGAGAAGTAGCAGCAGGAGGAGAAGAAGCAGCAGGAGGGGAAGTAGCAGCAGGAGGAGAAGGAGCAGTAGCGGGAGAAGGAGCAGAAGCGGGAGATGGAGCAGAAGCGGGAGTAGGAGGAGGAGGTTGAGCAGGAGCTGGAGAAGGATCAGGAGGGGGAGAATGATGAGGCGGTGGAGAGGGAGCAGGGGTGGAGAACAAGAGGGAGGAGGAGATTGAGCAGGAGGTGTGGTGGGAGCAGCATCAGGAGGGTGAGCAACAGTAGGAGGGTGAGCTGGATGAGCTGAAGGAGCAGGAGGAGGAGGAGGAGAAGGAGCAGGAGGAGGAGTTTGAGCAGGAGGAGGAGAAGGTGCAGGAGGGGGAGAAGGAGCAGGAGGTGGAGAAGGAGCAGGAGGAGAAGACGGAGCAGGCGGAGAAGAAGGAACAAGAGAAGGACGAGCAGGAGAAGGAGCAGGTGGTGGAGAAGGTGCAGGAGGAGGAGGATGAGGAGGAGGAGAAGGAGCAGGAGCTGGAGATGGAGCAGGAATTGAGAAGGAGCAGGAGGAGAAGATGGAGCAGGTAGAGAAGAAGGAGGAGGAGAAGAAGCAGGAGGAGGAGAAGGAGCAGGAGGTGGAGATGGAGAAGGAGTGGAGTAGGAGCAGCAGAAGAAGAAGGAGCAGGAGGAGGAGCAGGAGGAGGAGTTGGAGCAGGAGGAGGAGATGGAGCAGGAGGTGGAGAAGGAGCAGGAGGTGGAGAAGGAGCAGGAGGGAGACAAGGAGCAGGAGGAGGAGAAGGAGGAGAAGAAGGAGCAGGATATGGTGAATGAACAGGAGAGGAGACGGAGCAGCAGGTTGAGAAGGAGCAGGAGGTGGAGAAGGAGCAGGAGGGCGAGAAGGAGCAGGAGGGCGAGAAGAAGCAGGAGGGCGAGAAGGAGCAGAAGGGCGAGAAGAAGCAGGAGGGCGAGAAGGAGCTGGATGGCGAGAAGGAGCAGGAGGGCGAGAATGAGCAGGAGGGCGAGAAGGAGCAGGAGGTGGACACGGAGCAGGAGGTGGACACGGAGCAGGAGGTTGACAAGGAGCAGGAGGTGGACAAGGAGCAGGAGGTGGACAAAAAACAGGAGTAGGAGAAGGAGCAGGAGGTGGTCAAGGAGCAGGAGGAGGAGAAGGATGTGGAGGAAGAGAAGGAGGTGGAGAAGGAGCAGGAGGAGGAGAAGGAACAGGAGGTGGATAAGAAGGAATAGGTGGGGAAGGAGCAGGAGGCGGAGAAGGACCAGGAGGGGGAGTCGGAGAAGGAGTTGGAGCAGAAGCAGGAGGAGGAGCAGGAGCAGGAGGAGGAGAAGGAGCAGGAGGTGGAGAAGGAGCAGGAGGAGGAGAAGCAGCAAGAGGTGGAGAAGGAGCAGGATGGGGAGAAGGAGAAGGAGTTGGAGAAAGAACAGGGGGAGGAGAAGGAGCAGGAGGAGGAGAAGGAACAGGAGGAGGAGAAGGAGCAGGTCGTGGAGTTGGAGCAGCAGGAGGAGCTTCAGCAGGAGGTGGAGATGGAGCAGGAAAAGGAGAAGGAGCAAGAGATGGAGAAGGAGCAGGAGCAGGAGTAGATGAAGGAGCAGTCGGAGCAGGTGCAGAAGGAGCAGTTGGAGAAGGTTGTGGAGGTGGAGAAGGAGCAGGGGGGGGGTGGTTGAGCAGGAGAAGCAGCTGGAACAGCAAGAGGTTGAGCAGGAGGTGGAGAAGGAGCAGGAGAAGGAGGTGGAGAAGTTGCAGCAGGAGGAGAAGAAGCATCAGGAGGAGAAGGAGCAGCAGGAGGAGAAGGAGCAGAAGCGGGAGAAGGAGCAGGAGGAGGAGGTTGAGCAGGAGGTGGAGAAGGAGCAGGAGATGGAGAATGATGAGGAGGTGGAGAGCGAGCAGGGGTGGAGAACAAGAAGGAGGAGGAGATTGAGCAGGAGGTGGGGAAGAAGCAGCAGCAGGAGGGTGAGCAACAGCAGGACGGTGAGCTGGAAGAGTTGAAGGAGCAGGAGGAGGAGGAGGAGAAGGAGCAGGACTGGGAGAAGGAGCAATAGGAGGAGAAAGAGCAGGAGGGGGTGAAGGAGCAGTAGGAGAAGAAGGAGCAGGAGGAGCAGGTGGAGATGAGGCAGTTGGAGGAGGTTGAGCTGGAGTTGGGGAAGAAGCAGGAGTAGGATGTGGTGAAAGAGCACGAGGAGGAGAAGGAGCAGGAGGTGGAGAAGGCGCAAGATGAGGAGAAGGAGCAGGAGGTGGAGAAGGAACAGGAGGTGGAGAAGGAGCAGGAGGTGGAGAAGGAACAGGAGGGAGACAAGGAGCGGGAGGTGGATACGGAACAGGAGGACGAGAAGGAGCAGGAGGTGGAGAAGGAGCAGGAGGTGGAGAAGGAGCAGGAGGGAGACAAGGAGCATGAGGAGGAGAAGGAGGAAAAGAAGGAGCAGGAGATGGTGAATGAGCAGGAGTGGAGACGGAGCAGCAGGTGGAGAAGGAGCATCAGGAGGAGAAGGAGCAGGAGGGCGAGAAGCAGCAGGCGGGCGAGAAGAAGCAGGAGGGCGAGAAGGAGCAGGAGGGCGAGAAGGAGCAGGAGGTGGACAAGGAGCAGGAGGTGGAAAAGAATCAGGAACTGGACAAGAATCAGGAGGTGGACACGGAGAAGGAGGTGGACACGGAACAGGAGGTGGACAAGGAGCAGGAGGTCTACAAGGAGCAGGAGGTGGACAACGAGCAGGAGTAGGAGAAGGAGCAGGAGGTGGTCAAGGAGCAGGAGGAGAAGAAGGAGGTGGAGGAGGAGAAGGAGGTGGAGAAGGAGCAGGAGGAGGAGAAGGAACAGAAGGTGGAGAAGAAGCAATAGGTGGAGAAGGAGCAGGAGGCGGAGAAGGACCAGGAGGGGGAGTAGGATATGGAGGTGGTGAAGAAGCAGGAGGAGGAGCAGGAGCAGGAGGAGAAGAAGGAGCAGAAGGTGGAGAAGACGCAATAGGAGGAAAAGGAGCAGGAGGCGGAGAAGGATCAGTAGGTGGATTAGGAGCTGGATGTGGAGAAGGAATAAGAGGAGGATGTTGAGCAGGATGAAGAAAATCAGTAGGAGGAGGTTGAGCAGAAGGAGAAGAAGGAGCAGGATGGGGAGAAGGAGCAGGAGGTGGAGAAGGAGGAGGAGAGTGAGGAGGAGGACGAGGAGGAGGAGAAGGAGCAGTAGCTGGAGATGGATCAGGAATTGAGAAGGAGCAGGAGGAGAAGAAGGAGCTGGCGGAGAAGAAGGAGCAGGAGCGGGAGAAGGAACATGAAGTGGAGAAGGAGCCAGAGGAAGAGTTTGAGCAGGAGGTGGAGAAGGAGCAGGAGGTGGAGAATGATGAGGAGGTGGAGAGGGAGCAGGGGTGGAGAACAAGAAGGAGGAGGAGATTGAGCAGGAGGTGGGGAAGGAGCATCAGCAGGAGCGTGAGCAACAGCAGGAGGGTGAGCAGGAGCAGGAGGGGGAGAAGGAGTGGGAGGGGGAGAAGGAGCAGGAGGTGGAGAAGGAGCAGGAGGAGGAGAAGAAGCAGGCGGAGGAGAAGGAGCAGGAGGTGGAGATGGAGCAGGAGTGGAGAAGGGGCAGCAGAAGAAGAAGGAGCAGGAGGTGGAGAAGGAGCAGGAGATGGAGAAGGAGCAGGAGGAGGAGAAGGAGCAGGAGGTGGAGAAGGAGCAGGGGGAGGAGAAGGAGAAGGAGGTGGAGGTGGAGAAGTAGCAGCAGGAGGAGAAGAAGCAGCAGGAGGGGAAGTAGCAGCAGGAGGAGAAGGAGCAGTAGCGGGAGAAGGAGCAGAAGCGGGAGATGGAGCAGAAGCGGGAGTAGGAGGAGGAGGTTGAGCAGGAGCTGGAGAAGGATCAGGAGGGGGAGAATGATGAGGCGGTGGAGAGGGAGCAGGGGTGGAGAACAAGAGGGAGGAGGAGATTGAGCAGGAGGTGTGGTAGGAGCAGCATCAGGAGGGTGAGCAACAGTAGGAGGGTGAGCTGGATGAGCTGAAGGAGCAGGAGGAGGAGGAGGAGAAGGAGCAGGAGGAGGAGTTTGAGCAGGAGGAGGAGAAGGTGCAGGAGGGGGAGAAGGAGCAGGAGGTGGAGAAGGAGCAGGAGGAGAAGACGGAGCAGGCGGAGAAGAAGGAACAAGAGAAGGACGAGCAGGAGAAGGAGCAGGTGGTGGAGAAGGTGCAGGAGGAGGAGGATGAGGAGGAGGAGAAGGAGCAGGAGCTGGAGATGGAGCAGGAATTGAGAAGGAGCAGGAGGAGAAGATGGAGCAGGTAGAGAAGAAGGAGGAGGAGAAGAAGCAGGAGGAGGAGAAGGAGCAGGAGGTGGAGATGGAGCAGGAGTGGAGTAGGAGCAGCAGAAGAAGAAGGAGCAGGAGGAGGAGCAGGAGGAGGAGTTGGAGCAGGAGGAGGAGATGGAGCAGGAGGTGGAGAAGGAGCAGGAGGTGGAGAAGGAGCAGGAGGGAGACAAGGAGCAGGAGGAGGAGAAGGAGGAGAAGAAGGAGCAGGATATGGTGAATGAACAGGAGAGGAGACGGAGCAGCAGGTTGAGAAGGAGCAGGAGGTGGAGAAGGAGCAGGAGGGCGAGAAGGAGCAGGAGGGCGAGAAGAAGCAGGAGGGCGAGAAGGAGCAGAAGGGCGAGAAGAAGCAGGAGGGCGAGAAGGAGCTGGATGGCGAGAAGGAGCAGGAGGGCGAGAATGAGCAGGAGGGCGAGAAGGAGCAGGAGGTGGACACGGAGCAGGAGGTGGACACGGAGCAGGAGGTTGACAAGGAGCAGGAGGTGGACAAGGAGCAGGACGTGGACAAAAAACAGGAGTAGGAGAAGGAGCAGGAGGTGGTCAAGGAGCAGGAGGAGGAGAAGGATGTGGAGGAAGAGAAGGAGGTGGAGAAGGAGCAGGAGGAGGAGAAGGAACAGGAGGTGGATAAGAAGGAATAGGTGGGGAAGGAGCAGGAGGCGGAGAAGGACCAGGAGGGGGAGTCGGAGAAGGAGTTGGAGCAGAAGCAGGAGGAGGAGCAGGAGCAGGAGGAGGAGAAGGAGCAGGAGGTGGAGAAGGAGCAGGAGGAGGAGAAGCAGCAAGAGGTGGAGAAGGAGCAGGATGGGGAGAAGGAGAAGGAGTTGGAGAAAGAACAGGGGGAGGAGAAGGAGCAGGAGGAGGAGAAGGAACAGGAGGAGGAGAAGGAGCAGGTCGTGGAGTTGGAGCAGCAGGAGGAGCTTCAGCAGGAGGTGGAGATGGAGCAGGAAAAGGAGAAGGAGCAAGAGATGGAGAAGGAGCAGGAGCAGGAGTAGATGAAGGAGCAGTCGGAGCAGGTGCAGAAGGAGCAGTTGGAGAAGGTTGTGGAGGTGGAGAAGGAGCAGGGGGGGTGGTTGAGCAGGAGAAGCAGCTGGAACAGCAAGAGGTTGAGCAGGAGGTGGAGAAGGAGCAGGAGAAGGAGGTGGAGAAGTTGCAGCAGGAGGAGAAGAAGCATCAGGAGGAGAAGGAGCAGCAGGAGGAGAAGGAGCAGAAGCGGGAGAAGGAGCAGGAGGAGGAGGTTGAGCAGGAGGTGGAGAAGGAGCAGGAGATGGAGAATGATGAGGAGGTGGGGAAGAAGCAGCAGCAGGAGGGTGAGCAACAGCAGGACGGTGAGCTGGAAGAGTTGAAGGAGCAGGAGGAGGAGGAGGAGAAGGAGCAGGACTGGGAGAAGGAGCAATAGGAGGAGAAAGAGCAGGAGGGGGTGAAGGAGCAGTAGGAGAAGAAGGAGCAGGAGGAGCAGGTGGAGATGAGGCAGTTGGAGGAGGTTGAGCTGGAGTTGGGGAAGAAGCAGGAGTAGGATGTGGTGAAAGAGCACGAGGAGGAGAAGGAGCAGGAGGTGGAGAAGGCGCAAAATGAGGAGAAGGAACAGGAGGTGGAGAAGGAACAGGAGGTGGAGAAGGAGCAGGAGGTGGAGAAGGAACAGGAGGGAGACAAGGAGCGGGAGGTGGATACGGAACAGGAGGACGAGAAGGAGCAGGAGGTGGAGAAGGAGCAGGAGGTGGAGAAGGAGCAGGAGGGAGACAAGGAGCATGAGGAGGAGAAGGAGGAAAAGAAGGAGCAGGAGATGGTGAATGAGCAGGAGTGGAGACGGAGCAGCAGGTGGAGAAGGAGCAGGAGGAGGAGAAGGAGCAGGAGGGCGAGAAGCAGCAGGCGGGCGAGAAGAAGCAGGAGGGCGAGAAGGAGCAGGAGGGCGAGAAGGAGCAGGAGGTGGACAAGGAGCAGGAGGTGGAAAAGAATCAGGAACTGGACAAGAATCAGGAGGTGGACACGGAGAAGGAGGTGGACACGGAACAGGAGGTGGACAAGGAGCAGGAGGTCTACAAGGAGCAGGAGGTGGACAACGAGCAGGAGTAGGAGAAGGAGCAGGAGGTGGTCAAGGAGCAGGAGGAGAAGAAGGAGGTGGAGGAGGAGAAGGAGGTGGAGAAGGAGCAGGAGGAGGAGAAGGAACAGAAGGTGGAGAAGAAGCAATAGGTGGAGAAGGAGCAGGAGGCGGAGAAGGACCAGGAGGGGGAGTAGGATATGGAGGTGGTGAAGAAGCAGGAGGAGGAGCAGGAGCAGGAGGAGAAGAAGGAGCAGAAGGTGGAGAAGACGCAATAGGAGGAAAAGGAGCAGGAGGCGGAGAAGGATCAGTAGGTGGATTAGGAGCTGGATGTGGAGAAGGAATAAGAGGAGGATGTTGAGCAGGATGAAGGAAATCAGTAGGAGGAGGTTGAGCAGGAGGAGAAGAAGGAGCAGGATGGGGAGAAGGAGCAGGAGGTGGAGAAGGAGGAGGAGAGTGAGGAGGAGGACGAGGAGGAGGAGAAGGAGCAGTAGCTGGAGATGGATCAGGAATTGAGAAGGAGCAGGAGGAGAAGAAGGAGCTGGCGGAGAAGAAGGAGCAGGAGCGGGAGAAGGAACATGAAGTGGAGAAGGAGCCAGAGGAAGAGTTTGAGCAGGAGGTGGAGAAGGAGCAGGAGGTGGAGAATGATGAGGAGGTGGAGAGGGAGCAGGGGTGGAGAACAAGAAGGAGGAGGAGATTGAGCAGGAGGTGGGGAAGGAGCATCAGCAGGAGCGTGAGCAACAGCAGGAGGGTGAGCAGGAGCAGGAGGGGGAGAAGGAGTGGGAGGGGGAGAAGGAGCAGGCGGTGGAGAAGGAGCAGGAGGAGGAGAAGAAGCAGGCGGAGGAGAAGGAGCAGGAGGTGGAGATGGAGCAGGAGTGGAGAAGGGGCAGCAGAAGAAGAAGGAGCAGGAGGTGGACAAGGAGCAGGAGGTGGACAAAAAACAGGAGTAGGAGAAGGAGCAGGAGGTGGTCAAGGAGCAGGAGGAGGAGAAGGATGTGGAGGAAGAGAAGGAGGTGGAGAAGGAGCAGGAGGAGGAGAAGGAACAGGAGGTGGATAAGAAGGAATAGGTGGGGAAGGAGCAGGAGGCGGAGAAGGACCAGGAGGGGGAGTCGGAGAAGGAGTTGGAGCAGAAGCAGGAGGAGGAGCAGGAGCAGGAGGAGGAGAAGGAGCAGGAGGTGGAGAAGGAGCAGCAGAAGAAGAAGTAGCAGGAGGAGGAGCAGGAGCAGGAGGAGGAGTAGGAGCAGGAGGAGAAGAAGGAGCAGGAGGTGGAGAAGGAGCAGGGGGAGGAGAAGGAGAAGGAGGAGGAGGTGGAGAAGTAGCAACAGGAGGAGAAGGAGTAGAAGCCGGAGAAGGAGCAGAAGCGGGAGATGGAGCAGAAGCGGGAGTAGGAGGACGAGTTTGAGCAGGAGGTGGAGAAGGATCAGGAGGGGGAGAATGATGAGGCGGTGGAGAGGGAGCAGGGGTGGAGAACAAGTAGGAGCAGGTGATTGAGCAGGAGGTGGAGCAACAGTAGGAGGGTGAGGTGGATGAGTTGAAGGAGCAGGAGGAGGAGGAGGAGAAGGAGCAGCAGGAGGAGTTTGAGCAGGAGGAGGAGAAGGTGCAGGAGGGGGAGAAGGAGCAGGAGGGGGAGAAGGAGCAGGAGTTGGAGAAGGAGCAGGAGGAGAAGAAGGAGCAGTCGGAGAAGAAGGAGCAGGAGAAGGAGGAGCAGGAGAAGAAGCAGGAGGTGGAGAAGGAGCAGGAGGAGGATGAGGAGGAGGAGAAGGAGCAGGAGCTGGAGATGGAGCAGGAATTGAGAAGGAGCAGGAGGAGAAGAAGGAGCAGGCGGAGAAGAAGGAGGAGGAGAAGAAGCAGGAGGAGGAGAAGGAGCAGCAGGTGGAGATGGAGCTGGAGTGGAGAAGGAGCAGCAGAAGGAGAAGGAGCAGGAGCAGGAGCAGGAGGAGGAGTTGGAGCAGGAGGAGGAGATGGAGCAGGAGGTGGAGCAGGCACAAGATGAGGAGATGGAGCAGGAGGTGGAGATGGAGCAGGAGAAGGAGAAGGAGCAGGCGGTGGAGAAGGAGCAGGAGGTGGAGAAGGAGCAGGATGGAGACAATGAGCAGGAATAGGAGAAGGAGGAGAAGAAGGAGCAGGAGGTGGCGAATGAGCAGGAGTGGAGAAGGAGCAGCAGGTGGAGAAGGAGGAGGAGAGCGAGAAGGAACACGAGGGCGAGAAGGACCAGGAGATGGACAAGGAGCAGGAGGTGGATAAGGAGCAGGAGGTGGACACGGACCAGGAGGTTGACATGGAGCAGGAGGTGGACAAGGAGCAGGAGGTGGACAATTAGCAGGAGGTGGAGAAGGAGCAGGAGGTGGAGGAGGAGGTGGAGGAGAAGGAGGTGGAGGAGGAGAAGGAGGTGGATAAGGAGCAGGAGGAGCAGAAGGAAAAGGAGGTGGAGAAGAAGCAATAGTTGGGTAAGAAGAAGGAGGCGGAGAAGGACCAGGAGGGGGAGTAGGAGAAGGAGTTGGAGCAGAAGCAGGAGGAGGGGCAGGAGCAGGAGGAGGCGAAGGAGCAGGAGGAGGAGAAGGAGCAGTAGAAGGAGCTGGAGTGGAGAAGGACCAGGAGAACAAGAAGGAGCAGAAAGAGGAGTAGGAGCAGGAGGAGGAGTCGGAGCAACAGGTGGAGAAGGAGCAGGAAGGGGAGAAGGAGCAGGAGGTGGAGAAGGAAAAGGGGGAGGAGAAGGAGCAGGAGGAGGAGAAGGAACAGGAGGAGGAGAAGGAGCAGGTGGTGGAGTTGGAGCAGGAGGAGGAGGAGATGAAGGAGCAGGCGGAGCATGTGGAGAAGGAGCAGTTGGAGAAGGTTGTGGAGGTGGAGAAGGAGCAGGGGGAGGCGGTTGAGCAGGAGAAGCAGATGGAACAGGAGGAGGTTGAGCAGTAGGAGGAGAAGGAGGCGGGTACAATTTTGTCTTTTAAAAAGCATTTGGACAGTTACATGGGTAAGATGGGTATAGAGGGATATGGGCCAAGTGCAGGCAATTGGGACTAGCTTAGTGGTATAAACTGGGCGTCATGGACATGTTGGGCCGAAGGGCCTGTTTCCATGTTGTAACTTCTATGATTCTATGAAGGAGCAGGACGAGTTTGAGCAGGAGGTGGAGAAGGAGCAGGAGGTGGAGAAGGAGCAGGAGGTGGAGAAGGAGCAGGAGGTGGAGAAGGAGCTGGAGGGAGACAAGGAGCAGGAGGAGGAGAAGGAGGAGAAGAAGGAGCAGGAGATGGTGAATGAGCAGGAGTGGAGACGGAGCAGCAGGTTGAGAATGAGCAGGAGGTGGAGAAGGAGCAGGAGGGCGAGAAGGAGCAGGAGGGCGAGAAGAAGCAGGAGGGCGAGAAGAAGCAGGAGGGCGAGAAGGAGCTGGAGGGCGAGAAGGAGCAGGAGGGCGAGAAGGAGCAGCAGGTGGACACGGAGCAGGAGGTGGACAAGGAGCAGGAGGTGGACAAGAATCAGGAGGGGGACAAGAATCAGGAGGTGGACAAGAGTCAGGAGGTGGACTCGGAGCAGGAGGTTGACAAGGAGCAGGAGGTGGACAAGGAGCAGGAGGTGGACAAGAAACAGGAGCAGGAGAAGGAGCAGGAGTTGTACAAGAAACAGGAGCAGGAGAAGGAGCAGGAGGAGGAGAAGTAGGTGGAGGAGGAGAAGGAGCAGGAGGTGAAGAAGGAGCAGGAGGAGGATAAGTAGCAAGAGGTGGAGAGGGAGCAGGATGGGGAGAAGGAGCAGGAGGTGGAGAAGGAACAAGGGGAGGAGAAGGAGCAGGAGGAGTAGAAGGAACAGGAGGAGGAGAAGGAGCAGGTCGTGGAGTTGGAACAGGAGGAGGAGCTTCAGCAGGAGGTGGAGAAGGAGCAGGAGGAGCAGGTGGAGAAGGAGCAGTGTGATGAGAAGGAGCAGGAGTGGAGATGGAGCAGGAGAAGAATAAGGTGCAGGAAGAGGAGTAGTAGCTGGAGGAGGAGAAGCATTAGGAGGAGGTTGAGCAGCAGGAGGAGAAGGAGAGGAGGAGGTTGAGCAGGAGGTGGAGAAGGAGCAGGAGGTGGAGAAGGAGCAGGAGGTGGAGAGGGAGCAGGGGTGGAGAACAAGAAGGAGGACGAGATTGAGCAGGAGGAGGGGAAGGAGCAGCAGCAGGAGGGTGAGCAACAGCAGGTGGGTGAGCTGGAGGAGCTGAAGGAGCAGTAGGAGGAGGAGGAGAAGGAGCAGGAGGAGGAGTTTGAGCAGAAGGGGGAGTTTGAGCAGGAGGGGGAGAAGGAGCAGGAGGGGGAGAAGGTGCAGGAGGTGGAGAAGGAGCAGGAGGTGAAGATGTAGCAGGAGGAGCAGAAGGATAGTAGTTGGAGAATGAGCAGCAGCAGGAGGAGAAGAAGGAGCAGGAGGAGCAGGTGGAGAAGGAGCAGTGGGAGGAGGTTGAGCAGGAGGTGGAGAAGGAGCAGGAGTAGGAGTTGGAGAAAGAGCAGGAGGAGGAGAAGGATCAGGAGTTGGATTAGGAGCTGGATGTGGAGAAGGAATAGGAGGAGGTTGAGCAGGAGGAGGAGAAGGAGCAGGAGGAGTTTGAGCAGGAGTTGGAGAAGGAGCAGGAGGTGGAGAAGGAGCAGTAGGTGGAGAAGGAGCTGGAGGGAGACAAGGAGCAGGAGGAGGAGAAGGAGGAGAAGAAGGAGCAGGAGATGGTGAATGAGCAGGAGAGGAGACGGAGCAGCAGGTTGAGAAGGAGAAGGAGGTGGAGAAGGAGCAGGAGGGCGAGAAGGGGCAGGAGGGCGAGAAGAAGCAGGAGGGCGAGAAGGAGCAGAAGGGCGAGAAGAAGCAGGAGGGCGAGAAGGAGCTGGAGGGCGAGAAGGAGCAGGAGGGCGAGAAGGAGCAGGAGGGCGAGAAGGAGCAGGAGGTGGACACGGAGCAGGAGGTGGACACGGAGCAGGAGGTTGACAAGGAGCAGGAGGTGGACAAGGAGCAGGAGGTGGACAAAAAACAGGAGTAGGAGAAGGAGCAGGAGGTGGTCAAGGAGCAGGAGGAGGAGAAGGAGGTGGAGGAAGAGAATGAGGTGGAGAAGGAGCAGGAGGAGGAGAAGGAACAGGTGGTGGATAAGAAGGAATAGGTGGGGAAGGAGCAGGAGGCGGAGAAGGACCAGGAGGGGGAGTCGGAGAAGGAGTTGGAGCAGAAGCAGGAGGAGGAGCAGGAGCAGGAGGAGAAGAAGGAGCAGGAGGTGGAAAAGGAGCAGGAGGAGGAGAAGGATCAGTAGGTGGATTAGGAGCTGGATGTGGAGAAGGAATAAGAGGAGGATGTTGAGCAGGATGAAGAAAATCAGTAGGAGGAGGTTGAGCAGAAGGAGAAGAAGGAGCAGGATGGGGAGAAGGAGCAGGAGGTGGAGAAGGAGGAGGAGAGTGAGGAGGAGGACGAGGAGGAGGAGAAGGAGCAGTAGCTGGAGATGGATCAGGAATTGAGAAGGAGCAGGAGGAGAAGAAGGAGCTGGCGGAGAAGAAGGAGCAGGAGCGGGAGAAGGAACATGAAGTGGAGAAGGAGCCAGAGGAAGAGTTTGAGCAGGAGGTGGAGAAGGAGCAGGAGGTGGAGAATGATGAGGAGGTGGAGAGGGAGCAGGGGTGGAGAACAAGAAGGAGGAGGAGATTGAGCAGGAGGTGGGGAAGGAGCATCAGCAGGAGCGTGAGCAACAGCAGGAGGGTGAGCAGGAGCAGGAGGGGGAGAAGGAGTGGGAGGGGGAGAAGGAGCAGGAGGTGGAGAAGGAGCAGGAGGAGGAGAAGAAGCAGGCGGAGGAGAAGGAGCAGGAGGTGGAGATGGAGCAGGAGTGGAGAAGGGGCAGCAGAAAAAGAAGGAGCAGGAGGTGGAGAAGGAGCAGGAGATGGAGAAGGAGCAGGAGGAGGAGAAGGAGCAGGAGGTGGAGAAGGAGCAGGGGGAGGAGAAGGAGAAGGAGGTGGAGGTGGAGAAGTAGCAGCAGGAGGAGAAGAAGCAGCAGGAGGGGAAGTAGCAGCAGGAGGAGAAGGAGCAGTAGCGGGAGAAGGAGCAGAAGCGGGAGATGGAGCAGAAGCGGGAGTAGGAGGAGGAGGTTGAGCAGGAGCTGGAGAAGGATCAGGAGGGGGAGAATGATGAGGCGGTGGAGAGGGAGCAGGGGTGGAGAACAAGAGGGAGGAGGAGATTGAGCAGGAGGTGTGGTAGGAGCAGCATCAGGAGGGTGAGCAACAGTAGGAGGGTGAGCTGGATGAGCTGAAGGAGCAGGAGGAGGAGGAGGAGAAGGAGCAGGAGGAGGAGTTTGAGCAGGAGGAGGAGAAGGTGCAGGAGGGGGAGAAGGAGCAGGAGGTGGAGAAGGAGCAGGAGGAGAAGACGGAGCAGGCGGAGAAGAAGGAACAAGAGAAGGACGAGCAGGAGAAGGAGCAGGTGGTGGAGAAGGTGCAGGAGGAGGAGGATGAGGAGGAGGAGAAGGAGCAGGAGCTGGAGATGGAGCAGGAATTGAGAAGGAGCAGGAGGAGAAGATGGAGCAGGTAGAGAAGAAGGAGGAGGAGAAGAAGCAGGAGGAGGAGAAGGAGCAGGAGGTGGAGATGGAGAAGGAGTGGAGTAGGAGCAGCAGAAGAAGAAGGAGCAGGAGGAGGAGCAGGAGGAGGAGTTGGAGCAGGAGGAGGAGATGGAGCAGGAGGTGGAGAAGGAGCAGGAGGTGGAGAAGGAGCAGGAGGGAGACAAGGAGCAGGAGGAGGAGAAGGAGGAGAAGAAGGAGCAGGATATGGTGAATGAACAGGAGAGGAGACGGAGCAGCAGGTTGAGAAGGAGCAGGAGGTGGAGAAGGAGCAGGAGGGCGAGAAGGAGCAGGAGGGCGAGAAGAAGCAGGAGGGCGAGAAGGAGCAGAAGGGCGAGAAGAAGCAGGAGGGCGAGAAGGAGCTGGATGGCGAGAAGGAGCAGGAGGGCGAGAATGAGCAGGAGGGCGAGAAGGAGCAGGAGGTGGACACGGAGCAGGAGGTGGACACGGAGCAGGAGGTTGACAAGGAGCAGGAGGTGGACAAGGAGCAGGAGGTGGACAAAAAACAGGAGTAGGAGAAGGAGCAGGAGGTGGTCAAGGAGCAGGAGGAGGAGAAGGATGTGGAGGAAGAGAAGGAGGTGGAGAAGGAGCAGGAGGAGGAGAAGGAACAGGAGGTGGATAAGAAGGAATAGGTGGGGAAGGAGCAGGAGGCGGAGAAGGACCAGGAGGGGGAGTCGGAGAAGGAGTTGGAGCAGAAGCAGGAGGAGGAGCAGGAGCAGGAGGAGGAGAAGGAGCAGGAGGTGGAGAAGGAGCAGGAGGAGGAGAAGCAGCAAGAGGTGGAGAAGGAGCAGGATGGGGAGAAGGAGAAGGAGTTGGAGAAAGAACAGGGGGAGGAGAAGGAGCAGGAGGAGGAGAAGGAACAGGAGGAGGAGAAGGAGCAGGTCGTGGAGTTGGAGCAGCAGGAGGAGCTTCAGCAGGAGGTGGAGATGGAGCAGGAAAAGGAGAAGGAGCAAGAGATGGAGAAGGAGCAGGAGCAGGAGTAGATGAAGGAGCAGTCGGAGCAGGTGCAGAAGGAGCAGTTGGAGAAGGTTGTGGAGGTGGAGAAGGAGCAGGGGGGGGGGGTGGTTGAGCAGGAGAAGCAGCTGGAACAGCAAGAGGTTGAGCAGGAGGTGGAGAAGGAGCAGGAGAAGGAGGTGGAGAAGTTGCAGCAGGAGGAGAAGAAGCATCAGGAGGAGAAGGAGCAGCAGGAGGAGAAGGAGCAGAAGCGGGAGAAGGAGCAGGAGGAGGAGGTTGAGCAGGAGGTGGAGAAGGAGCAGGAGATGGAGAATGATGAGGAGGTGGAGAGCGAGCAGGGGTGGAGAACAAGAAGGAGGAGGAGATTGAGCAGGAGGTGGGGAAGAAGCAGCAGCAGGAGGGTGAGCAACAGCAGGACGGTGAGCTGGAAGAGTTGAAGGAGCAGGAGGAGGAGGAGGAGAAGGAGCAGGACTGGGAGAAGGAGCAATAGGAGGAGAAAGAGCAGGAGGGGGTGAAGGAGCAGTAGGAGAAGAAGGAGCAGGAGGAGCAGGTGGAGATGAGGCAGTTGGAGGAGGTTGAGCTGGAGTTGGGGAAGAAGCAGGAGTAGGATGTGGTGAAAGAGCACGAGGAGGAGAAGGAGCAGGAGGTGGAGAAGGCGCAAGATGAGGAGAAGGAGCAGGAGGTGGAGAAGGAACAGGAGGTGGAGAAGGAGCAGGAGGTGGAGAAGGAACAGGAGGGAGACAAGGAGCGGGAGGTGGATACGGAACAGGAGGACGAGAAGGAGCAGGAGGTGGAGAAGGAGCAGGAGGTGGAGAAGGAGCAGGAGGGAGACAAGGAGCATGAGGAGGAGAAGGAGGAAAAGAAGGAGCAGGAGATGGTGAATGAGCAGGAGTGGAGACGGAGCAGCAGGTGGAGAAGGAGCAGCAGGAGGAGAAGGAGCAGGAGGGCGAGAAGCAGCAGGCGGGCGAGAAGAAGCAGGAGGGCGAGAAGGAGCAGGAGGGCGAGAAGGAGCAGGAGGTGGACAAGGAGCAGGAGGTGGAAAAGAATCAGGAACTGGACAAGAATCAGGAGGTGGACACGGAGAAGGAGGTGGACACGGAACAGGAGGTGGACAAGGAGCAGGAGGTCTACAAGGAGCAGGAGGTGGACAACGAGCAGGAGTAGGAGAAGGAGCAGGAGGTGGTCAAGGAGCAGGAGGAGAAGAAGGAGGTGGAGGAGGAGAAGGAGGTGGAGAAGGAGCAGGAGGAGGAGAAGGAACAGAAGGTGGAGAAGAAGCAATAGGTGGAGAAGGAGCAGGAGGCGGAGAAGGACCAGGAGGGGGAGTAGGATATGGAGGTGGTGAAGAAGCAGGAGGAGGAGCAGGAGCAGGAGGAGAAGAAGGAGCAGAAGGTGGAGAAGACGCAATAGGAGGAAAAGGAGCAGGAGGCGGAGAAGGATCAGTAGGTGGATTAGGAGCTGGATGTGGAGAAGGAATAAGAGGAGGATGTTGAGCAGGATGAAGAAAATCAGTAGGAGGAGGTTGAGCAGAAGGAGAAGAAGGAGCAGGATGGGGAGAAGGAGCAGGAGGTGGAGAAGGAGGAGGAGAGTGAGGAGGAGGACGAGGAGGAGGAGAAGGAGCAGTAGCTGGAGATGGATCAGGAATTGAGAAGGAGCAGGAGGAGAAGAAGGAGCTGGCGGAGAAGAAGGAGCAGGAGCGGGAGAAGGAACATGAAGTGGAGAAGGAGCCAGAGGAAGAGTTTGAGCAGGAGGTGGAGAAGGAGCAGGAGGTGGAGAATGATGAGGAGGTGGAGAGGGAGCAGGGGTGGAGAACAAGAAGGAGGAGGAGATTGAGCAGGAGGTGGGGAAGGAGCATCAGCAGGAGCGTGAGCAACAGCAGGAGGGTGAGCAGGAGCAGGAGGGGGAGAAGGAGTGGGAGGGGGAGAAGGAGCAGGAGGTGGAGAAGGAGCAGGAGGAGGAGAAGAAGCAGGCGGAGGAGAAGGAGCAGGAGGTGGAGAAGGAGCAGGGGGAGGAGAAGGAGAAGGAGGTGGAGGTGGAGAAGTAGCAGCAGGAGGAGAAGAAGCAGCAGGAGGGGAAGTAGCAGCAGGAGGAGAAGGAGCAGTAGCGGGAGAAGGAGCAGAAGCGGGAGATGGAGCAGAAGCGGGAGTAGGAGGAGGAGGTTGAGCAGGAGCTGGAGAAGGATCAGGAGGGGGAGAATGATGAGGCGGTGGAGAGGGAGCAGGGGTGGAGAACAAGAGGGAGGAGGAGATTGAGCAGGAGGTGTGGTAGGAGCAGCATCAGGAGGGTGAGCAACAGTAGGAGGGTGAGCTGGATGAGCTGAAGGAGCAGGAGGAGGAGGAGGAGAAGGAGCAGGAGGGGGAGAAGGAGCAGGAGGTGGAGAAGGAGCAGGAGGAGAAGACGGAGCAGGCGGAGAAGAAGGAACAAGAGAAGGACGAGCAGGAGAAGGAGCAGGTGGTGGAGAAGGTGCAGGAGGAGGAGGATGAGGAGGAGGAGAAGGAGCAGGAGCTGGAGATGGAGCAGGAATTGAGAAGGAGCAGGAGGAGAAGATGGAGCAGGTAGAGAAGAAGGAGGAGGAGAAGAAGCAGGAGGAGGAGAAGGAGCAGGAGGTGGAGATGGAGCAGGAGTGGAGTAGGAGCAGCAGAAGAAGAAGGAGCAGGAGGAGGAGCAGGAGGAGGAGTTGGAGCAGGAGGAGGAGATGGAGCAGGAGGTGGAGAAGGAGCAGGAGGTGGAGAAGGAGCAGGAGGGAGACAAGGAGCAGGAGGAGGAGAAGGAGGAGAAGAAGGAGCAGGATATGGTGAATGAACAGGAGAGGAGACGGAGCAGCAGGTTGAGAAGGAGCAGGAGGTGGAGAAGGAGCAGGAGGGCGAGAAGGAGCAGGAGGGCGAGAAGAAGCAGGAGGGCGAGAAGGAGCAGAAGGGCGAGAAGAAGCAGGAGGGCGAGAAGGAGCTGGATGGCGAGAAGGAGCAGGAGGGCGAGAATGAGCAGGAGGGCGAGAAGGAGCAGGAGGTGGACACGGAGCAGGAGGTGGACACGGAGCAGGAGGTTGACAAGGAGCAGGAGGTGGACAAGGAGCAGGAGGTGGACAAAAAACAGGAGTAGGAGAAGGAGCAGGAGGTGGTCAAGGAGCAGGAGGAGGAGAAGGATGTGGAGGAAGAGAAGGAGGTGGAGAAGGAGCAGGAGGAGGAGAAGGAACAGGAGGTGGATAAGAAGGAATAGGTGGGGAAGGAGCAGGAGGCGGAGAAGGACCAGGAGGGGGAGTCGGAGAAGGAGTTGGAGCAGAAGCAGGAGGAGGAGCAGGAGCAGGAGGAGGAGAAGGAGCAGGAGGTGGAGAAGGAGCAGGAGGAGGAGAAGCAGCAAGAGGTGGAGAAGGAGCAGGATGGGGAGAAGGAGAAGGAGTTGGAGAAAGAACAGGGGGAGGAGAAGGAGCAGGAGGAGGAGAAGGAACAGGAGGAGGAGAAGGAGCAGGTCGTGGAGTTGGAGCAGCAGGAGGAGCTTCAGCAGGAGGTGGAGATGGAGCAGGAAAAGGAGAAGGAGCAAGAGATGGAGAAGGAGCAGGAGCAGGAGTAGATGAAGGAGCAGTCGGAGCAGGTGCAGAAGGAGCAGTTGGAGAAGGTTGTGGAGGTGGAGAAGGAGCAGGGGGGGTGGTTGAGCAGGAGAAGCAGCTGGAACAGCAAGAGGTTGAGCAGGAGGTGGAGAAGGAGCAGGAGAAGGAGGTGGAGAAGTTGCAGCAGGAGGAGAAGAAGCATCAGGAGGAGAAGGAGCAGCAGGAGGAGAAGGAGCAGAAGCGGGAGAAGGAGCAGGAGGAGGAGGTTGAGCAGGAGGTGGAGAAGGAGCAGGAGATGGAGAATGATGAGGAGGTGGGGAAGAAGCAGCAGCAGGAGGGTGAGCAACAGCAGGACGGTGAGCTGGAAGAGTTGAAGGAGCAGGAGGAGGAGGAGGAGAAGGAGCAGGACTGGGAGAAGGAGCAATAGGAGGAGAAAGAGCAGGAGGGGGTGAAGGAGCAGTAGGAGAAGAAGGAGCAGGAGGAGCAGGTGGAGATGAGGCAGTTGGAGGAGGTTGAGCTGGAGTTGGGGAAGAAGCAGGAGTAGGATGTGGTGAAAGAGCACGAGGAGGAGAAGGAGCAGGAGGTGGAGAAGGCGCAAAATGAGGAGAAGGAGCAGGAGGTGGAGAAGGAACAGGAGGTGGAGAAGGAGCAGGAGGTGGAGAAGGAACAGGAGGGAGACAAGGAGCGGGAGGTGGATACGGAACAGGAGGACGAGAAGGAGCAGGAGGTGGAGAAGGAGCAGGAGGTGGAGAAGGAGCAGGAGGGAGACAAGGAGCATGAGGAGGAGAAGGAGGAAAAGAAGGAGCAGGAGATGGTGAATGAGCAGGAGTGGAGACGGAGCAGCAGGTGGAGAAGGAGCAGGAGGATGAGAAGGAGCAGGAGGGCGAGAAGCAGCAGGCGGGCGAGAAGAAGCAGGAGGGCGAGAAGGAGCAGGAGGGCGAGAAGGAGCAGGAGGTGGACAAGGAGCAGGAGGTGGAAAAGAATCAGGAACTGGACAAGAATCAGGAGGTGGACACGGAGAAGGAGGTGGACACGGAACAGGAGGTGGACAAGGAGCAGGAGGTCTACAAGGAGCAGGAGGTGGACAACGAGCAGGAGTAGGAGAAGGAGCAGGAGGTGGTCAAGGAGCAGGAGGAGAAGAAGGAGGTGGAGGAGGAGAAGGAGGTGGAGAAGGAGCAGGAGGAGGAGAAGGAACAGAAGGTGGAGAAGAAGCAATAGGTGGAGAAGGAGCAGGAGGCGGAGAAGGACCAGGAGGGGGAGTAGGATATGGAGGTGGTGAAGAAGCAGGAGGAGGAGCAGGAGCAGGAGGAGAAGAAGGAGCAGAAGGTGGAGAAGACGCAATAGGAGGAAAAGGAGCAGGAGGCGGAGAAGGATCAGTAGGTGGATTAGGAGCTGGATGTGGAGAAGGAATAAGAGGAGGATGTTGAGCAGGATGAAGGAAATCAGTAGGAGGAGGTTGAGCAGGAGGAGAAGAAGGAGCAGGATGGGGAGAAGGAGCAGGAGGTGGAGAAGGAGGAGGAGAGTGAGGAGGAGGACGAGGAGGAGGAGAAGGAGCAGTAGCTGGAGATGGATCAGGAATTGAGAAGGAGCAGGAGGAGAAGAAGGAGCTGGCGGAGAAGAAGGAGCAGGAGCGGGAGAAGGAACATGAAGTGGAGAAGGAGCCAGAGGAAGAGTTTGAGCAGGAGGTGGAGAAGGAGCAGGAGGTGGAGAATGATGAGGAGGTGGAGAGGGAGCAGGGGTGGAGAACAAGAAGGAGGAGGAGATTGAGCAGGAGGTGGGGAAGGAGCATCAGCAGGAGCGTGAGCAACAGCAGGAGGGTGAGCAGGAGCAGGAGGGGGAGAAGGAGTGGGAGGGGGAGAAGGAGCAGGCGGTGGAGAAGGAGCAGGAGGAGGAGAAGAAGCAGGCGGAGGAGAAGGAGCAGGAGGTGGAGATGGAGCAGGAGTGGAGAAGGGGCAGCAGAAGAAGAAGGAGCAGGAGGTGGACAAGGAGCAGGAGGTGGACAAAAAACAGGAGTAGGAGAAGGAGCAGGAGGTGGTCAAGGAGCAGGAGGAGGAGAAGGATGTGGAGGAAGAGAAGGAGGTGGAGAAGGAGCAGGAGGAGGAGAAGGAACAGGAGGTGGATAAGAAGGAATAGGTGGGGAAGGAGCAGGAGGCGGAGAAGGACCAGGAGGGGGAGTCGGAGAAGGAGTTGGAGCAGAAGCAGGAGGAGGAGCAGGAGCAGGAGGAGGAGAAGGAGCAGGAGGTGGAGAAGGAGCAGGAGGAGGAGAAGCAGCAAGAGGTGGAGAAGGAGCAGGATGGGGAGAAGGAGAAGGAGTTGGAGAAAGAACAGGGGGAGGAGAAGGAGCAGGAGGAGGAGAAGGAACAGGAGGAGGAGAAGGAGCAGGTCGTGGAGTTGGAGCAGCAGGAGGAGCTTCAGCAGGAGGTGGAGATGGAGCAGGAAAAGGAGAAGGAGCAAGAGATGGAGAAGGAGCAGGAGCAGGAGTAGATGAAGGAGCAGTCGGAGCAGGTGCAGAAGGAGCAGCTGGAGAAGGTTGTGGAGGTGGAGAAGGAGCAGGGGGGGGTGGTTGAGCAGGAGAAGCAGCTGGAACAGCAAGAGGTTGAGCAGGAGGTGGAGAAGGAGCAGGAGAATCATAGAATCATAGAATCATAGAAGTTGCAACATGGAAACAGGCCCTTCGGCCCAACATGTCCATGTCGCCCAGTTTATACCACTAAGCTAGTCCCAATTGCCTGCACTTGGCCCATATCCCTCGATACCCATCTTCCCCATGTAACTGTCCAAATGCTTTTTAAAAGACAAAATTGTACCCGCCTCTACTACTGCCTCTGGCAGCTCGTTCCAGACACTCACCACCCTTTGAGTGAAAAAATTGCCCCTCTGGATCCTTTTGTATCTCTCCCCTCTCACCTTAAATCTGTGCCCCCTCGTTATAGACTCCCCTACCTTTGGGAAAAGATTTTGACTATCGACCTTATCTATGCCCCTCATTATTTTATAGACTTCTATAAGATCACCCCTTAACCTCCTACTCGCCAGGGAATAAAGTCCCAGTCTGTCTAACCTCTCCCTGTAAGTCAAACCATCAAGTCCCGGTAGCATCCTAGTAAATCTTTTCTGCACTCTTTCTAGTTTAATAATATCCTTTCTATAATAGGGTGACCAGAACTGTACACAGTACTCCAAGTGTGGCCTCACCAATGCCCTGTACAACTTCAACAAGACATCCCAACTCCTGCATTCAATGTTCTGACCAATGAAACCAAGCATGCTGAATGCCTTCTTCACCACCCTATCCACCTGTGACTCCACTTTCAAGGAGCTATGAATCTGTACTCCTAGATCTCTTTGTTCTATAACTCTCCCCAACGCCCTACCATTAACGGAGTAGGTCCTGGCCCGATTTGATCTACCAAAATGCATCACCTCACATTTATCTAAATTAAACTCCATCTGCCATTCATCGGCCCACTGGCCCAATTTATCAAGATCCCGTTGCAATCCTAGATAACCTTCTTCACTGTCCACAATGCCACCAATCTTGGTGTCATCTGCAAACTTACTAACCATGCCTCCTAAATTCTCATCCAAATCATTAATATAAATAACAAATAACAGCGGACCCAGCACCGATCCCTGAGGCACACCGCTGGACACAGGCATCCAGTTTGAAAAACAACCCTCGACAACCACCCTCTGTCTTCTGTCGTCAAGCCAATTTTGTATCCAATTGGCTACCTCACCTTGGATCCCATGAGATTTAACCTTATGTAACAACCTACCATGCGGTACCTTGTCAAATGCTTTGCTGAAGTCCATGTAGACCACGTCTACTGCACAGCCCTCATCTATCTTCTTGGTTACCCCTTCAAAAAACTCAATCAAATTCGTGAGACATGATTTTCCTCTCACAAAACCATGCTGACTGTTCCTAATTAGTCCCTGCCTCTCCAAATGCCTGTAGATTCTGTCCCTCAGAATACCCTCTAACAACTTACCCACTACAGATGTCAGGCTCACTGGTCTGTAGTTCCCAGGCTTTTCCCTGCCGCCCTTCTTAAACAAAGGCACAACATCTGCTACCCTCCAATCTTCAGGCACCTCACCTGTAGCGGTGGATGATTCAAATATCTCTGCTAGGGGACCCGCAATTTCCTCCCTAACCTCCCATAACGTCCTGGGATACATTTCATCAGGTCCCGTAGATTTATCTACCTTGATGCGCGTTAAGACTTCCAGCACCTCCCTCTCTGTAATATGTACACTCCTCAAGACATCACTATTTATTTCCCCAAGTTCCCTAACATCCATGCCTTTCTCAACCGTAAATACCGATGTGAAATATTCATTCAGGATCTCACCCATCTCTTGTGGTTCCGCACATAGATGACCTTGTTGATCCTTAAGAGGCCCTACTCTCTCCCTAGTTACCCTTTTGCCCTTTATGTATCCTTCTCCTCCTCCTGCTCCTTCTCCTTCTCCTGCTCCTTCTCCTACTCCTGCTCCTTCTCCTCCTGCTCCTTCTCCACCTCCTGCTACTTGTCCTCCTCCTTCTCCTTCTCGGCCTCCTGCTCCTTATCCACCTCCTGCCCCTTCTTCTTCTCCTGCTCCTGCTTCTCCTCCTGCTTCTTCTCCAGCTCCTTCTTCTTATCCCCCTCCTGGTCCTTCTCTGCCTCCTGCTCCTTTCAGTAAGGCCTTCGATAAAGTCCCCCACAGGAGACTGGTCAAGAAGGTACGATCCCATGGAATCCAGGGTGCCTTGGCACTTTGGATACAAAACTGGCTTAGTGTCAGAAGGCAGAGGGTGATGGTCGAAGGTTGTTTTTGTGACTGGAAGCCTGTGGCCAGTGGGGTACCACAGGGATCGGTGCTGGGTCCCTTGCTGTTTGTGGTCTACATTAATGACTTGGATATGAATGTAAAAGGTATGATCAGTAAGTTCGTTGATGATACAAAAATTGGTAGGGTGGTAAATAGCGAGGAGGATAGCCTCAGTCTGCAGGACGATATCGATGGGTTGGTCAGATGGGCGGGACAGTGGCAAATGGAATTTAACCCGGAAAAGTGCGAGGTGATGCACTTTGGAGGGACTAACAAGGCAAGGGAATACACAATGAATGGGAGGACCCTAGGCAAGACAGAGGGTCAGAGGGATCTTGGTGTGCAAGTTCACAGATCCCTGAAGGCGGCGGAACAGGTAGATAAGGTGGTAAAGAAGGCATATGGGATACTTGCCTTTATTAGCCGAGGCATAGAATATAAGAGCAAGGAGGTTATGATGGAGCTGTATAAAACACTGGTTAGGCCACAGCTGGAGTACTGTGTGCAGTTCTGATCGCCACACTGCAGGAAGGATGTGATCGCTTTGGAGAGGGTGCAGAGGAGATTCACCAGGATGTTACCAGGGCTGGAGCGCTTCAGCTATGAAGAGAGACTGGGAAGATTGGGTTTGTTTTCCTTGGAGCAGAGGAGGCTGAGGGGGGACATGATTGAGGTGTACAAAATTATGAGGGGCACAGATAGGATGGATACTAAGGAGCTTTTTCCCTTCGTTGAGGGTTCTATAACAAGGGGACATAGATTCAAGGTAAAAGGCGGGAGGTTTAGAGGGGATTTGAGAAAGAACTTTTTCACCCAGAGGGTGGTTGGAGTCTGGAACTCACTGCCTGAAAGGGTTGTGGAGGCAGGAACCCTCACAACATTCAAGAAGCATTTGG
This sequence comes from Heptranchias perlo, assembly GCF_035084215.1. NCBI lineage: Eukaryota > Metazoa > Chordata > Chondrichthyes > Hexanchiformes > Hexanchidae > Heptranchias > Heptranchias perlo. The sequence goes on along the minus strand of NW_027138363.1, from coordinate 322,278 downwards.
ATGAGCACTTGAAATGCCATAGCATACAAAGCGAAGGACCAAATGCTGGAATATGGGATTAGAGTAGACAGGGCTGATGGCCGGCGCGGACACGATGGGCCGAAGGGCCTCTATCCGTGCTGTATAACTCTATGACTCTGTGACCTTCTCCACCTCCTCCTCCTTCTCCTCCTCCTGCTCCATCTCGACCTCCTGCTCCTTCTCCTTCTCCTGCTCCTTCCCCACCTCCTGCTCCTTCTCCACCTCCTGCTCCTTCTCCTCATCTTGCGCCTTCTCCACATCCTGCTCCTTCTCCTCCTCCTGCTCCTACTCCTTCACCTGCTCCTTCTCCTCCTCCTGCTCCTTCTCCTCCTCCTGCTCCCACTCCTCCTCCTGCTCCTTCTTCTTCTGCTGCTCCTCCTCCAATCCTGCTCATTCACCACCTCCTGCTCCTTCTTCTCCTCCTTCTCCTCCTCCTGCTCCATGTCTCCCTCCTGCACCTTCTCCATCTCCTGGTCCTTCTCCACCTCCTGCTCCTTCTCCTCATCTTGAGCCTTCTCCTTCTGCTGCTCCTTCTCCACTCCTGCTCCATCTCCACCTCCTGCTCCTTCTCCTCCTCCTGCTTCTTCTCCTCCTCCTGCTCCTTCTCCACCTCCACTCCTCCTGCTCCTTCTCCTTCTCCTGCACCTTCTTCTCCGCCTGCTCCTTCTTCGCCTCCTGCTCCTTCTGAATTCCTGCTCCATCTCCAGCTCCTGCTCCTTCTCCTCCTCGTCGTCCTCCTCCTCCCCCCCTCCTCCTTCTCCACCTCCTGCTCCTTCTCCTCCTCCTGCTCAAACTCCTCCCCCTGCTCCTTCTCCTCCTCCTCCTTCTCCTTCAGCTCATCCGGCTCACCCTCCTACTGTTGCTCACCCTCCTGCTGCTGCTCCTACCCCACCTCCTGCTCAATCTCCTTCTCCCTCTTGTTCTCCACCCCTGCTCCCTCTCCACCGCCTCATCATTCTCCACCTCCTGATCCTTCTGCAACTCCTGCTCAACCTCTTCCTCCGACTCCCGCTTCTGCTCTTTCTCCCGCTTCTGCTCATTCTCCCGCTTCTGCTCCTTCTCCTCCTGCTGCTACTTCCCCTCCTGCTGCTTCTTCTCCTCCTGCTGAAACTTCTTCACCTCCTCCTCCTGCGCCTTCTCCTCCCCCTGCTCCTTCTTCACCTCCTGCTCCTTCTCCTCCTCCTGCTCGTTCTCCATCTCCTGCTCCTTCTCCACCTCCTGCTCCTTCTCCTCCTCCTGCGCCTTCTCCTCAGCCTGCTCCTTCTCCACCTCCTGCTCCTTCTCCTCATCTTGAGCCTTCTCCTTCTGCTGCTCCTTCTCCACCCCTGCTCCATCTCCACCTCCTGCTCCTTCTGCTCCTCCTGCTCCTTCTCCTTCTCAACCTCCTGCTCATTCTCCACTTCCTGCTCTATCTCCACCTTCTGCTCCTTCTTCTCCTCCTCCTCCTTCTCCTCCTCCACCTCCTTCTCCCCCTGGTCCTTGTCCAACTCCTGCTCCTTGTCCACCTCCTGCTCCTTTTCCACCTCCTGCTCCTTGTCCACCTCCTGCTCCGTGTCCACCTCCTGATTATTGTCCACCTCCTGCTCCTTGTCCACCTCCTGCTCCTTGTCCACCTCCTGCTTGTTCTAGCCCTCCTGCTCCTTCTCGCCCTCCTGCTCCTTCTCGCCCTCCTGCTTCGTCTCGCCCTCCTGCTCCATCTCGCCCTCCTGCTACGTTTTCACCTCCTGCTCCTTCTCCACTCCTGCTCATTCACCACCTCCTGCTTCTTCTTACCCTCCTGCTCTTTCTCCCCTTCCTGTTCAAACTCCTCCTCCTGCTCCTTCTCCTCCTCCTCCTCCTGCTCCTTCAGCTCTTCCAGCTCACCCTCCTGCTGTTGCTCACCCTCCTGCTGCTGCTTCTTCCCGACCTCCTGCTCAATCTCCTCCTCCTTCTTGTTCTCCACCCCTGCTCCCTCTCCACCTCCTCATCATTCTCCACCTCCTGCTCCTTCTCCACCTCCTGCTCAACCTCCACCTGCTGCTCCTTCTCCTCCTGCTGCTTCTTCTCCTCCTGCTGCAACTTCTCCACCTCCTTCTCCTGCTCCTTCTCCACCTCCTGCTCAACCTCCTCCGGTTCCATCTGCTCCTCCTGCTCAACTTCCTCCCCCTGCTCCTTCTCCACCTCCACAACCTTCTCCAACTGCTCCTTCTCCACCTGCTCCGCCTGCTCCTTCATCTCCTCCTCCTCCTGCTCCTTCTCCACCTCCTGCTCAACTTCCTCCGGTTCCATCTGCTCCTCCTGCTCAACCTCCTCCCCCGGCTCCTTCTCCACCTCCACAACCTTCTCCAACTGCGCCTTCTCCACCTGCTCCGCCTGCTCCTTCATCTCCTCCTCCTCCTGCTCCTTCTCCACCTCCTGCTCAACCTCCTCCGGTTCCATCTGCTCCTCCTGCTCAACCTCCTCCCCCTTCTCCTTCTCCACCTCCACAACCTTCTCCAACTGCTCCTTCTCCACCTGCTCCGCCTGCTCCTTCATCTCCTCCTCCTCCTGCTCCTTCTCCACCTCCTGCTCAACCTCCTCCGGTCTCATCTGCTCCTCCTGCTCAACCTCCTCCCCCTTCTCCTTCTCCACCTCCACAACCTTCTCCAAAAACTCCTTCTCCACCTGCTCCGCCTGCTCCTTCATCTCCTCCTCCTCCTGCTCCTTCTCCACCTCCTGCTCAACCTCCTCCGGTCCCATCTGCTCCTCCTGCTCAACCTCCTCCCCCTTCTCCTTCTCCACCTCCAAAACCTTCTCCAACTGCTCCTTCTCCACCTGCTCCGCCTGCAACTTCATCTCCTCCTCCTCCTGCTCCTTCTCCTCCTCCTGCTCCTGCCCCTCCTCCTGCTTCTGCTCAAACTCCTTCTCCTACTCCCCCTCCTGGTCCTTTTCCGCCTCCTTCTCCTTACCCACCTATTGCTTCTTCTCCACCTCCTGTTCCTCTCCTCCTCCTGCTCCTTCTCCACCTCCTTCTCCTCCTCCTCCTCCGTCTCCTCCTGCTTCTCCTCCTCCACCTCCTGCTCCTTCTCCACCACCTGCTAATTGTACAACTCCTGCTCCTTGTCCACCTCCTGCTCCATGTCAACCTCCTGGTCCGTGTCCACCTCCTGCTTCTTGTCCACCTCCTGCTGCTTGTCCATCTGCTGGTCCTTCTCGCCCTCGTGTTCCTTCTCGCCCTCCTCCTCCTTGTCACCTTCCTGCTCCTTCTCCACCTGCTGCACCTTCTCCACTCCTGCTCATTCACCACTTCCTGCTCCTTCTTCTCCTCCTTCTCCTCCTCCTGCTCCTTGTCTCCCTCCTGCTCCTTCTCCACCTCCTGCTCCTTCTCCACCTCCTGCTCCATCTCCTCCTCCTGCTCCAACTCCTCCTCCTGCTCCTCCTCCTGCTCCTTCTTCTTCTGCTGCTCCTACTCCACTCCTGCTCCATCTCCACCTCCTGCTCCTTCTCCTCCTCCTGCTTCTTCTCCTCCTCCTTCTTCTCTACCTGCTCCATCTTCTACTCCTGCTCCTTCTCAATTCCTGCTCCATCTCCAGCTCCTGCTCCTTCTCCTGCTCCTCATCCTCCTCCTCCTGCACCTTCTCCACCACCTGCTCCTTCTCCTGCTCGTCCTTCTCTTGTTCCTTCTTCTCCGCCTGCTCCGTCTTCTCCTCCTGCTCCTTCTCCACCTCCTGCTCCTTCTCCCCCTCCTGCACCTTCTCCTCCTCCTCCTCCTGCTCCTTCAGCTCATCCAGCTCACCCTCCTACTGTTGCTCATCCTCCTGATGCTGCTCCTACCGCACCTCCTGCTCAATCTCCTCCTCCCTCTTGTTCTCCACCCCTGCTCCCTCTCCACCGCCTCATCATTCTCCCCCTCCTGATACTTCTCCACCTCCTGCTCAACCTCCTCCTCCTACTCCCGCTTCTGCTCCATCTCCCGCTTCTGCTCCTTCTCCCGCTTCTGCTCCTTCTCCTCCTGCTGCTACTTCCCCTCCTGCTGCTTCTTCTCCTCCTGCTGCTACTTCTCCACCTCCACCTCCTTCTCCTTCTCCTCCCCCTGCTCCTTCTCCACCTCCTGCTCCTGCCCCTCCTCCTGCTTCTGCTCCAACTCCTTCTCCTACTCCCCCTCCTGGTCCTTTTCCGCCTCCTTCTCCTTACCCACCTATTGCTTCTTCTCCACCTCCTGTTCCTCTCCTCCTCCTGCTCCTTCTCCACCTCCTTCTCCTCCTCCTCCTCCTTCTCCTCCTGCTTCTCCTCCTCCACCTCCTGCTCGTTCTCCAACACCTGCTAATTGTACAACTCCTGCTCCTTGTCCACCTCCTGCTCCATGTCAACCTCCTGGTCCGTGTCCACCTCCTGCTTCTTGTCCACCTCCTGCTGCTTGTCCATCTGCTGGTCCTTCTCGCCCTCGTGTTCCTTCTCGCCCTCCGCCTCCTTGTCACCTTCCTGCTCCTTCTCCACCTGCTGCTCCTTCTCCACTCCTGCTCATTCACCACTTCCTGCTCCTTCTTCTCCTCCTTCTCCTCCTCCTGCTCCTTGTCTCCCTCCTGCTCCTTCTCCACCTCCTGCTCCTTCTCCACCTCCTGCTCCATCTCCTCCTCCTGCTCCAACTCCTCCTCCTGCTCATCCTCCTGCTCCTTCTTCTTCTGCTGCTCCTACTCCACTCCTGCTCCATCTCCACCTCCTGCTCCTTCTCCTCCTCCTGCTTCTTCTCCTCCTCCTTCTTCTCTACCTGCTCCATCTTCTCCTCCTGCTCCTTCTCAATTCCTGCTCCATCTCCAGCTCCTGCTCCTTCTCCTCCTCCTCATCCTCCTCCTCCTGCACCTTCTCCACCACCTGCTCCTTCTCCTGCTCGTCCTTCTCTTGTTCCTTCTTCTCCGCCTGCTCCGTCTTCTCCTCCTGCTCCTTCTCCACCTCCTGCTCCTTCTCCCCCTCCTGCACCTTCTCCTCCTCCTGCTCAAACTCCTCCTCCTACTCCCGCTTCTGCTCCATCTCCCGCTTCTGCTCCTTCTCCCGCTTCTGCTCCTTCTCCTCCTGCTGCTACTTCCCCTCCTGCTGCTTCTTCTCCTCCTGCTGCTACTTCTCCACCTCCACCTCCTTCTCCTTCTCCTCCCCCTGCTCCTTCTCCACCTCCTGCTCCTTCTCCTCCTCCTGCTCCTTCTCCATCTCCTGCTCCTTTTCCACCTCCTGCTCCTTCTTCTTCTGCTGCCCCTTCTCCACTCCTGCTCCATCTCCACCTCCTGCTCCTTCTCCTCCGCCTGCTTCTTCTCCTCCTCCTGCTCCTTCTCCACCGCCTGCTCCTTCTCCCCCTCCCACTCCTTCTCCCCCTCCTGCTCCTGCTCACCCTCCTGCTGTTGCTCACGCTCCTGCTGATGCTCCTTCCCCACCTCCTGCTCAATCTCCTCCTCCTTCTTGTTCTCCACCCCTGCTCCCTCTCCACCTCCTCATCATTCTCCACCTCCTGCTCCTTCTCCACCTCCTGCTCAAACTCTTCCTCTGGCTCCTTCTCCACTTCATGTTCCTTCTCCCGCTCCTGCTCCTTCTTCTCCGCCAGCTCCTTCTTCTCCTCCTGCTCCTTCTCCCCATCCTGCTCCTTCTTCTCCTCCTGCTCAACCTCCTCCTACAGATTTTCTTCATCCTGCTCAACATCCTCCTCTTATTCCTTCTCCACATCCAGCTCCTAATCCACCTACTGATCCTTCTCCGCCTCCTGCTCCTTTTCCGCCTATTGCGTCTTCTCCACCTTCTGCTCCTTCTCCACCTCCTCCTCCTTCTCCTCCTCCTGCTCCTTCTCCACCTCCTGCTCCTTCTCCACCTCCTGCTCCTTCTCCACTTCCTGCTCCATCTCCTCCTCCTGCTCCAACTCCTCCTCCTGCTCCTCCTCCTGCTCCTTCTTCTTCTGCTGCTCCTACTCCACTCCTGCTCCATCTCCACCTCCTGCTCCTTCTCCTCCTCCTGCTTCTTCTCCTCATCCTTCTTCTCTACCTGCTCCATCTTCTCCTCCTGCTCCTTCTCAATTCCTGCTCCATCTCCAGCTCCTGCTCCTTCTCCTCCTCCTCATCCTCCTCCTCCTGCACATTCTCCACCACCTGCTCCTTCTCCTGCTCGTCCTTCTCTTGTTCCTTCTTCTCCGCCTGCTCCGTCTTCTCCTCCTGCTCCTTCTCCACCTCCTGCTCCTTCTCCCCCTCCTGCACCTTCTCCTCCTCCTGCTCAAACTCCTCCTCCTGCTCCTTCTCCTCCTCCTCCTCCTGCTCCTTCAGCTCATCCAGCTCACCCTCCTACTGTTGCTCATCCTCCTGATGCTGCTCCTACCGCACCTCCTGCTCAATCTCCTCCTCCCTCTTGTTCTCCACCCCTGCTCCCTCTCCACCGCCTCATCATTCTCCCCCTCCTGATACTTCTCCACCTCCTGCTCAACCTCCTCCTCCTACTCCCGCTTCTGCTCCATCTCCCGCTTCTGCTCCTTCTCCCGCTTCTGCTCCTTCTCCTCCTGCTGCTACTTCCCCTCCTGCTGCTTCTTCTCCTCCTGCTGCTACTTCTCCACCTCCACCTCCTTCTCCTTCTCCTCCCCCTGCTCCTTCTCCACCTCCTGCTCCTGCCCCTCCTCCTGCTTCTGCTCCAACTCCTTCTCCTACTCCCCCTCCTGGTCCTTTTCCGCCTCCTTCTCCTTACCCACCTATTGCTTCTTCTCCACCTCCTGTTCCTCTCCTCCTCCTGCTCCTTCTCCACCTCCTTCTCCTCCTCCTCCTCCTTCTCCTCCTGCTTCTCCTCCTCCACCTCCTGCTCGTTCTCCAACACCTGCTAATTGTACAACTCCTGCTCCTTGTCCACCTCCTGCTCCACGTCAACCTCCTGGTCCGTGTCCACCTCCTGCTTCTTGTCCACCTCCTGCTGCTTGTCCATCTGCTGGTCCTTCTCGCCCTCGTGTTCCTTCTCGCCCTCCGCCTCCTTGTCACCTTCCTGCTCCTTCTCCACCTGCTGCTCCTTCTCCACTCCTGCTCATTCACCACTTCCTGCTCCTTCTTCTCCTCCTTCTCCTCCTCCTGCTCCTTGTCTCCCTCCTGCTCCTTCTCCACCTCCTGCTCCTTCTCGACCTCCTGCTCCATCTCCTCCTCCTGCTCCAACTCCTCCTCCTGCTCATCCTCCTGCTCCTTCTTCTTCTGCTGCTCCTACTCCACTCCTGCTCCATCTCCACCTCCTGCTCCTTCTCCTCCTCCTGCTTCTTCTCCTCCTCCTTCTTCTCTACCTGCTCCATCTTCTCCTCCTGCTCCTTCTCAATTCCTGCTCCATCTCCAGCTCCTGCTCCTTCTCCTCCTCCTCATCCTCCTCCTCCTGCACCTTCTCCACCACCTGCTCCTTCTCCTGCTCGTCCTTCTCTTGTTCCTTCTTCTCCGCCTGCTCCGTCTTCTCCTCCTGCTCCTTCTCCACCTCCTGCTCCTTCTCCCCCTCCTGCACCTTCTCCTCCTCCTGCTCAAACTCCTCCTCCTACTCCCGCTTCTGCTCCATCTCCCGCTTCTGCTCCTTCTCCCGCTTCTGCTCCTTCTCCTCCTGCTGCTACTTCCCCTCCTGCTGCTTCTTATCCTCCTGCTGCTACTTCTCCACCTCCACCTCCTTCTCCTTCACCTCCCCCTGCTCCTTCTCCACCTCCTGCTCCTTCTCCTCCTCCTGCTCCTTCTCCATCTCCTGCTCCTTTTCCACCTCCTGCTCCTTCTTCTTCTGCTGCCCCTTCTCCACTCCTGCTCCATCTCCACCTCCTGCTCCTTCTCCCCCGCCTGCTTCTTCTCCTCCTCCTGCTCCTTCTCCACCGCCTGCTCCTTCTCCCCCTCCCACTCCTTCTCCCCCTCCTGCTCCTGCTCACCCTCCTGCTGTTGCTCACGCTCCTGCTGATGCTCCTTCCCCACCTCCTGCTCAATCTCCTCCTCCTTCTTGTTCTCCACCCCTGCTCCCTCTCCACCTCCTCATCATTCTCCACCTCCTGCTCCTTCTCCACCTCCTGCTCAAACTCTTCCTCTGGCTCCTTCTCCACTTCATGTTCCTTCTCCCGCTCCTGCTCCTTCTTCTCCGCCAGCTCCTTCTTCTCCTCCTGCTCCTTCTCAATTCCTGATCCATCTCCAGCTACTGCTCCTTCTCCTCCTCCTCGTCCTCCTCCTCACTCTCCTCCTCCTTCTCCACCTCCTGCTCCTTCTCCCCATCCTGCTCCTTCTTCTCCTCCTGCTCAACCTCCTCCTACAGATTTTCTTCATCCTGCTCAACATCCTCCTCTTATTCCTTCTCCACATCCAGCTCCTAATCCACCTACTGATCCTTCTCCGCCTCCTGCTCCTTTTCCGCCTATTGCGTCTTCTCCACCTTCTGCTCCTTCTCCACCTCCTCCTCCTTCTCCTCCTCCTGCTCCTTCTCCACCTCCTGCTCCTTCTCCACCTCCTGCTCCTTCTCCACTTCCTGCTCCATCTCCTCCTCCTGCTCCAACTCCTCCTCCTGCTCCTCCTCCTGCTCCTTCTTCTTCTGCTGCTCCTACTCCACTCCTGCTCCATCTCCACCTCCTGCTCCTTCTCCTCCTCCTGCTTCTTCTCCTCATCCTTCTTGTCTACCTGCTCCATCTTCTCCTCCTGCTCCTTCTCAATTCCTGCTCCATCTCCAGCTCCTGCTCCTTCTCCTCCTCCTCATCCTCCTCCTCCTGCACCTTCTCCACCACCTGCTCCTTCTCCTGCTCGTCCTTCTCTTGTTCCTTCTTCTCCGCCTGCTCCGTCTTCTCCTCCTGCTCCTTCTCCACCTCCTGCTCCTTCTCCCCCTCCTGCACCTTCTCCTCCTCCTGCTCAAACTCCTCCTCCTGCTCCTTCTCCTCCTCCTCCTCCTGCTCCTTCAGCTCATCCAGCTCACCCTCCTACTGTTGCTCACCCTCCTGATGCTGCTCCTACCACACCTCCTGCTCAATCTCCTCCTCCCTCTTGTTCTCCACCCCTGCTCCCTCTCCACCGCCTCATCATTCTCCCCCTCCTGATCCTTCTCCAGCTCCTGCTCAACCTCCTCCTCCTACTCCCGCTTCTGCTCCATCTCCCGCTTCTGCTCCTTCTCCCGCTACTGCTCCTTCTCCTCCTGCTGCTACTTCCCCTCCTGCTGCTTCTTCTCCTCCTGCTGCTACTTCTCCACCAACACCCCCTTCTCCTTCTCCTCCCCCTGCTCCTTCTCCACCTCCTGCTCCTTCTCCTCCTCCTGCTCCTTCTCCATCTCCTGCTCCTTCTCCACCTCCTGCTCCTTCTTCTTCTGCTGCCCCTTCTCCACTCCTGCTCCATCTCCACCTCCTGCTCCTTCTCCTCCGCCTGCTTCTTCTCCTCCTCCTGCTCCTTCTCCACCGCCTGCTCCTTCTCCCCCTCCCACTCCTTCTCCCCCTCCTGCTCCTGCTCACCCTCCTGCTGTTGCTCACGCTCCTGCTGATGCTCCTTCCCCACCTCCTGCTCAATCTCCTCCTCCTTCTTGTTCTCCACCCCTGCTCCCTCTCCACCTCCTCATCATTCTCCACCTCCTGCTCCTTCTCCACCTCCTGCTCAAACTCTTCCTCTGGCTCCTTCTCCACTTCATGTTCCTTCTCCCGCTCCTGCTCCTTCTTCTCCGCCAGCTCCTTCTTCTCCTCCTGCTCCTTCTCAATTCCTGATCCATCTCCAGCTACTGCTCCTTCTCCTCCTCCTCGTCCTCCTCCTCACTCTCCTCCTCCTTCTCCACCTCCTGCTCCTTCTCCCCATCCTGCTCCTTCTTCTCCTCCTGCTCAACCTCCTCCTACTGATTTTCTTCATCCTGCTCAACATCCTCCTCTTATTCCTTCTCCACATCCAGCTCCTAATCCACCTACTGATCCTTCTCCGCCTCCTGCTCCTTTTCCTCCTATTGCGTCTTCTCCACCTTCTGCTCCTTCTCCACCTCCTCCTCCTTCTCCTCCTCCTGCTCCTTCTCCACCTTCTGCTCCTTCTTCTCCTCCTGCTCCTGCTCCTCCTCCTGCTTCTTCACCACCTCCATATCATACTCCCCCTCGTGGTCCTTCTCCGCCTCCTGCTCCTTCTCCACCTATTGCTTCTTCTCCACCTTCTGTTCCTTCTCCTCCTCCTGCTCCTTCTCCACCTCCTTCTCCTCCTCCACCTCCTTCTTCTCCTCCTGCTCCTTGACCACCTCCTGCTCCTTCTCCTACTCCTGCTCGTTGTCCACCTCCTGCTCCTTGTAGACCTCCTGCTCCTTGTCCACCTCCTGTTCCGTGTCCACCTCCTTCTCCGTGTCCACCTCCTGATTCTTGTCCAGTTCCTGATTCTTTTCCACCTCCTGCTCCTTGTCCACCTCCTGCTCCTTCTCGCCCTCCTGCTCCTTCTCGCCCTCCTGCTTCTTCTCGCCCGCCTGCTGCTTCTCGCCCTCCTGCTCCTTCTCCTCCTCCTGCTCCTTCTCCACCTGCTGCTCCGTCTCCACTCCTGCTCATTCACCATCTCCTGCTCCTTCTCCACCTCCTGCTCAACCTCCTCCGGTCCCATCTGCTCCTCCTGCTCAACCTCCTCCCCCTTCTCCTTCTCCACCTCCAAAACCTTCTCCAACTGCTCCTTCTCCACCTGCTCCGCCTGCAACTTCATCTCCTCCTCCTCCTGCTCCTTCTCCTCCTCCTGCTCCTGCCCCTCCTCCTGCTTCTGCTCAAACTCCTTCTCCTACTCCCCCTCCTGGTCCTTTTCCGCCTCCTTCTCCTTACCCACCTATTGCTTCTTCTCCACCTCCTGTTCCTCTCCTCCTCCTGCTCCTTCTCCACCTCCTTCTCCTCCTCCTCCTCCTTCTCCTCCTGCTTCTCCTCCTCCACCTCCTGCTCCTTCTCCACCACCTGCTAATTGTACAACTCCTGCTCCTTGTCCACCTCCTGCTCCATGTCAACCTCCTGGTCCGTGTCCACCTCCTGCTTCTTGTCCACCTCCTGCTGCTTGTCCATCTGCTGGTCCTTCTCGCCCTCGTGTTCCTTCTCGCCCTCCTCCTCCTTGTCACCTTCCTGCTCCTTCTCCACCTGCTGCTCCTTCTCCACTCCTGCTCATTCACCACTTCCTGCTCCTTCTTCTCCTCCTTCTCCTCCTCCTGCTCCTTGTCTCCCTCCTGCTCCTTCTCCACCTCCTGCTCCTTCTCCACCTCCTGCTCCATCTCCTCCTCCTGCTCCAACTCCTCCTCCTGCTCCTCCTCCTGCTCCTTCTTCTTCTGCTGCTCCTACTCCACTCCTGCTCCATCTCCACCTCCTGCTCCTTCTCCTCCTCCTGCTTCTTCTCCTCCTCCTTCTTCTCTACCTGCTCCATCTTCTACTCCTGCTCCTTCTCAATTCCTGCTCCATCTCCAGCTCCTGCTCCTTCTCCTCCTCCTCATCCTCCTCCTCCTGCACCTTCTCCACCACCTGCTCCTTCTCCTGCTCGTCCTTCTCTTGTTCCTTCTTCTCCGCCTGCTCCGTCTTCTCCTCCTGCTCCTTCTCCACCTCCTGCTCCTTCTCCCCCTCCTGCACCTTCTCCTCCTCCTCCTCCTGCTCCTTCAGCTCATCCAGCTCACCCTCCTACTGTTGCTCATCCTCCTGATGCTGCTCCTACCGCACCTCCTGCTCAATCTCCTCCTCCCTCTTGTTCTCCACCCCTGCTCCCTCTCCACCGCCTCATCATTCTCCCCCTCCTGATACTTCTCCACCTCCCGCTCAACCTCCTCCTCCTACTCCCGCTTCTGCTCCATCTCCCGCTTCTGCTCCTTCTCCCGCTTCTGCTCCTTCTCCTCCTGCTGCTACTTCCCCTCCTGCTGCTTCTTCTCCTCCTGCTGCTACTTCTCCACCTCCACCTCCTTCTCCTTCTCCTCCCCCTGCTCCTTCTCCACCTCCTGCTCCTGCCCCTCCTCCTGCTTCTGCTCCAACTCCTTCTCCTACTCCCCCTCCTGGTCCTTTTCCGCCTCCTTCTCCTTACCCACCTATTGCTTCTTCTCCACCTCCTGTTCCTCTCCTCCTCCTGCTCCTTCTCCACCTCCTTCTCCTCCTCCTCCTCCTTCTCCTCCTGCTTCTCCTCCTCCACTCCTGCTCCTTCTCCACCACCTGCTAATTGTACAACTCCTGCTCCTTGTCCACCTCCTGCTCCATGTCAACCTCCTGGTCCGTGTCCACCTCCTGCTTCTTGTCCACCTCCTGCTGCTTGTCCATCTGCTGGTCCTTCTCGCCCTCGTGTTCCTTCTCGCCCTCCTCCTCCTTGTCACCTTCCTGCTCCTTCTCCACCTGCTGCTCCTTCTCCACTCCTGCTCATTCACCACTTCCTGCTCCTTCTTCTCCTCCTTCTCCTCCTCCTGCTCCTTGTCTCCCTCCTGCTCCTTCTCCACCTCCTGCTCCTTCTCCACCTCCTGCTCCATCTCCTCCTCCTGCTCCAACTCCTCCTCCTGCTCCTCCTCCTGCTCCTTCTTCTTCTGCTGCTCCTACTCCACTCCTGCTCCATCTCCACCTCCTGCTCCTTCTCCTCCTCCTGCTTCTTCTCCTCCTCCTTCTTCTCTACCTGCTCCATCTTCTACTCCTGCTCCTTCTCAATTCCTGCTCCATCTCCAGCTCCTGCTCCTTCTCCTCCTCCTCATCCTCCTCCTCCTGCACCTTCTCCACCACCTGCTCCTTCTCCTGCTCGTCCTTCTCTTGTTCCTTCTTCTCCGCCTGCTCCGTCTTCTCCTCCTGCTCCTTCTCCACCTCCTGCTCCTTCTCCCCCTCCTGCACCTTCTCCTCCTCCTCCTCCTGCTCCTTCAGCTCATCCAGCTCACCCTCCTACTGTTGCTCATCCTCCTGATGCTGCTCCTACCGCACCTCCTGCTCAATCTCCTCCTCCCTCTTGTTCTCCACCCCTGCTCCCTCTCCACCGCCTCATCATTCTCCCCCTCCTGATACTTCTCCACCTCCTGTTCCTCTCCTCCTCCTGCTCCTTCTCCACCTCCTTCTCCTCCTCCTCCTCCTTCTCCTCCTGCTTCTCCTCCTCCACCTCCTGCTCCTTCTCCACCACCTGCTAATTGTACAACTCCTGCTCCTTGTCCACCTCCTGCTCCATGTCAACCTCCTGGTCCGTGTCCACCTCCTGCTTCTTGTCCACCTCCTGCTGCTTGTCCATCTGCTGGTCCTTCTCGCCCTCGTGTTCCTTCTCGCCCTCCTCCTCCTTGTCACCTTCCTGCTCCTTCTCCACCTGCTGCTCCTTCTCCACTCCTGCTCATTCACCACTTCCTGCTCCTTCTTCTCCTCCTTCTCCTCCTCCTGCTCCTTGTCTCCCTCCTGCTCCTTCTCCACCTCCTGCTCCTTCTCCACCTCCTGCTCCATCTCCTCCTCCTGCTCCAACTCCTCCTCCTGCTCATCCTCCTGCTCCTTCTTCTTCTGCTGCTCCTACTCCACTCCTGCTCCATCTCCACCTCCTGCTCCTTCTCCTCCTCCTGCTTCTTCTCCTCCTCCTTCTTCTCTACCTGCTCCATCTTCTCCTCCTGCTCCTTCTCAATTCCTGCTCCATCTCCAGCTCCTGCTCCTTCTCCTCCTCCTCATCCTCCTCCTCCTGCACCTTCTCCACCACCTGCTCCTTCTCCTGCTCGTCCTTCTCTTGTTCCTTCTTCTCCGCCTGCTCCGTCTTCTCCTCCTGCTCCTTCTCCACCTCCTGCTCCTTCTCCCCCTCCTGCACCTTCTCCTCCTCCTGCTCAAACTCCTCCTCCTGCTCCTTCTCCTCCTCCTCCTCCTGCTCCTTCAGCTCATCCAGCTCACCCTCCTACTGTTGCTCACCCTCCTGATGCTGCTCCTACCGCACCTCCTGCTCAATCTCCTCCTCCCTCTTGCTCTCCACCCCTGCTCCCTCTCCACCGCCTCATCATTCTCCCCCTCCTGATACTTCTCCACCTCCTGCTCAACCTCCTCCTCCTACTCCCGCTTCTGCTCCATCTCCCGCTTCTGCTCCTTCTCCCGCTTCTGCTCCTTCTCCTCCTGCTGCTACTTCCCCTCCTGCTGCTTCTTCTCCTCCTGCTGCTACTTCTCCACCTCCACCTCCTTCTCCTTCTCCTCCCCCTGCTCCTTCTCCACCTCCTGCTCCTTCTCCTCCTCCTGCTCCTTCTCCATCTCCTGCTCCTTTTCCACCTCCTGCTCCTTCTTCTTCTGCTGCCCCTTCTCCACTCCTGCTCCATCTCCACCTCCTGCTCCTTCTCCTCCGCCTGCTTCTTCTCCTCCTCCTGCTCCTTCTCCACCGCCTGCTCCTTCTCCCCCTCCCACTCCTTCTCCCCCTCCTGCTCCTGCTCACCCTCCTGCTGTTGCTCACGCTCCTGCTGATGCTCCTTCCCCACCTCCTGCTCAATCTCCTCCTCCTTCTTGTTCTCCACCCCTGCTCCCTCTCCACCTCCTCATCATTCTCCACCTCCTGCTCCTTCTCCACCTCCTGCTCAAACTCTTCCTCTGGCTCCTTCTCCACTTCATGTTCCTTCTCCCGCTCCTGCTCCTTCTTCTCCGCCAGCTCCTTCTTCTCCTCCTGCTCCTTCTCAATTCCTGATCCATCTCCAGCTACTGCTCCTTCTCCTCCTCCTCGTCCTCCTCCTCACTCTCCTCCTCCTTCTCCACCTCCTGCTCCTTCTCCCCATCCTGCTCCTTCTTCTCCTCCTGCTCAACCTCCTCCTACAGATTTTCTTCATCCTGCTCAACATCCTCCTCTTATTCCTTCTCCACATCCAGCTCCTAATCCACCTACTGATCCTTCTCCGCCTCCTGCTCCTTTTCCGCCTATTGCGTCTTCTCCACCTTCTGCTCCTTCTCCACCTCCTCCTCCTTCTCCTCCTCCTGCTCCTTCTCCACCTCCTGCTCCTTCTCCACCTCCTGCTCCTTCTCCACTTCCTGCTCCATCTCCTCCTCCTGCTCCAACTCCTCCTCCTGCTCCTCCTCCTGCTCCTTCTTCTTCTGCTGCTCCTACTCCACTCCTGCTCCATCTCCACCTCCTGCTCCTTCTCCTCCTCCTGCTTCTTCTCCTCCTCCTTCTTCTCTACCTGCTCCATCTTCTACTCCTGCTCCTTCTCAATTCCTGCTCCATCTCCAGCTCCTGCTCCTTCTCCTCCTCCTCATCCTCCTCCTCCTGCACCTTCTCCACCACCTGCTCCTTCTCCTGCTCGTCCTTCTCTTGTTCCTTCTTCTCCGCCTGCTCCGTCTTCTCATCCTGCTCCTTCTCCACCTCCTGCTCCTTCTCCCCCTCCTGCACCTTCTCCTCCTCCTGCTCAAACTCCTCCTCCTGCTCCTTCTCCTCCTCCTCCTCCTGCTCCTTCAGCTCATCCAGCTCACCCTCCTACTGTTGCTCACCCTCCTGATGCTGCTCCTACCACACCTCCTGCTAAATCTCCTCCTCCCTCTTGTTCTCCACCCCTGCTCCCTCTCCACCGCCTCATCATTCTCCCCCTCCTGATCCTTCTCCAGCTCCTGCTCAACCTCCTCCTCCTACTCCCGCTTCTGCTCCATCTCCCGCTTCTGCTCCTTCTCCCGCTACTGCTCCTTCTCCTCCTGCTGCTACTTCCCCTCCTGCTGCTTCTTCTCCTCCTGCTGCTACTTCTCCACCAACACCTCCTTCTCCTTCTCCTCCCCCTGCTCCTTCTCCACCTCCTGCTCCTTCTCCTCCTCCTGCTCCTTCTCCATCTCCTGCTCCTTCTCCACCTCCTGCTCCTTCTTCTTCTGCTGCCCCTTCTCCACTCCTGCTCCATCTCCACCTCCTGCTCCTTCTCCTCCGCCTGCTTCTTCTCCTCCTCCTGCTCCTTCTCCACCGCCTGCTCCTTCTCCCCCTCCCACTCCTTCTCCCCCTCCTGCTCCTGCTCACCCTCCTGCTGTTGCTCACGCTCCTGCTGATGCTCCTTCCCCACCTCCTGCTCAATCTCCTCCTCCTTCTTGTTCTCCACCCCTGCTCATCTCCACCTCCTCATCATTCTCCACCTCCTGCTCCTTCTCCACCTCCTGCTCAAACTCTTCCTCTGGCTCCTTCTCCACTTCATGTTCCTTCTCCCGCTCCTGCTCCTTCTTCTCCGCCAGCTCCTTCTTCTCCTCCTGCTCCTTCTCAATTCCTGATCCATCTCCAGCTACTGCTCCTTCTCCTCCTCCTCGTCCTCCTCCTCACTCTCCTCCTCCTTCTCCACCTCCTGCTCCTTCTCCCCATCCTGCTCCTTCTTCTCCTCCTGCTCAACCTCCTCCTACAGATTTTCTTCATCCTGCTCAACATCCTCCTCTTATTCCTTCTCCACATCCAGCTCCTAATCCACCTACTGATCCTTCTCCGCCTCCTGCTCCTTTTCCTCCTATTGCGTCTTCTCCACCTTCTGCTCCTTCTCCACCTCCTCCTCCTTCTCCTCCTCCTGCTCCTTCTCCACCTTCTGCTCCTTCTTCTCCTCCTGCTCCTGCTCCTCCTCCTGCTTCTTCACCACCTCCATATCCTACTCCCCCTCGTGGTCCTTCTCCGCCTCCTGCTCCTTCTCCACCTATTGCTTCTTCTCCACCTTCTGTTCCTTCTCCTCCTCCTGCTCCTTCTCCACCTCCTTCTCCTCCTCCACCTCCTTCTTCTCCTCCTGCTCCTTGACCACCTCCTGCTCCTTCTCCTACTCCTGCTCGTTGTCCACCTCCTGCTCCTTGTAGACCTCCTGCTCCTTGTCCACCTCCTGTTCCGTGTCCACCTCCTTCTCCGTGTCCACCTCCTGATTCTTGTCCAGTTCCTGATTCTTTTCCACCTCCTGCTCCTTGTCCACCTCCTGCTCCTTCTCGCCCTCCTGCTCCTTCTCGCCCTCCTGCTTCTTCTCGCCCGCCTGCTGCTTCTCGCCCTCCTGCTCCTTCTCCTCCTCCTGCTCCTTCTCCACCTGCTGCTCCGTCTCCACTCCTGCTCATTCACCATCTCCTGCTCCTTCTTTTCCTCCTTCTCCTCCTCATGCTCCTTGTCTCCCTCCTGCTCCTTCTCCACCTCCTGCTCCTTCTCCACCTCCTGCTCCTTCTCGTCCTCCTGTTCCGTATCCACCTCCCGCTCCTTGTCTCCCTCCTGTTCCTTCTCCACCTCCTGCTCCTTCTCCACCTCCTGTTCCTTCTCCACCTCCTGCTCCTTCTCCTCATCTTGCGCCTTCTCCACCTCCTGCTCCTTCTCCTCCTCGTGCTCTTTCACCACATCCTACTCCTGCTTCTTCCCCAACTCCAGCTCAACCTCCTCCAACTGCCTCATCTCCACCTGCTCCTCCTGCTCCTTCTTCTCCTACTGCTCCTTCACCCCCTCCTGCTCTTTCTCCTCCTATTGCTCCTTCTCCCAGTCCTGCTCCTTCTCCTCCTCCTCCTCCTGCTCCTTCAACTCTTCCAGCTCACCGTCCTGCTGTTGCTCACCCTCCTGCTGCTGCTTCTTCCCCACCTCCTGCTCAATCTCCTCCTCCTTCTTGTTCTCCACCCCTGCTCGCTCTCCACCTCCTCATCATTCTCCACCTCCTGCTCCTTCTCCACCTCCTGCTCAACCTCCTCCTCCTGCTCCTTCTCCCGCTTCTGCTCCTTCTCCTCCTGCTGCTCCTTCTCCTCCTGATGCTTCTTCTCCTCCTGCTGCAACTTCTCCACCTCCTTCTTATGCTGGGACAGCCATAGCATTAGGGGCTTGGATGGAGAGAAATTTGTTGAGTGTATTCAGGAGGAATTTCTCATTCAGTATGTGGATGGCCCGACTAGAGAGGGGGCAAAACTTGACCTCCTCTTGGGAAATAAGGAAGGGCAGGTGACAGAAGTGTTAGTGAGGGATCACTTTGGGACCAGTGATCATAATTCCATTAGTTTTAAGATAGCTATGGAGAAGGATAGGTCTGGCCCAAAAGTTAAAATTCTAAATTGGGGAAAGGCCAATTTTGATGGTATTAGACAGGAACTTTCAGAAGTTGATTGGGAGAGTCTGTTGGCAGGCAAAGGGACGTCTGGTAAGTGGGAGGCTTTCAAAAGTGTGTTAACCAGGGTTCAGGGTAAGCACATTCCTTATAAAGTGAAGGGCAAGGCTGGTAGAAGTAGGGAACCTTGGATGACTCGGGAGATTGAGGCACTAGTCAAAAATAAGAAGGAGGCATATGACATGCATAGGCAGCTGGGATCAAGTGGATCCCTTGAAGTGTATAGAGATTGCCGGAGTAGAGTTAAGAGAGAAATCAGGAGGGCAAAAAGGGGATATGAGATTGCTTTGGCAGATCAGGCAAAGGTGAATCCAAAGAGCTTCTACAAATACATAAAGGGCAAAAGGGTAACTAGGGAGAGAGTAGGGCCTCTTAAGGATCAACAAGGTCATCTATGTGCGGAACCACAAGAGATGGGTGAGATCCTGAATGAATATTTCACATCGGTATTTAAGGTTGAGAAAGGCATGGATGTTAGGGAACTTGGGGAAATAAATAGTGCCTGAAGATTGGAGGGTAGCAAATGTTGTGCCTTTGTTTAAGAAGGGCGGCAGGGAAAAGCCTGGGAACTACAGACCAGTGAGCCTGACATCTGTAGTGGGTAAGTTGTTAGAGGGTATTCTGAGGGACAGGATCTACAGGCATTTGGAGAGGCAGGGACTAATTAGGAACAGTCAGCATGGTTTTGTGAGAGGAAAATCATGTCTCACGAATTTGATTGAGTTTTATGAAGGGGTAACCAAGAAGATAGATGAGGGCTGTGCAGTAGACGTGGTCTACATGGACTTCAGCAAAGCATTTGACAAGGTACCGCATGGTAGGTTGTTACATAAGGTTAAATCTCATGGGATCCAAGGTGAGGTAGCCAATTGGATACAAAATTGGCTTGACGACAGAAGACAGAGGGCGGTTGTCGAGGGTTGTTTTTCAAACTGGATGCCTGTGTCCAGCGGTGTGCCTCAGGGATCGGTGCTGGGTCCGCTGTTATTTGTTATTTATATTAATGATTTGGATGAGAATTTAGGAGGCATGGTTAGTAAGTTTGCAGATGACACCAAGATTGGTGGCATTGTGGACAGTGAAGAAGGTTATCTAGGATTGCAACGGGATCTTGATAAATTGGGCCAGTGGGCCGATGAATGGCAGATGGAGTTTAATTTAGATAAATGTGAGGTGATGCATTTTGGTAGATCGAATCGGGCCAGGACCTACTCCGTTAATGGTAGGGCGTTGGGGAGAGTTATAGAACAAAGAGATCTAGGAGTACAGATTCATAGCTCCTTGAAAGTGGAGTCACAGGTGGATAGGGTGGTGAAGAAGGCATTCAGCATGCTTGGTTTCATTGGTCAGAACATTGAATGCAGGAGTTGGGATGTCTTGTTGAAGTTGTACAGGGCATTGGTGAGGCCACACTTGGAGTACTGTGTACAGTTCTGCTCACCCTATTATAGAAAGGATATTATTAAACTAGAAAGAGTGCAGAAAAGATTTACTAGGATGCTACCGGGACTTGATGGTTTGACTTACAGGGAGAGGTTAGACAGACTGGGACTTTATTCCCTGGAGAGTAGGAGGTTAAGGGGTGATCTTATAGAAGTCTATAAAATAATGAGGGGCATAGATAAGGTCGATAGTCAAAATCTTTTCCCAAAGGTAGGGGAGTCTATAACGAGGGGGCACAGATTTAAGGTGAGAGGGGAGAGATACAAAAGGATCCAGAGGGGCAATTTTTTCACTCAAAGGGTGGTGAGTGTCTGGAACGAGCTGCCAGAGGCAGTAGTAGAGGCGGGTACAATTTTGTCTTTTAAAAAGCATTTGGACAGTTACATGGGGAAGATGGGTATCGAGGGATATGGGCCAAGTGCAGGCAATTGGGACTAGCTTAGTGGTATAAACTGGGCGACATGGACATGTTGGGCCGAAGGGCCTGTTTCCATGTTGTAACTTCTATAAGGAGAAGGCGGAGCAGAAGGAGCAGGAGGAGGAGAAGGAACTGGAGTAGGAGGAGAAGGAGCAGGACGTGGAGTTGGAGCAGGAGGAGGAGAAGGAGCAGGAGGTGGAGAAGGAGCAAGAAGAGGAGAAGGAGCAGGAGGTGGAGAAGGATCAGTAGCAGGAGGAGAAGAAGGAGCAAGCGGAGCAGGTGGTGAAGGACCAGTTGGAGAAGGTTGTGGAGGTGGAGAATGAGCAGGTGGAGCAGGTTGAGCAGGAGGAGGAGATGGAACAGTTGGAGGTTGAGCAGGAGGTGGAGAAGGAGCAGGAGAAGCAGGTGGAGAAGTTGCAGCAGGAGGAGAAGAAGGAGCAGGAGGAGAAGTAGCAGAAGGAGGAGAAGGAGCAGAAGCGGGAGAAGGAGCAGAAGCGGGAGTAGGAGCAGGAGCGGGAGACGGAGCATGAAGTGGAGAAGGAGCAGGAGGAGGAGGTTGAGCAAGAGGTGGAGAAGAAGCAGGAGGTAGAGAATGATGAGGAGGCGGAGAGGGAGCAGGGGTTGAGAACAAGAAGGAGGAGGAGATTGAGCAGGTGGTGGGGAAGGAGCAGCAGCAGGAGGGTGAGCAACAGCAGGAGGGTGAGCTGGAGGAGCTGAAGGAGCAGGAGGAGGAGGAGAAGGAGCAGGAGGAGGAGAACGAGCAGGAGGGGGAGAAGGATCAGGAGGGGGAGAAGGAGCAGGAGACGGAGAAGGAGCAGGAGGTGGACAAGGAGCAGGAGGTGAAGATGTAGCAGGAGGAGGAGAAGGAGTCGGATTTGGAGAAGGAGCAGGAGCAGGAGGAGAAGATGGAGCAGGAGGAGCAGGTGCTGATAGAGCAGTTGCAGGAGGTTGAGCAGGAGGTGGAGAAGGAGCAGGAGTAGGAGGTGGAGAAAGCGCAGGAGGAGGAGAAGGATCAGGAGGTGGATTAGGAGCTGAATGTGGAGAAGGAACAAGAGGCGGAGGTTGAGCAGGATGAGGAGAAGCAGTAGGAGGAGGTTGAGCAGGAGGGGGAGAAGGAGCAGGACAATGTTGAGCAGGAAGTGGAGAAGGAGCAGGAGGTGGAGAAGGAGCAGGAGGTGGAGAGGGAGCAGGGGTGGAGAACAAGAAGGAGAAGGAGATTGAGCAGGAGGTGGGGAAGGAGCAGCAGCAGTAGGGTGAGGAACAGCAGGAGGGTGAGCTGGAGGAGCTGAAGGAGCAGGAGGAGGAGTAGGAGAAGGAGCAGGAGGAGGAGTTTGAGCAGGATGGGGACAAGTAGCAGCAGGGTGTGAAGGAGCAGGAGGTGGAGAAGGGGTAGGATGTGAAATGTGGCAGTAGCAGGAGAAGCAGCAGGAGGTGGAGAAGGACCAAGATGAGGAGAACAAGAAAGATGTGGAGTCGGAGCAGGAGGTGGAGAAGGAGCAGGAGGTGGAGAAGGAGCAGGAGGTGGAGAAGGAGCAGGAGGTGGAGAAGGAGCAGGAGGAGGAGAAGGAGCAGGAGGAGGAGTTTGAGCAGGAGGGGGAGAAGGAGCGGGACGGGGAGAAGGAGCAGGAGGTGGAGAAGGAGTAGGAGGTGGAGAAGGAGTAGGCGGTGAAATGTAGCAGGAGCAGGAGAAGGAGCAGGAGG
This sequence comes from Heptranchias perlo, assembly GCF_035084215.1. Lineage (NCBI taxonomy): Eukaryota > Metazoa > Chordata > Chondrichthyes > Hexanchiformes > Hexanchidae > Heptranchias > Heptranchias perlo. The sequence goes on along the minus strand of NW_027138363.1, from coordinate 300,812 downwards.
TGGAGAAGGCGCAAGATGAGGAGAACGAGCAAGATGTGGAGTAGGAGCAGGAGGTGGAGAAGGAGCAGGAGGTGGAGAAGGAGCAGGAGGTGGAGAAGGAGTAGGAGGTGAAATGTAGCAGGAGCAGGAGAAGGAGCAGGAGGTGGAGAAGGCGCAAGATGTGGAGAACGAGCAAGATGTGGAGTAGGAGCAGGAGGTGGAGAAGGAGCAGGAGGAGGAGAATGAGGTGGACGAGGAGAAGGAGGGTGAGAAAGAGCTGGAGGGGGAGAAGCAGCAGGAGCGGGAGAAGGAGCAGGACGTGGACAAGGAGCAGGAGGGGTAGGAGGAGGACGAGCAGGAGAAGGAGCAGGAGCTGGAGATGGAGCATGAATTGAGAAGGAGCAGGAGGAGAAGAAGGAGCAGGCGGAGAAGAAGGAGCAGGATGCGGAGAAGGAGCAGGAGGTGGAGATGGAGCAGGCGTGGAGAAGGAGCACGAGAAGAAGAAGGAGCAGGAGGAGGACGAGCAGGAGAAGGAGCAGGAGCTGGAGATGGAGCATGAATTGAGAAGGAGCAGGCGGAGAAGAAGGAGCGGGAGGCAGAGAAGGAGCAGGAGAAGGAGCAGGAGGTGGAGATGGAGCAGGCGTGGAGAAGGAGCAGGAGAAGAAGAAGGAGCAGGAGGTCGAGAAGGAGCAGTAGGTCGAGAAGGAGCAGAAGGGCGAGAAACAGCAGGAAGGCGAGAATGAACAGGAGGGAGAGAAGGATCAGGAAGTGGACAAGGAGCAGGAGGTGGACAAGGAGCAGGAGGAGAAGAAGGAGGTGGAGAAGGAGCTGGAGGAGGAGAAGGAATAGGAGTTGGAGAATAAGCAATCGGTGGTGAATGAGCAGGAGTGGAGACGGAGCAGCAGGTGGAGAAGGAGCAGCAGGTGGAGAAGGAGCAGGAGTGACGAGAACGAGCAGGAGGACGAGAAGGAGCACTAGGTTGACAAGGAGCAGGAAGTGGACAAGGAGCAGGAGGTGGACAATGATCAGGAGGTGGACACGGAGCAGGAGGTGGACAAGGAGCATGAGGTGGACAAGGAACAGGAAGTGGACAAGGAGCAGAGGTGGACAAGGAGCAGGAGGAGGAGAAGGAGCAGGAGGAGGAGAAGGAGCAGGTGGAGGAGAAGGAGCAGGAGTGCAGAAGGAGCAGCAGAAGAAGAAGGAGGAGGAGGAGGAGTAGGAGCAGGAGGAGGAGAAGGAGCAGGAGGTGGAGAAGGCGCAAGATGAGGAGAAGGAGCAGGAGGTGGAGAAGGAGCAGGAGGTGGGGTAGGAGCAGGAGAAGGAGAAGGAGCAGGTGGTGGAGATGGAGCAGGAAGTGGAGAAGGAGCAGGAGGGCGAGAAGGAGCAGGATGGAGACAAGGAGCAGGAGGTGGAGAAGGAGCGGGAGGAGGAGAAGGAGGAGAAGAATGAGCAGGAGGTGGTGAATGAGCAGGAGTGGAGAAGGAGCAGGAGGTGGAGCAGGAGCAGGAGGGCAGGAAGTAACAGGAGGGCGAGAAGGAGCAGGAGGTGGACATGGAGCAGGAGGGGGAGAAGGAGCAGGAAGTGAACAAGGACCAGGAGGTGGACAACGAGCAGGAGGAGTAGAAGGAGGAGGAGGTGCAGTAGGTGCAGGAGGAGGAGAAGGAGCAGGAGGTGGAGAAGGAACAGGAGGATGAGAAGGAGCAGGTGGTGGAGAAGGCGCAAGATGAGGAGAAGGAGCAGGAGGTGGAGAAGGAGCAGGAGGAGGAGAAGGAGCAGGAGGTGGAGAAGGAGCAGCAGGTGGAGCAGGAGCAGGAGGTGGAGAAGGAGCAGGAGGAGGAGAAGGAGCAGGAGGAGGAGAATGAGGTGGACGAGGAGAAGGAGGGGGAGAAGGAGCAGGAGGGGGAGAAAGAGCAGGAGGGGGAGAAGGAGCAGGAGGGGGTGAAGGAACAGGAGGGGGACAAGGAACAGGAGGGGGAGAAGGAACAGGACGTGGACAAGGAGCAGGAGGGGGAGGAGGACGACGAGCAGGAGAAGGAGCAGGAGCTGGAGATGGAGCATAAATTGAGAAAGAGCAGGAGGAGAAGAAGGAGCAGGCGGAGAACAAGGAGCAGGAGGCGGGGAAGGAGCGGGAGAAGGAGCAGGAGGTGGAGAAGGAGCAGGAGGAGGATAAGAAGCAGGAGGTGGAGATGGAGCAGGAGTGGAGAAGGAGCAGGAGAAGATGAAGGAGCAGGAGTATGAGCAGGAGGAGAAGGAGCAGGAGGAGGAGAAGGAGCAGGAGGTGGAGAATCCGCAAGATGAGGAGAAGGAGCTGGAGGTGGAGAAGGAGGCGAAGATGGAGAAGAAGGTGCAGGAGGTGGTGAATGAGCAGGAGTGGAGAATGAGCAGGAAGTGGAGAAGGAGCAGGAGGGCGAGAAGGAGCAGGAGGTCGAGAAGAAGTAGTAGGTCGAGAAGGAGCAGAAGGGCGAGAAACAGCAGGAAGGCGAGAAGGAACAGGAGGGCGAGAAGGATCAGGAAGTGGACAAGGAGCAGGAGGTGGACAAGGAGCAGGAGAGGAGAAGGAGGTGGAGAAGGAGCTGGAGGAGGAGAAGGAATAGGAAGTGGACAAGGACCAGGAGGTGGACAACGAGCAGGAGGAGTAGGAGGAGGAGGAGGTGGAGAAGGTGCAGGAGGAGGAGAAGGAGCAGGAAGAGGAGAAGAAGCAGGAGGTGGAGAAGTAGCAGCAGGTGGAGAAGGATCAGGAGGTGGAGAAGGAGCAGGAGGAGGAGAAGGAGCAGGAGGAGGAGAATGAGGTGGACGAGGAGAAGGAGGGGGAGAAAGAGCAGGAGGGGGAGAAGGAGCAGGTGGGGGAGAAGAAGCAGGAGGGGGAAAAGGAGCAGGAGGGGGAGAAGGAGCAGGACGTGGACAAGGAGCAGGAGGGGGAGGAGGACGACGATCAGGAGAAGGAGCAGGAACTGGAGATGGAGCATGAATTGAGAAGGAGCAGGAGGAGAAGAAGGAGCAGGCGGAGAATAAGAAGCAGGAGGCGGAGAAGGAGCAGGAGAAGGAGCAGGAGGTGGAGAAGGAGCAGGAGGAGGAGAAGAAGCAGGAGGTGGAGATGGAGCAGGAGTGGAGAAGGAGCAGGAGAAGAAGAAGGAGCAGGAGTATGAGCAGGAGGAGAAGGAGCAGGAGGAGGAGAAGGAGCAGGAGGTGGAGAATCCGCAAGATGAGGAGAAGGAGCTGGAGGTGGAGAAGGAGGCGAAGATGGAGAAGATTGTGCAGGAGGTGGTGAATGAGCAGGAGTGGAGAATGAGCAGGAAGTGGAGAAGGAGCAGGAGGGCGAGAAGGAGCAGGAGGTCGAGAAGGAGCAGAAGGGCGTGAAACAGCAGGAAGGCGAGAAGGAACAGGAGGGCGAGAAGGATCAGGAAGTGGACAAGGAGCAGGAGGTGGACAAGGAGCAGGAGGAGGAGAAGGAGGTGGAGAAGGAGCTGGAGGAGGAGAAGGAACAGGAGTTGGATAATAAGCAATCGGTGGAGAAGGAGCAGGAGGTGAAGCAGGAGCAGGAGGTGGAGAAGGAGCAGGAAGAGGAGAAGAAGCAGGAGGTGGAGAAGTAGCAGCAGGTGGAGAAGGATCAGGAGGTGGAGAAGGAGCAGGAGGAGGAGAAGGAGCAGGAGGAGGAGAATGAGGTGGACGAGGAGAAGGAGGGGGAGAAAGAGCAGGAGGGGGAGAAGGAGCAGGTGGGGGAGAAGAAGCAGGAGGGGGAAAAGGAGCAGGAGGGGGAGAAGGAGCAGGACGTGGACAAGGAGCAGGAGGGGGAGGAGGACGACGATCAGGAGAAGGAGCAGGAACTGGAGATGGAGCATGAATTGAGAAGGAGCAGGAGGAGAAGAAGGAGCAGGCGGAGAATAAGAAGCAGGAGGCGGAGAAGGAGCAGGAGAAGGAGCAGGAGGTGGAGAAGGAGCAGGAGGAGGAGAAGGAGCAGGAGGTGGAGAATCCGCAAGATGAGGAGAAGGAGCTGGAGGTGGAGAAGGAGGCGAAGATGGAGAAGATTGTGCAGGAGGTGGTGAATGAGCAGGAGTGGAGAATGAGCAGGAAGTGGAGAAGGAGCAGGAGGGCGAGAAGGAGCAGGAGGTCGAGAAGAAGTAGTAGGTCGAGAAGGAGCAGAAGGGCGTGAAACAGCAGGAAGGCGAGAAGGAACAGGAGGGCGAGAAGGATCAGGAAGTGGACAAGGAGCAGGAGGTGGACAAGGAGCAGGAGGAGGAGAAGGAGGTGGAGAAGGAGCTGGAGGAGGAGAAGGAACAGGAGTTGGATAATAAGCAATCGGTGGAGAAGGAGCAGGAGGTGAAGCAGGAGCAGGAGGTGGAGAAGGAGCAGGAGGAGGAGAAGGAGGAGAAGAAAGAGCAGGAGGTGGTGAATGAGCTGAAGTGGAGAAGGAGCAGCAGGTGGGGAAGGAGCAGCAGGTGGAGAAGGAGCAGGAGTGACGAGAAGGAGCAGGAGGACTAGAAGGAGCACTAGGTTGACAAGGAGCAGGAGGTGGACAAGGAGCAGGAGGTGGACAACGATCAGGAGGTGGACACGGAGCAGGAGGTGAACAAGGAGCATGAGCTGGACAAGGAGCAGTAAGTGGACAAGGAGCAGAGGTGGACAAGGAGCAGGAGGAGGAGAAGGAGCAGGAGGAGAAGAAGGAGCAGGTGGAGGAGAAGGAGCAGGAGTGGAGAAGGAGCAGCAGAAGAAGAAGGAGCAGGAGGAGGAGTAGGAGGATAAGAAAGAGCAGGAGGTGGTGAATGAGCTAGAGTGGAGAAGGAGCAGCAGGTGGGGAAGGAGCAGCAGGTGAAGAAGGAGCAGGAGTGACGAGAAAGAGCAGGAGGACGAGAAGGAGCACTAGGTTGACAAGGAGCAGGAGGTGGACAAGGAGCAGGAGGTGGACAAGGATCAGGAGGTGGACACGGAGCAGGAGGTGGACAAGGAGCATGAGGTGCACAAGGAGCAGGAAGTGGACAAGGAGCAGAGGTGGACAAGGAGCAGGAGGAGGAGAAGGAGCAGGAGGAGAATAAGGAGCAGGTGGAGGAGAAGGAGCAGGAGTGGAGAAGGAGCAGCAGAAGAAGAAGGAGCAGGAGGAGGAGTAGGAGCAGGAGGAGGAGAAGGAGCAGGAGTTGGAGAAGGCGCAAGATGAGGAGAAGGAGCAGGAGGTGGAGAAGGAGCAGGAGGTGGGGAAGGAGCAGGAGGGCGAGAAGGAGCAGGATGGCGGCAAGGAGCAGGAGGAAGACAAGGAGCAGGAGGTGGAGAAGGAGCGGGAGGAGGAGAAGGAGGAGAAGAATGAGCAGGAGGTGGTGAATGAGCAGGAGTGGAGAAGGAGCAGAGGTGGACAAGGAGCAGGAGGAGGCGAAGGAGGAGGAGGTGGAGAAGGTGCAGGAGGAGGAGAAGGAGCAGGAGGTGGAGAAGGAACAGGAGGATGAGAAGGAGCAGGTGGTGGAGAAGGCGCAAGATGAGGAGAAGGAGCAGGAGGTGGAGAAGGAGCAGGAGGAGGAGAAGGAGCAGGAGGTGGAGAAGGAGCAGCAGGTGGAGAAGGAGCAGGAGGTGGAGAAGGAGCAGGAGGAGGAGAAGGAGCAGGAGGAGGAGAATGAGGTGGACGAGGAGAAGGAGCGGGAGAAAGAGCAGGAGGGGGAGAAGGAGCAGGAGGGGGAGAAGGAGCAGGACGTGGACAAGGAGCAGGAGGGGGAGGAGGACGACGAGCAGGAGAAGGAGCAGGAGCTGGAGATGGAGCATGAATTGAGACGGAGCAGTAGGAGAAGAAGGAGCAGGCGGAGAATAAGGAGCAGGAGGCGGAGAAGCAGCAGGAGAAGGAGCAGGAGGTGGAGAAGGAGCAGGAGGAGGAGAAGAAGCAGAAGGTGGAGATGGAGCAGGAGTGGAGAAGGAGCAGGAGAAGAAGAAGGAGCAGGAGTATGAGCAGGAGGAGAAGGAGCAGGAGGAGGAGACGGAGCAGGAGGTGGAGAATCCGCAAGATGAGGAGAAGGAGCTGGAGGTGGAGAAGGAAGCGAAGATGGAGAAGAACGTGCAGGAGCTGGTGAATGAGCAGGAGTGGAGAATGAGCAGGAGGTGGATCAGGAGCAGGATGGCAGGAAGTAACAGGAGGGCGAGAAGGAGCAGGAGGTGGACATGGAGCAGGAGGTGGAGAAGGAGCAGGAAGTGGACAAGCTGCAGGAGGTGGACAACGAGCAGGAGGAGGAGAAGGAGGAGGAGGTGGAGAAGGTGCAGGAGGAGGAGAAGCAACAGGAGGTGGATAAGGAACCGGAGGAGGAGAAGGAGCAGGAGGTGGAGAAGGCGCAAGATGAGGAGAAGGAGCAGGAGGTGGAGAAGGAGCAGGAGGTGGAGAAGGAACAGGAGGATGAGAAGGAGCAGGTGGTGGAGAAGGCGCAAGATGAGAAGGAGCAGGAGGTGGAGAAGGAACACGAGGTGGAGACGAAGCAATGGGTGGAGAAGGAGCAGGAGGCGGATAAGGACCAGAAGGGGGAGTAGGAGCACGAGTTGGAGAAGAAGCAGGAGGAGGAGTAGTAGCAGGAGGTGGAGAAGGAGCAGCAGGTGGAGAATGAGCAGGAGGTGGAGAAGGAGCAGGAGGAGGAGAAGGAGCAGGAGGAGGAGAATGAGGTGGACGAGGAGAAGGAGGGTGAGAAAGAGCAGGTGTGGGAGAAATGAGCAGGAGGGGGAGAAGGAGCAGTAGGGGGAGAAGGAGCAGGAGGGGGAGAAGGAGCAGGACGTCGACAAGGAGCAGGAGGGGGAGGAGGACGACGAGCAGGAGAAGGAGCAGGAGCTGGAGATGTAGCATGAATTGAGAAGGAGCAGGAGGAGAAGACGGAGCAGGCGGAGAATAAGGAGCAGGAGGCGGAGAAGGAGCAGGAGAAGCAGCAGGAGGTGTAGAAGGAGCAGGAGGAGGAGAAGAAGCAGGAGGTGGAGATGGAGCAGGAGTGGAGAAGGAGCAGGAGAAGAAGAAGGAGCAGGAGTATGAGCAGTAGGAGAAGGAGCAGGAGGAGGAGAAGGAGCAGGAGGTGGAGAATCCGCAAGATGAGGAGAAGGAGCAGAGGGCGAGAAGGAGCAGGAGGTCGAGAAGAAGTAGTCGGTCGAGAAGGAGCAGAAGGGCGAGAAACAGCAGGAAGGCGAGAAGGAACAGGAGGGCGAGAAGGATCAGGAAGTGGACAAGGAGCAGGAGGTGGACAAGGAGCAGGAGGAGGAGAAGGAGGTGGAGAAGGAGCTGGAGGAGGAGAAGGAACAGGAGTTGGATAATAAGCTATCGGTGGAGAAGGAGCAGGAGGTGAAGAAGGAGCAGGAGGTGGAGAAGGAGCAGGAGCTGGAGAAGGAGCAGGAGGATGAGAAAGAGCAGGAGGAGGAGAAGGAGCAGTGGGGCGAGAAGGAGCAGGAGGGCGAGAAGGAGCAGGAGGTGGACAAGGAGCAGGAGGTGGACAAGGAGCAGGAGGTGGAAAAGAATCAGAAGGTGGTCACGCAGCACGAGGTGGACACGAAGCAGGAGGTTGTCAAGGAGCAGGATGTGGACAAGGAGCAGGAGGTGGACAAGGAGCAAGAGGTGGAGATGGAGCAGGAGGTGGAGGAGGAGAAGGTGGAGGAGAAGGAGGTGGTGGAGGAGAAGGTGGTGGAGAAGGAGTAGGAGGAGGAGAAGGAACAGGAGGTGGAGAAGAAGCATTAGGTGGAGAAGGAGCAGGAGGCGGGGAAGGACCATGAGGGGGATTAGGAGAGGGAGCTGGAGAAGAAGCAGGAGGAGGAGCAGGAGCAGGAGGAGAAGAAGGAGCAGGAGTTGGACAAGGAGCAGGAGGTGGAGAAGGAGCAGGAGGAGGAGAAGGAGCAGGAGTAGGAGAAGGAGCAGGTGGTGGAGAAGGAGCAGGAGGTCGAGAAGGAGCAGGAGTGGAGAAGGAGCAGGAGTGGAGAAGGAGCAGGAGAAGGAGAAGGAGCAGGAAGAGGAGTAGGAGCAGGAGGAGAAGAAGGAGCAGGAGGTGGGGAAGGAGCAGGAGGTGGAGAAACAGCAGGAGGAGGAGAAGGAGCAAGAGGTGGAGAAGGAGAAGGCGCAGGAGAAGGAGGAGGAGAAGGAAAAGGAGGAGGAGAAGTAGCAGCAGGAGGAGACGGAGCAGAAGCGGGAGAAGGAGCAGAAGCGGGAGATGGAGCAGAAGCGGGAGTAGGAGCAGAAGCGGGAGTAGGAGCAGGAGCGGGAGACGGAGCATGAAGTGGAGAAGGAGCAGGAGGAGGAGGTTGAGCAGGAGGTGGAGAAGAAGCAGGAGGTAGAGAATGATGAGGAGATGGAGAGGGAGCAGGGGTGGAGAACAAGAAGGAGGAGGAGATTGAGCAGGATGAGGAGAAGCAGTAGGAGGAGGTTGAGCAGGAGGGGGAGGAGGAGCAGGAGGAGGTTGAGCAGGAGGTGGAGAAGGAACAAGAGGAGGAGGTTGAGCAGGATGAGGAGAAGCAGTAGGAGGAGGTTGAGCAGGAGGGGGAGAAGGAGCAGGAGGAGGTTGAGCAGGAGGTGGAGAAGGAGCAGTAGGTGGAGAACAAGAAGGAGGAGGAGATTGATCAAGAGGTTGGGAAGGAGCAGCAGCAGTAGGGTGAGGAACAGCAGGAGGGTGGGCTGGAGGAGCTAAAGGAGCAGGAGGAGGAGGAGAAGGAGCAGGCGGAGGGGTTTGAGCAGGAGGGGGAGAAGGAGCAGGAGGGGAAGAAGGAGCAGGAGGTGGAGAAGGAGTCGGAGGTGAAATGTAGCAGGAGGAGGAGAAGGAGCAGGAGGAGGAGAATGAGGAGAAGAAGGAGCAGGATGTGGTGAATGAGCAGGAGTGGAGAAGGAGCAGGAATGGAGAAGGAGCAGGCGGTGGAGAAGGTGCAGGAGGGAGACAAAGAACAGGAGGAGGAGAAGGTAGTGAAGACGGAGCTGGAGGTGGTGAATGAGCAGGAGTGGAGAAGGAGCAGCAGGTGGAGAAGGAGTAGGAGGGCGAGAAGGAGCAGGAGAGCGAGAAGAAGCAGGAGGGCGAGAAGGAGCAGGAGGTGGAGAAGGAGCAGGACGTGGACAAGGAGCAGGTGGTGGACAAGAATCAGGAGATGGAAACGGAGCAGGATGTGGACACCGAGGAGGAGGTTGTCAAGGAGCATGAGGTGGACAAGGAGCAGGAGGTAGAGATGGAGCAGGAGGTGGAGGAAGAGAAGGAGGAGGAGAAGGAGGTGGAAGAGGAGAAGGAGGAGGGGCAGGAGCAGGAGGAGGAGAAGGAACAGGAGGTGGAGACGAAGCAATAGGTGGGGAAGGAGCAGGAGGCGGAGAATGACCAGGAGGTGGAGATGGAGCAGGAGTAGAGAAGGAGGAGGAGAAGAAGAAGGAGCAGGAGGAGGAGCAGGAGGAGGAGAAGGAGCAGGAGGAGGAGAAGGAGCAGGAGGTGGAGAAGGCGCAAGATCAGGAGTTGGAGAAGGCGCAAGATCAGGAGGTGGAGAAGGAACCGGAGGTGGAGAAGGAGCAGGAGGTGGAGAAGGAGCAGGAGTTGGAGAAGGAGCAGGAGGGAGACAAGAAGCGGGAGGTGGAGAAGGAGCAGGAAGAGGAGAAGGAGGAGAAGAAGGAACAGTAGGTGGTGAATGAGCAGGAGTGGAGACGGAGCAGCAGGTGGAGAAGGAGCAGCAGGTAGAGAAGGAGCAGGAGTGACGAGAAGGAGCAGGAGGACGAGAAGGAGCATTAGGTTGACAAGGAGCAGGAGGTGGACAAGGAGCAGGAGGTGTAAAAGGATGAGGAGGTGGACACGGAGCAGGAGGTGGACAAGGAGCAGGAGGTGGACAAGGAGCAGGAAGTGGACAACGAGCAGAGGTGGACAAGGAGCAGGAGGAGGAGAAGGAGCAGGAGGAGGAGAAGGAGAAGGTGGAGGAGAAGGAACAGGAGTTGGAGAATGCGCAAGATGAGGAGAAGGAGCAGGAGGTGGAGAAGGAGCAGGACTTGGGGAAGGAGCAGGAGAAGGAGAAGGAGCAGGAGGTGGAGAAGGAGCAGCAAGTGGAGAAGGAGCAGGAGGTGGAGAAGGACATGAGGGAGACAAGGAGCAGGAGGAAGACAAGGAGCAGGTGGTGGAGAAGGAGCGGGAGGAGGAGAAGGAGGAGAAGAAGGAGCAGGAGGTGGTGAATGAGCAGGAGTGGAGAAGGAGCAGGAGGTGGAGAAGGAGCAGGAGGGCAGGAAGTAAAAGGAGGGCGAGAAGGAGCAGGAGGTGGACATGGAGCAGGAGGTGGAGAAGGAGCAGGAAGTGGACAAGGAGCAGGAGGTGGACAACGAGCAGGAGGAGGAGAAGGAGGAGGAGGTGGAGAAGGTGCAGGAGGAGGAGACGGAGCAGGAGGTGGAGAATGAACAGGAGGAGGAGAAGGAGCAGGAGGTGGAGAAGGCGCAAGATGAGGAGAAGGAGCAGGAGGTGGAGAAGGAACACAAGGTGGAGACGAAGCAACGGGTGGAGAAGGAGCAGGATGCGGATAACGACCAGGAGGGGGAGTAGGAGAACAATTTGGAGAAGAAGCAGTAGGAGGAGCAGGAGCAGGAGGAGAAGAAGGTGCAGGATGTGGAGAAGGAGCAGGAGGTGGAGTAGGTGCAGGAGGAGGAGAGGCAGCAGGAGGAGGAGAATGAGGTGGACGAGGAGAAGGAGGGGGAGAAAGAGCATGAGGGGGAGAAGGAGCAGGAGGGGGTGAAGGAGCAGAAGGGGGAGATGGAGCAGGACGTGGACAAGGAGCAGGATGGTGAGAAGGAGGACGAGAAGCAGAAGAAGCAGGAGGAGGAGCAGGAGCAGGAGGAGAAGAAGGAGCAGGAGGTGGAGAAGGAGCAGGAGGTGGAGAAGGAGCTGGAGCAGGACAAGGAGTATGAGGTGGAGAAGGAGCAGGAGGTGGAGAAGGAGCAGGAGGTGGAGAAGGAGCTGGAGGAGGACAAGGAGTATGAGGTGGAGAATGAGAAGGAGCAGGAGAAGGAGCAGGAAGAGGAGTGGGAGCAGGAGGAGGAGAAGGAGCAGGAGGTGGAGAAGGAGAAGGCGTAGGAGAAGGAGCAGAATGAGGAGAAGGAACAGGAGGAGGAGAAGTAGCAGCAGGAGGAGAAGGAGCAGAAGCGGGAGAAGGAGCAGAAGCGGGAGAAGGAGCAGAAGCGGGAGTAGGAGCAGGAGCGCGAGACGGAGCATGAAGTGGAGAATGAGCAGGAGGAGGAGGTTGAGAAGGAGGTGGAGAAGGAGCAGGAGGTAGAGAATGATGGGGAGATGGAGAGGGAGCAGGGGTGGAGAACAAGAAGGAGGAGGAGATTGAGCAGGAGGTGGGGAAGGAGCAGCAGCAGTATGGTGAGGAACAGCAGGAGGGTGAGCTGGAGGAGCTGAAGGAGCAGGAGGAGGAGGAGAAGAAGGAGCAGGAGGAGTAGTTTGAGCAGGAGGAGGAGAAGGAGCAGGAGGGCGAGAAGGAGCAGGAGGTGGAGAAGGAGTAGGAGGTGGAGAAGGCACAAGATGAGGTTAACGAGCAAGATGTGGAGTAGAAGCAGGAGGTGGAGAAGGAGCAGGAGTCGGAGATGGAGCAGGAGGTAGAGAAGGTGCAGGAGGGAGACAAAGAACAGGAGGAGGAGAAGGAAGTGAAGACGGTGCTGGAGGTGGTGAATGAGCAGGAGTGGAGAAGGAGCAGCAGGTGGAGGAGGAGCAGGAGGACGAGAAGGAGCAGGAGGGCGAGAAGGTGCAGGAGGGCGAGAAGAAGCAGCAGGGCGAGAAGGAGCAGGAGGGCGAGAAGGAGCAGGAGGTGGACAAGGAGAAGGAGGTGGACAAGGAGCAGGAGGTGGACAAGAATCAGGAGGTGTACACGGAGCAGGAGGTGGACACCGAGGAAGAGGTTGTCAAGGAGCAGGAGGTGGATAAGGAGCAGGAGGTGGAAATGGAGCAGGAGGTGGAGGAAGAGAAGGAGGAGGAGAAGGAGGTGGAAGAGGAGAAGGAGGAGGAGATGGAGTAGGAGGAGGAGAAGGAACAGGAGGAGGAGAAGGAGCAGGATGTGGAGAAGGCGCAGGAAGTGGAGAAGGAGCAGGAGGGAGACAAGGAGCAGGAGGAAGACAAGGAGCAGGAGGTGGAGAAGGAGCAGGAGGATGAGAAGGAGGAGAAGAAGGAGCAGGAGGTGGTGAATGAGCAGGAGTGGAGAAGGAGCAGGAGTGGAGAAGGAGCAGGAGGTGGAGATGGACCAGGAGGGCAGGAAGTAACCGGAGGGCGAGAAGGAGCAGGAGGTGGAGAAGGAGCAGGAAGTGGACAAGGAGCAGGAGGTGGACAACGAGCAGGAGGAGGAGAAGGAGGAGGAGGTGGAGAAGGTGCAGGAGGAGGAGAAGCAACAGGAGGTGGATAAGGAACCGGAGGAGGAGAAGGAGCAGGAGGTGGAGAAGGCGCAAGATGAGGAGAAGGAGCAGGAGGTGGAGAAGGAACACGAGGTGGAGACGAAGCAATGGGTGGAGAAGGATCAGGAGGTGGATTAGGAGCTGGATGTGGAGAAGGAACAAGAGGAGGAGGTTGAGCAGGAGGGGGAGAAGGAGCAGGAGGAGTTTGAGCAGGAGGTGGAGAAGGAGCAGTAGGTGGAGAAGGAGCAGGAGGTGGAGAGGGAGCAGGGGTGGAGAACAAGAAGGAGGACGAGATTGAGCAGGAGGTGGGGAAGGAGCAGCAGCAGTAGGGTGAGGAACAGCAGGAGGGTGAGCTGGAGGAGCTGAAGGAGCAGTAGGAGGAGTAGGAGAAGGAGCAGGAGGTGGAGATGGCGCAAGATGAGGAGAACGAGCAAGATGTGGAGTAGCAGCAGCAGGTGGAGAAGGAGCAGGAGTTGGAGAAGGAGCAGGAGTTGGAGAAGGAGCAGGAGGTGGAGAAGGTTCAGGAGGGCGAGAAGGAGCAGGAGGGCGAGAAGAAGCAGGAGGGCGAGAAGGAGCAGGAGGGCGAGAAGGGGCAGGAGGTGGACAAGGAGCAGGAGGTGGACAAGGAGCAGGTGGAGGACAAAGAACAGGAGGAGGAGAAGGAAGTGAAGACGGAGCTGGAGGTGGTGAATGAGCAGGAGTGGAGAAGGAGCAGCAGGTGGAGAAGGAGCAGGAAGGCGAGAATGAGCAGGAGGGCGAGAAGAAGCAGGAGGGCGAGAAGGAGCAGGAGGGCGAACAAGGAGCAGGAGGTGGACAAGGAGCAGGAGGTGGACAAGGAGCAGGTGGTGGACAAGAATCAGGAGATGGAAACGGAGCAGGATGTGGACACCGAGGAGGAGGTTGTCAAGGAGCAGGAGGTGGACAAGGAGCAGGAGGTAGAGATGGAGCAGGAGGTGGAGGAAGAGAAGGAGGAGGAGAAGGAGGTGGAAGAGGAGAAGGAGGAGGGGAAGGAGCAGGAGGAGGAGAAGGAACAGGAGGTGGAGACGAAGCAATAGGTGGGGAAGGAGCAGGAGGCGGAGAATGACCAGGATGGGGAGTAGGAGAAGGAGTTGGTGAAGAAGCAGGAGGAGGAGCAGGAGCATAAGAACATAAGAAATTGGAGCAGGAGTAGGCCAATCGGCCCCTCGAGCCTGCTCCGCCATTCAATAAGATCATGGCTGATCTGATCCCAACCACAAATCTAAAGAACACAAGAAGTCGGAGCAGGACCCGGCCACATAGCCCCTGGGCCCTCTCCGCCACCCACAGGGCATTGACCGATCCGAACTCAGCTTCATGTCCAATTTCATGCCCGCTCCCCATAACCCCTAATTCCCTTTACTTCTAGGAAACTGTCTATTTCTGTTTTAAATTTATCTAATGATGTAGCTTCCACAGCTTCCTGGGGCAGCAAATTCCACAGACCTACCACCCTCTGAGTGAAGAAGTTTCTCCTCATCTCAGTTTTGAAAGAGCAGCCCCTTATTCTAAGATTATGCCCCCTAGTTCTAGTTTCACCCATCTTTGGGAACATCCTTACTGCATCCACCCGATCAAGACCATTCACAATCTTATATGTTTCAATAAGATCGCCTCTCATTCTTCTGAACTCCAATGAGTAGAGTCCCAATCTACTCAACCTCTCCTCATATGTCCGCCCCCTCATCCCCGGGATTAACCGAGTGAACCTTCTTTGTACTGCCTCGAGAGCAAGTATGTCTTTTCTTAAGTATGGAGACCAAAACTGTATGCAGTATTCCAGGTGCGGTCTCACCAATACCTTATATAACTGCAGCAATACCTCCTTGTTTTTATATTCTATCCCCCTAGCAATAAAAGCCAACATTCCGTTGGCTTTCTTGATCACCTGCTGCACCTGCATACCAACTTTTTGATTTTCTTGCACTAGGACCCCCAGATCCCTTTGTACTGCAGTACTTTCCAGTCTCTCGCCATTAAGAAAATAACTTGCTCTCTGATTTTTCCTGCCAAAGTGCATAACCTCACATTTTCCAATATTATATTGCATCTGCCAAATCTCCGCCCACTCACCCAGCCTGTCTATATCCCCTTGCAGGTTTTTTATGTCCTCCTCACTCTCTACTTTCCCTCCCATCTTTGTATCATCTGCAAATTTTGATATGTTGCACTCGGTCCCCTCCTCCAAATCGTTAATATAGATTGTAAAGAGTTGGGGACCCAGCACCGACCCCTGTGGAACACCACTGGTTACTGGTTGCCAGTCCGAAAATGAACCATTTATCCCAACTCTCTGCTTCCTGTTCGATAACCAATCCTCCACCCATGCCAGAATATTACCCCCAATCCCGTGATTTTTTATCTTAAGTAATAATCTTTTATGTGGCACCTTGTCGAATGCCTTCTGGAAGTCTAAATACACTATGTCCACTGGTTCCCCTTTATCCACCCTATACGTTATATCCTCGAAGAACTCAAGCAAATTTGTCAGACATGACTTCCCCTTCATAAAGCCATGCTGACTTTGTCCTATTAAATTATGCTTATCTAAATGTTCCGTTACTGTCTCCTTAATAATAGACTCCAAAATTTTACCCACCACAGATGTTAAGCTAACTGGCCTATAATTTCCAGCCTTCTGCCTACTACCCTTTTTAAATAACGGTGTTACATTAGCAGTTTTCCAATCTGCCGGGACCTCTCCTGAGTCCAGGGAATTTTGGAAAACTATCACCAAAGCATCCACAATCCCTACTGCCACTTCCCTCAAGACCCTAGGATGGAAGCCATCAGGTCCAGGGGATTTATCCGCCTTGAGTCCCATTATTTTACTGAGTACCATCTCCTGAGTGATTTTAATCGTATTTAGCTCCTCCCCCCCGAGAGTCCCCTGTTTGTCCAGTGTTGGGATATTCTTAGTGTCCTCTACTGTAAAGACTGAAACAAAATATTTGTTCAGCATTTTTGCCATCTCCATGTTTCCCACCATTAATTTCCCGGTCTCATCCTCTAAGGGACCTATGTTTGCCTTAGCCACCCTTTTTCTTTTTATATAACTATAGAAACTCTTGCTATCTGTTTTTGTATTTTTTGCTAATTTCTTTTCATAATCTAACTTCCCTTTCTTAATCAATCCTTTAGTTACTTTTTGCTGTCTTTTGAAGAATTCCCAATCTTCTATCCTCCCACTAAGTTTGTCCTTGTTTTTAGTCGGATACTCTCCTTGATTTCTTTACTTAGCCACGGATGGCTGTCATTTCTTTTACACCCTTTTTTCCTCAGTGGAATATATTTATTTTGAAAGTTGTAAAATAACTCCCTAAATGAACACCACTGCTCATGTACCGTCTTACCCTTTAATCTATTTTCCCAGTCCACTTTAATCAATTCCGCTCTCATACCATCATAGTCTCCTTTATTCAAGCTCAGTACGCTTGTTTGAGAATCAACCTTCTCACCCTCTAATTGGATATGGAATTCAACCATGTTGTGGTCGCTCGTTCCAAGGGGATCCTTAACTAGGACATTATTAATTAATCCTGACTCATTACACAGGACCAGGTCCAAGGTTGCCTGCCCCCTTGTAGGATCAGTTACATACTGCTCAAGAAATCCATCCCTGATGCACTCAATGAACTCGTCCTCAAGGCTGCTCTGCCCAATTTGATTTGTCCAGTTAATATGATAATTAAAATCCCCCATAATTATGGCTGTTCCCTTATTACATGCCCCGACTATCTCCTGATTAATACTTCTTCCAGCAGAGTTGCAACTATTAGGAGGCCTATATACTACGCCCACTAATGTTTTTTTTCCCTTATTATTCCTTATCTCCACCCAAACTGTTTCATTATCTTGATGCTTTGTCCCAATATCATTTCTCTGTATTACAGTGATTCCTTCCTTTATTAACATAGCCACCCCACCTCCCCTTCCTTCCTGCCTGTCCTTCCTGATTGTTAAATACCCTGGCATATTTAATTCCCAGTCGTTGTCACCCTGCAGCCATGTTTCTGTAATGGCCACAAGATCATACCCATACGTAGTTATTTGCGCCGTTAACTCGTCCATTTTATTACGAATGCTACGTGCATTCAGATAAAGAACTTTCAAATCTGTTTTGTGACGCTTAGTTCCTGCTTTTTCCTTTTTTAACACTTTACCTATCACTCCATACCTTCTGTCCCTTCCTGTTTCGCTTTCCTCTCTCTCCCTGCTCAGGTTCCCAACCCCCTGCCACTTTAGTTTAAACCCTCCCCAACAGCACTAGCAAACACTCCTCCTAGGACAGCGGTCCCGGCCCTGCCCAGGTGCAGACCATCCGGTTTGTACTGGTCCCACCTCCCCCAGAACCGTTTCCAGTGTCCCAGGAATTTGAATCCCTCCCCCTTGCACCATTCCTCTAGCCACGTATTCATTTGAAATATCCTCCTATTTCTACTCTGACTAGCACGTGGCACTGGCAGCAATCCTGAGATTACTACCTTTGAGGTCCTATTTTTTAATTTACCTCCTAACTCCCTATATTCTGCTTTTAGGACCTCATCCCCTTTTTTACCTATATCGTTGGTGCCTATGTGCACCACGACAGCTGGCTGTTCGCCCTCCCCCTCCAAAATGTTCTGTAGCCGCTCCGAGACATCCTTGATCCTTGCACCAGGGAGGCAACACACCATCCTGGAGTCTCGGTTGCGGCCGCAGAAACGCCTGTCTATTCCCCTTACAATTGAGTCCCCCATCACTATAGCTCTGCCACTCTTTTTCCTCCCAGCCTGTGCAGCAGAGCTACCCGTGGTGCCAGGAAGTTGGCTGCTGCTGCCTTCCCCTGATAAGTCATCCCCCCCCAACAGCATCCAAAGTGGCATATCTGTTTGAGAGGGGGATGGCCACAGGGGACCCCTGCACTACCTGCCTGCATCTCTTACTCTTCCTGGTGGTCACCCATTCACTTCCTGCCTGTATACCCTTTACCTGCGGTGTGACCAACTCGCTAAACGTGCTATCCACGAGTTTCTCTGCATCGCGGATGCTCCACAGTGAGTCCACCCGCAGCTCCAGCTCCGAGATACGATCGGTCAGTAGCTGCAGGTGGACACACTTCCCGCACACATGGTCGGCAGGGACACTGGTAGTGTCCATGACTTCCCACATCTTGCAGGAGGAGCATATCACGGGTGCGAGGTCTGCTGCCATGACTTGCCTTAGCTTAGTTACCCCTTTTAAATTACGTTGAAATTAGAAAATGTTAACTATACTAGGGACCTAGGTTCACTAAAAAAAACACTATCTGCTATGAAACCTGCAGATCTTCCCTTTCTTAGCAGAAGGAGAAGAAGGACCAGGAGGTGGACTGGCAGCTCAATGTTCCAGGGTACAGATGCTATAGGAAAGATAGAGCAGGAGGTAAGAGAGGAGGGGGAGTTGCGTTCTTGATTAGGGAGAACATCACGGCAGTAGTGAGTGGGGATATATCCGAGGGTTCGCCCACTGAGTCTATATGGGTAGAACTGAAAAATAAGAAGGGAGAGATCACTTTGATAGGATTGTACTACAGACCCCCAAATAGTCAACGGGAAATTGAGGAGCAAATATGTAAGGAGATTACAGACAGCTGCAAGAAAAATAGGGTGGTAATAGTAGGGGACTTTAACTTTCCCAACATTGACTGGGACAGCCATAGCATTAGGGGCTTGGATGGAGAGAAATTTGTTGAGTGTATTCAGGAGGAATTTCTCATTCAGTATGTGGATGGCCCGACTAGAGAGGGGGCAAAACTTGACCTCCTCTTGGGAAATAAGGAAGGGCAGGTGACAGAAGTGTTAGTGAGGGATCACTTTGGGACCAGTGATCATAATTCCATTAGTTTTAAGATAGCTATGGAGAAGGATAGGTCTGGCCCAAAAGTTAAAATTCTAAATTGGGGAAAGGCCAATTTTGATGGTATTAGACAGGAACTTTCAGAAGTTGATTGGGAGAGTCTGTTGGCAGGCAAAGGGACGTCTGGTAAGTGGGAGGCTTTCAAAAGTGTGTTAACCAGGGTTCAGGGTAAGCACATTCCTTATAAAGTGAAGGGCAAGGCTGGTAGAAGTAGGGAACCTTGGATGACTCGGGAGATTGAGGCACTAGTCAAAAAGAAGAAGGAGGCATATGACATGCATAGGCAGCTGGGATCAAGTGGATCCCTTGAAGAGTATAGAGATTGCCGGAGTAGAGTTAAGAGAGAAATCAGGAGGGCAAAAAGGGGATATGAGATTGCTTTGGCAGATCAGGCAAAGGTGAATCCAAAGAGCTTCTACAAATACATAAAGGGCAAAAGGGTAACTAGGGAGAGAGAAGGGCCTCTTCAGGATCAACAAAGTCATCTATGTGCGGAACCACAAGAGATGGGTGAGATCCTGAATGAATATTTCACATCGGTATTTACGGTTGAGAAAGGCATGGATGTTAGGGAACTTGGGGAAATAAATAGTGATGTCTTGAGGAGTGTACATATTACAGAGAGGGAGGTGCTGGAAGTCTTAACGCGCATCAAGGTAGATAAATCTCCTGGACCTGATGAAATGTATCCCAGGACGTTATGGGAGGTGAGGGAGGAAATTGCGGGTCCCCTCGCAGAGATATTTGAATCATCCACCGCTACAGGTGAGGTGCCTGAAGATTGGAGGGTCGCAAATGTTGTGCCTTTGTTTAAGAAGGGCGGCAGGGAAAAGCCTGGGAACTACAGACCAGTGAGCCTGACATCTGTAGTGGGTAAGTTGTTAGAGGGTATTCTGAGGGACAGGATCTACAGGCATTTGGAGAGGCAGGGACTAATTAGGAACAGTCAGCATGGTTTTGTGAGAGGAAAATCATGTCTCACGAATTTGATTGAGTTTTTTGAAGGGGTAACCAAGAAGATAGATGAGGGCTGTGCAGTAGACGTGGTCTACATGGACTTCAGCAAAGCATTTGACAAGGTACCGCATGGCAGGTTGTTACATAAGGTTAAATCTCATGGGATCCAAGGTGAGGTAGCCAATTGGATACAAAATTGGCTTGACGACAGAAGACAGAGGGTGGTTGTAGAGGGTTGTTTTTCAAACTGGATGCCTGTGTCCAGAGGTGTGCCTCAGGGATCGGTGCTGGGTCCGCTGTTATTTGTTATTTATATTAATGATTTGGATGAGAATTTAGGAGGCATGGTTAGTAAGTTTGCAGATGACACCAAGATTGGTGGCATTGTGGACAGTGAAGAAGGTTATCTGGGATTGCAACGGGATCTTGATCAATTTGGCCAGTGGGCCGATGAATGGCAGATGGAGTTTAATTTAGATAAATGTGAGGTGATGCATTTTGGTAGATCGAATCAGACCAGGACCTACTCCGTTAATGGTAGGGCGTTGGGGAGAGTTATAGAACAAAGAGATCTGGGAGTACAGATTCATAGCTCCTTGAAAGTGGAGTCACAGGTGGATAGGGTGGTGAAGAAGGCATTCAGCATGCTTGGTTTCATTGGTCAGAACATTGAATGCAGGAGTTGGGATGTCTTGTTGAAGTTGTACAGGGCATTGGTGAGGCCACACTTGGAGTACTGTGTACAGTTCTGGTCACCCTATTATAGAAAGGATATTATTAAACTAGATAGAGTGCAGAAAAGATTTACTAGGATGCTACCGGGACTTGATGGTTTGACTTACAGGGAGAGGTGAGACAGACTGGGACTTTTTTCCCTGGAGAGTAGGAGGTTAAGGGGTGATCTTATAGAAGTCTATAAAATAATGAGGGGCATAGATAGGGTCGATAGTCAAAATCTTTTCCCAAAGGTAGGGGAGTCTATAACGAGGGGGCACAGATTTAAGGTGAGAGGGGAGAGATACAAAAGGGTCCAGAGGGGCAGGTTTTTCACTCAAAGGGTGGTGAGTGTCTGGAACGAGCTGCCAGAGGCAGTAGCAGAGGCGGGTACAATTTTGTCTTTTAAAAAGCATTTGGACAGTTACATGGGTAAGATGGGTATAGAGGGATATGGGCCAAGTGCAGGCAATTGGGACTAGCTTAGTGGTATAAACTGGGCGACATGGACATGTTGGGCCGAAGGGCCTGTTTCCATGTTGTAACTTCTATGATTCTATGATTCTATGAGGAGAAGGAGCAGGAGGTGGAGAAGGAGCAGGAGTTGGGGAAGGTGCAGGAGAAGGAGAAGGAGCAGGATGTGGAGAAGGAGCAGCAAGTGGAGAAGGAGCAGGAGGTGGAGAAGGAGCATGAGGGAGACAAGGAGCAGGAGGAAGACAAGTAGCAGGAGGTGGAGAAGGAGCGGGAGAAGGAGAAGGAGGAGAAGAAGGAGCAGGAGGTGGTGAATGAGCAGGAGTGGAGAAGGAGCAGGAGGTGGAGAAGGAGCAGGAGGGCAGGAAGTAACAGGAGGGCGAGAAGGAGCAGGAGGTGGACACGGAGCAGGAGGTGGAGAAGGAGCAGGAAGTGGAAAAGGAGCAGGAGGTGGACAACGAGCAGGAGGAGGAGAAGGAGGAGGAGGTGGAGAAGGTGCAGGAGGAGGAGAAGAAGCAGGAGGTGGAGAAGGAACAGCAGGAAGAGAACGAGCAGGAGGTGGAGAAGGCGCAAGATGAGGAGAAGGAGCAGGAGGTGGAGAAGGAACACGAGGTGGAGACGAAGCAACGGGTGGAGAAGGAGCAGGAGGCGGATAAGGACCAGGAGGGGGAGTAGGAGAACGAGTTGGAGAAGAAGCAGTAGGAGGAGCAGGAGGAGGAGGAGAAGAAGGAGTAGGAGGTGGAGAAGGAGCAGGAGGCGGAGAAGGACCAGGAGGAGGAGAACGAGCAGGCATAGGAGAATGAGGTGGACGAGGAGAAGGAGGGGGAGAAAGAGCATGAGGGGGAGAAGGAGCAGGAGGGGGAGAAGGAGCAGGAGGGGGAGATGGAGCAGGACGTGGACAAGGAGCAGGAGGGTGTGGAGGAGGACGAGAAGGCGAAGAAGCAGGAGCTGGAGATGGAGCATGAATTGAGAAGGAGCAGGAGGAGAAGAAGGAGCAGGCAGAGAAGAAGGAGCAGGAGGCGGAGAAGGAGCAGGAGGTGGAGAAGGAGCAGGAGGAGGAGAAGGAGCAGGAGTTGGAGATGGAGCAGGAGTGGAGAAGGAGCAGGAGAAGAAGAAGGAGCAGGAGGAGGAGTAGGAGCAGGAGAATTAGCAGGAGGCGGAGAATCCGCAAGATGAGGAGAAGGAGCAGGAGGTGGAGAAGGAGGCGAAGAAGGAGAAGAAGGAGCAGGAGATGGTGAATGAGCAGGAGTGGAGAATGAGCAGGAGGTGGAGATGGGGCAGGAGGGCGAGAAGGAGCAGGAGGTCGAGAAGAAGCAGTAGGTCGAGAAGGAGCAGAAGGGCGAGAAACAGCAGGAAGGCGAGAAGGAACAGGAGGGCGAGAAGGATCAGGAAGTGGACAAGGAGCAGGAGGTGGACAAGGAGCAGGAGGAGGAGGAGGTGGAGAAGGAGCTGGAGGAGGAGAAGGAACAGGAGTTGGAGAATAAGCAATCGGTGGAGAAGGAGCAGGAGGTGAAGAAGGAGCAGGAGGTGGAGAAGGAGCAGAAGGTGGAGAAGGAGCAGGAGGATTAGAAAGAGCAGGAGGAGAAGGAGCAGTGGGGCGAGAAGGAGCAGGAGAGCGAGAAGGAGCAGGAGGTGGACAAGGAGCAGGAGGTGGACAAGGAGCAGAAGGTGGAAAAGATTCAGGAGGTGGACACGGAGCAGGAAGTGGACACGAAGCAGGAGGTTGTCAAGGAGCAGGAGGAGGACAAGGAGCAGGAGGTGGACAGGGAGCAAGATGTGGAGATGGAGCAGGAGGTGGAGTAGGAGAAGGTGGAGGAGAAGGAGGTGGAGGAGGAGAAGGAGGTGGAGAAGGAGTAGTAGGAGAAGAAGGAACAGGAGGGGGATTAGGAGAAGGAGCTGGAGAAAAAGCAGGAGGAGGAGCAGGAGCAGGAGGAGGAGAAGGAGCAGGATGTGGGTAAGGAGCAGGAGGTGGAGAAGGAGCAGGAGGAGGAGAAGGAGCAGGAGATGGAGATGGAGAAGGCGGAGGAGAAGTTGCAGGAGGAGGAGAAGGAACAGGACGAGGATAAGTAGCAGGAGAGGGATAAGGAGCAAGAGGAGGAGAAGGAACAGGAGGAGGAGAAGTAGCAGCCGGAGGAGAAGGAGCAGAAGCGCGAGACGGAGCAGAAGCGGGAGAAGGAGCAGAAGCGGGAGTAGGAGCAGGAGCGGTAGACGGAGCATGAAGTGGAGAAGGAGCAGGAGGAGGAGGTTGAGCAGGAGGTGGAGAAGGAGCAGGAGGTAGAGAATGATGAGGAGATGGAGAGGGAGCAGGGGTGGAGAACAAGAAGTACGAGGAGATTGAACAGGAGGTGGGGTAGTAGCAGCAGCAGGAGGGTGAGCAACAGCAGGAGGGTGAGCTGGAGGAGCTGACTAAGCAGGAGGAGGAGGAGGAGAAGGAGCAGGAGGGGGAGAAGGAGCAGGAGGGGTGGAAGGAGCAGGAGAGGGATAAGGAGCAGGAGGTGGACAAGGAGCAGGAGGTGAAGATGTAGCAGGAGGAGGAGAATTAGTAGGATTTGGAGAAGGAGCAGGAGCAGGAGGAGAAGATGGAGCAGGAGGAGCAGGTGCTGAAGGAGCAGTTGGAGGAGGTGGAGAAGGAGCAGGAGTAGGAGGCGGAGAAAGATCAGGAGGAGGAGAAGGATCAAGAGGTGGATTAGGAGCTGGATGTGGAGAAGGAATAAGAGGAGGAGATTGAGCAGGATGAGGAGAAACAGTAGGAGGAGGTTGAGCAGGAGGGGGAGAAGGAGCAGGAGGAGGTTGAGCAGGAGGTGGAGAAGGAGCAGGAGGTGGAGAAGGAGCAGGAGGTGGAGAGGGAGCAGGGGTGGAGAACAAGAAGGAGGAGGAGATTGAGCAGGAGGTGGGGAAGGAGCAGCAGCAGTAGGGTGAGGAACAGCAGGAGGGTGAGCTGGAGGAGCTGAAGGAGCAGGAGGAGGAGGAGATGAAGGAGCAGGATGAGGAGTTTGAGCAGGAGGAGGAGAAGGGGCAGGAGGGCGAGAAGGAGCAGGAGGTCGAGAGGAAGCAGTAGGTCGAGAAGGAGCAGAAGGGCGAGAAACAGCAGGAAGGCGAGAAGGAACAGGAGGGCGAGAAGGATCAGGAAGTGGACAAGGAGCAGGAGGTGGACAAGGAGCAGGAGGAGGAGGAGGTGGAGAAGGAGCTGGAGGAGGAGAAGGAACAGGAGTTGGAGAATAAGCAATCGGTGGAGAAGGAGCAGGAGGTGAAGAAGGAGCAGGAGGTGGAGAAGGAGCAGGAGGTGGAGAAGGAGCAGGAGGATTAGAAAGAGCAGGAGGAGAAGGAGCAGTGGGGCGAGAAGGAGCAGGAGGGCGAGAAGGAGCAGGAGATGGACAAGCAGCAGGAGGTGGACAAGGAGCAGAAGGTGGAAAGGATTCAGGAGGTGGACACGGAGCAGGAAGTGGACACGAAGCAGGAGGTTGTCAAGGAGCAGGAGGTGGACAAGGAGCAGGAGGTGGACAGGGAGCAAGATGTGGAGATGGAGCAGGAGGTGGAGTAGGAGAAGGTGGAGGAGAAGGAGGTGGAGGAGGAGAAGGAGGTGGAGAAGGAGTAGGAGGAGGAGAAGGAACAGGAGGGGGATTAGGAGAAGGAGCTGGAGAAAAAGCAGGAGGAGGAGCAGGAGCAGGAGGAGGTGAAGGAGCAGGATGTGGGTAAGGAGCAGGAGGTGGAGAAGGAACAGGACGAGGATAAGTAGCAGGAGAGGGATAAGGAGCAAGAGGAGGAGAAGGAACAGGAGGAGGAGTAGTAGCAGCAGGAGGAGAAGGAGCAGAAGCGCGAGATGGAGCAGAAGCGGGAGAAGGAGCAGAAGCGGGAGTAGGAGCAGGAGCGGTAGACGGAGCATGAAGTGAAGAAGGAGCAGGAGGAGGAGGTTGAGCAGGAGGTGGAGAAGGAGCAGGAGGTAGAGAATGAAGAGGAGATGGAGAGGGGGCAGGGGTGGAGAACAAGAAGTAGGAGGAGATTGAACAGGAGGTGGGGTAGTAGCAGCAGCAGGAGGGTGAGCAACAGCAGGAGGGTGAGCTGGAGGAGCTGACTAAGCAGGAGGAGGAGGAGGAGAAGGAGCAGGATGGGGAGAAGGAGCAGGAGGGGTGGAAGGAGCAGGAGAGGGATAAGGAGCAGGAGGTGGACAAGGAGCAGGAGGTGAAGATGTAGCAGGAGGAGGAGAATTAGTAGAATTTGGAGAAGGAGCAGGAGCAGGAGGAGAAGATGGAGCAGGAGGAGCAGGTGCTGAAGGAGCAGTTGGAGGAGGTGGAGAAGGAGCAGGAGTAGGAGGCGGAGAAAGATCAGGAGGAGGAGAAGGATCAAGAGGTGGATTAGGAGCTGGATGTGGAGAAGGAACAAGAAGAGGAGATTGAGCAGGATGAGGAGAAACAGTGGGAGGAGGTTGAGCAGGAGGGGGAGAAGGAGCAGGAGGAGGTTGAGCAGGAGGTGGAGAAGGAGCAGGAGGTGGAGAAGGAGCAGGAGGTGGAGAGGGAGCAGGGGTGGAGAACAAGAAGGAGGAGGAGATTGAGCAGGAGGTGGGGAAGGAGCAGCAGCAGTAGGGTGAGGAACAGCAGGAGGGTGAGCTGGAGGAGCTGAAGGAGCAGGAGGAGGAGGAGATGAAGGAGCAGGAGGAGGAGTTTGAGCAGGAGGAGGAGAAGGAGCAGGAGGGGGAGAAGGAGCAGGAGGTGGAGAAGGAGTAGGAGGTGAAAATGTAGCAGGAGCAGGAGAAGGAGCAGGAGGTGGAGAAGGCGCAAGATGAGGGTAACGAGCAAGATGTGGAGTAGGAGCAGGAGGTGGAGAAGGAGCAGGAGTTGGAGAAGGAGCAGGAGGTGGAGAAGGTGCAGGAGGGAGACAAAGAACAGGAGTAGGAGAAGCAAGTGAATTCGGAGCTGGAGGTGGTGAATGAGCAGGGGTGGAGAAGGAGCAGCAGCTGGAGAAGGAGCAGGAGGTCGAGAAGGAGCAGGAGGGCGAGAAGGAGCAGGAGGGCGAGACGGAGCAGGAGGTGGACAAGGAGCAGGAGGTGGACAAGAATCAGGAGGTGGACACGGAGCAGGAGGTGGACACCGAGGAGGAGGCTGTCAAGGAGCAGAAGGTGGACAAGGAGCAGGAGGTCGAAATGGAGCAGGAGGTGGAGGAAGAGAAGGAGTAGGAGAAGGAGGTGGATGAGGAGAAGGAGGAGGAGAAGGAGTAGGAGGAGGAGAAGGAACAGGAGGAGGAGAAGCAGCAGGAGGTGGAGATGGCGCAGGAAGTGGAGAAGGAGCAGGAGGTGGAGAAGGAGCAGTTGGGAGAAAAGGAGCAGGAGGAAGAAATGGAGCAGGAGGTGGAGAAGGAGCAGGAGGAGGAGAAGGAGGAGAAGAAGGAGCAGGAGGTGGTGAATGAGCAGGAGTGGAGAAGGATCAGGAATGGAGAAGGAGCAGGAGGTGGAGAAGGACCAGGAGGGCAGGAGGTAACAGGAGGGCGAGAAGGAGCAGTAGGTGGAGAAGGAGCAGGAAGTGGACAAGGAGCAGGAGGTGGACAACGAGCAGGAGGAGGAGAAGGAGGAGGAGGTGGAGAAGGTGCTGGAGGAGGAGAAGGAGCAGGAGGTGGAGAAGGAACAGGAGGTGGAGAAGGAGCAGGAGGTGGAGAAGGCGCAAGATGAGGAGAAGGAGCAGGAGGTGGAGAAGGAACACGAGGTGGAGACGAAGCAATGGGTGGAGAAGGATCAGGAGGTGGATTAGGAGCTGGATGTGGAGAAGGAACAAGAGGAGGAGGTTGAGCAGTATGAGGAGAATCAGTAGGAGGAGGTTGAGCAGGAGGGGGAGATGGAGCAGGAGGAGGTTGAGCAGGAGGTGGAGAAGGAGCAGCAGGTGGAGAAGGAGCAGGAGGTGGAGAGGGAGCAGGGGTGGAGAACAAGAAGGAGGAGGAGATTGAGCAGGAGGTTCGGAAGGAGCAGCGGCAGTAGGGTGAGGAACAGCATGAGGGTGAGCTGGAGGAGCTAAAGGAGCAGGAGGAGGAGGAGGAGAAGGAGCAGGAGGAGGAGTTTGAGCAGGAGGGGGAGAAGGAGCAGGAGGGGGAGAAGGAGCAGGAGGTGGAGAAGGAGTAGGAGGTGAAATGTAGCAGGAGGAGGAGAAGGAGCAGGAGGTGGAGAAGTCGCAAGATGAGGGGAACGAGCAAGATGTGGAGTAGGAGCAGGAGGTGGGGGAGGAGCAGGAGTTGGAGAAGGAGCAGGAGGAGGAGAAGGAGCAGCAGGTGGAGAAGGAGAAGGCGGAGGAGAAGGAGCAGGAGGAGGAGAAGGAACAGGAGGAGGAGAAGTAGCAGCAGGAGGAGAAGGAGCAGAAGCGGGAGCAGGAGCAGGAGCGGTAGACGGAGCATGAAGTGGAGAACCACAAGAGATGGGTGAGATCCTGAACGAATATTTCACATCGGTATTTACGGTTGAGAAAGGCATGGATGTTAGGGAACTTGGGGAAATAAATCGTGATGTCTTGAGGAGTGTACATATTACAGAGAGGGAGGTGCTGGAAGTCTTAACGCGCATCAAGGTCGATAAATCTCCGGGACCTGATGAAATGTATCCCAGGACGTTAAGGGAGGTTAGGGAGGAAATTGCGGGTCCCCTAGCAGAGATATTTGAATCATCCACCGCTACAGGTGAGGTGCCTGAAGATTGGAGGGTAGCAAATGTTGTGCCTTTGTTTAAGAAGGGCGGCAGGGAAAAGCCTGGGAACTGCAGACCAGTGAGCCTGACATCTGTAGTGGGTACGTTGTTAGAGGGTATTCTGAGGGACAGGATCTACAGGCATTTGGAGAGGCAGGGACTAATTAGGAACAGTCAGCATGGTTTTGTGAGAGGAAAATCATGTCTCACGAATTTGATTGAGTTTTTTGAAGGGGTAACCAAGAAGATAGATGAGGGCTGTGCAGTAGACGTGGTCTACATGGACTTCAGCAAAGCATTTGACAAGGTACCGCATGGTAGGTTGTTACATAAGGTTAAATCTCATGGGATCCAAGGTGAGGTAGCCAATTGGATACAAAATTGGCTTGACGACAGAAGACAGAGGGTGGTTGTCGAGGGTTGTTTTTCAAACTGGATGCCTGTGTCCAGCGGTGTGCCTCAGGGATCGGTGCTGGGTCCGCTGTTATTTGTTATTTATATTAATGATTTGGATGAGAATTTAGGAGGCATGGTTAGTAAGTTTGCAGATGACACCAAGATTGGTGGCATTGTGGACAGTGAAGAAGGTTATCTAGGATTGCAACGGGATCTTGATAAATTGGGCCAGTGGGCCGATGAATGGCAGATGGAGTTTAATTTAGATAAATGTGAGGTGATGCATTTTGGTAGATCGAATCGGGCCAGGACCTACTCCGTTAATGGTAGGGCGTTGGGGAGAGTTATAGAACAAAGAGATCTAGGAGTACAGATTCATAGCTCCTTGAAAGTGGAGTCACAGGTGGATAGGGTGGTGAAGAAGGCATTCAGCATGCTTGGTTTCATTGGTCAGAACATTGAATGCAGGAGTTGGGATGTCTTGTTGAAGTTGTACAGGGCATTGGTGAGGCCACACTTGGA
Organism: Heptranchias perlo; assembly: GCF_035084215.1. NCBI lineage: Eukaryota > Metazoa > Chordata > Chondrichthyes > Hexanchiformes > Hexanchidae > Heptranchias > Heptranchias perlo. The sequence continues at coordinate 272,907 of NW_027138363.1, read as the reverse complement.
GTACTGTGTACAGTTCTGGTCACCCTATTATAGAAAGGATATTATTAAACTAGAAAGAGTGCAGAAAAGATTTACTAGGATGCTACCGGGACTTGATGGTTTGACTTACAGGGAGAGGTTAGACAGACTGGGACTTTTTTCCCTGGAGAGTAGGAGGTTAAGGGGTGATCTTATAGAAGTCTATAAAATAATGAGGGGCATAGATAAGGTCGATAGTCAAAATCTTTTCCCAAAGGTAGGGGAGTCTATAACGAGGGGGCACAGATTTAAGGTGAGAGGGGAGAGATACAAAAGGATCCAGAGGGGCAATTTTTTCACTCAAAGGGTGGTGAGTGTCTGGAACGAGCTGCCAGAGGCAGTAGTAGAGGCGGGTACAATTTTGTCTTTTAAAAAGCATTTGGACAGTTACATGGGGAAGATGGGTATCGAGGGATATGGGCCAAGTGCAGGCAATTGGGACTAGCTTAGTGGTATAAACTGGGCGACATGGACATGTTGGGCCGAAGGGCCTGTTACCATGTTGTAACTTCTATGATTCTATGATTCTATGAAAAGGAGCAGGAGGAGGAGGTTGAGCAGGAGGTGGAGAAGGAGCAGGAGGTAGAGAATGATGAGGAGATGGTGAGGGAGCAGGGGTGGAGAACAAGAAGTAGGAGGAGATTGAGCAGGAGGTGGGAAAGTAGCAGCAGCAGGAGGGTGAGCAACAGCAGGAGGGTGAGCTGGAGGAGCTGAAGAAGCAGGCGGAGGAGGAGGAGAAGGAGCAGGAGAGGGAGAAGGAGCAGGAGAGGGAGAAGGAGCAGGAGGTGGACAAGGACCAGGAGGTGAAGATGTAGCAGGAGGAGGAGAATTTGTCGGATTTGGAGAAGGAGCAGGAGCAGGAGGAGCAGGTGCTGAAGGAGTAGTTGGAGGAGGTTGAGCAGGAGGTGGAGAAGGAGCAGGAGTAGGAGGTGGAGAAAGAGCAGGAGGAGGAGAAGGATCAAGAGGTGGATTAGGAGCTGGATGTGGAGAAGGAACAAGAGGAGGAGATTGAGCAGGATGAGGAGAAACAGTAGGAGGAGGTTGAGCAGGAGGGGGAGAAGCAGAAGGAGGAGGAGATTGAGCAGGAGGTGGGGAAGGAGCAGCAGCAGTAGGGTGAGGAACAGCAGGAGGGTGAGCTGGAGGAGCTGAAGGAGCAGGAGGAGGAGGAGATGAAGGAGCAGGAGGAGGAGTTTGAGCATGAGTGGAGAAGGAGCAGGAATGGAGAAGGAGCTGGAGGTGGAAAAGAATCAGGAGGTGGACACGGAGCAGGAGGTGGACACGAAGCAGGATGTTGTCAAGGAGCAGGAGGTGGAGCTGGAGCAGGAGGTGGAGGAGGAGAAGGTGGAGGAGAAGGAGGTGGAGGAGGAGAAGGAGGTGGAGAAGGAGTAGGAGGAGGAGATGGAACAGGAGGTGGAGAAGAAGAATTAGGTGGAGAAGGAGCAGGAGGCGGAGAAGGACCAGGAGGGGGATTAGGAGAAGGAGCTGGAGAAGAAGCAGGAGGAGGAGCACGAGCAGTAGGAGAAGAAGGAGCAGGAGGTGGATAAGGAGCAGGAGGTGGAGAAGGAGCAGGAGTAGGAGAAGGAGCAGGAGGAGGAGAAGGAGCAGGAGGTGGAGAAGGAGCAGGAGTGGAGAAGGAGCAGGAGAAGGAGAAGGAGCAGTAAGAGGAGTAGGAGCAGGAGGTCGAGAAGGAGCAGGAGGACGAGAAGGAGCAGGAGGGCGAGAAGGAGCAGGAGGGCGAGAAGGAGCAGGAGGTGGGCAATGAGCAGGAGGTGGACAAGGAGCAGGAGGTGGACAAGAATAAGGAGGTGGACACGGAGCAGGAGGTGGACACCGAGGAGGAGGTTGTCAAGGAGCAGCAGGTTGACAAGCAGCAGGAGGTGGAAATCGAGCAGGAGGTGGAGGAAGAGAAGGAGGAGGAGAAGGAGGTGGATGAGGAGAAGGAGGAGGAGAAAGAGTAGGAGGAGGAGAAGGAACAGGAGGATGAGAAGGAGCAGGAGGTGGAGAAGGCGCAGGAAGTGGAGAAGGAGCAGGAGGTCGGGAAGGAGCAGTCGGGAGACAAGGAGCAGGAGGAAGACAAGGAGCAGGAGGTGGAGAAGGAGCAGGAGGAAGAGAAGGAGGAGATGAAGGAGCAGGAGGTGGTGAATGAGCAGGAGTAGAGAAGGAGCAGGAATGGAGAAGGAGGAGGAGGTGGAGAAGGACCAGGAGGGCAGGAAGTAACAGGAGGGCGAGAAGGAGCAGGAGGTGGACATGGAGCAGGAGGGCGAGAAGGAGCAGCAGGTGGACAAGGAGCAGGAGGTGGACATGGAGCAGGAGGTGGACAAAAATCAGGAGGTGGACATGGAGCAGGAGGTGGACACCGAGGAGGAGGTTGTCAAGGAGCAGGAGGTGGACAAGGAGCAGGAGGTGGAAATGGAGCAGGAGGTGGAGGAAGAGAAGGAGTAGGAGAAGGAGGTGGAAGAGGAGAAGGAGGAGGAGAAGGAGTAGGAGGAGGAGAAGGAACAGGAGGAGGAGAAGGAGCAGGAGTTGGAGAAGGCGCAGGAAGTGGAGAAGGAGCAGGAGGTGGAGAAGGAGCAGTAGGGAGACAAGGAGCAGGAGGAAGAAATGCAGCAGGAGGTGGAGAAGGAGCAGGACGAGGAGAAGGAGGAGAAGAAGGAGCAGGAGGTGGTGAATGAGCAGGAGTGGAGAAGGAGCAGGAATGGAGAAGGAGCAGGAGGTGGAGAAGGAACAGGAGGGCAGGAGGTAACAGAAGGGCGAGAAGGAGCAGTAGGTGGACAACGAGCAGGAGGAGGTGAAGGAGGAGGAGGTGGAGAAGGTGCTGGAGTAGGAGAAGGAGCAGGAGGTGGAGAAGGAACAGGAGGAGGAGAAGGAGCAGGAGGTGGAGAAGGAACACGAGGTGGAGACGAAGCAATGGGTGGAGAAGGATCAGGAGGTGGATTAGGAGCTGGATGTGGAGAAGGAACAAGAGGACGAGGTTGAGCAGGCTGAGGAGAAGCAGTAGGAGGAGGTTGAGCAGGAGGGGGAGAAGGAGCAGGAGGAGGTTGAGCAGGAGGTGGAGAAGGAGCAGTAGGTGGAGAAGGAGCAGGAGGTGGAGAGGGAGCAGGGGTGGAGAACAAGAAGGAGGAGGAGATTGAGCAGGCGGTTGGGAAGGAGCAGCAGCAGTAGGGTGAGGAACAGCAGGAGGGTGAGCTGGAGGAGCTAAAGGAGCAGGAGGAGGAGAAGGAGCAGGAGGAGGAGTTTGAGCAGGAGGGGTAGAAGGAGCAGGAGGGGGAGAAGGAGCAGGAGGTGGAGAAGGAGTAGGAGGTGAAATGTAGCAGGAGGAGGAGAAGGAGCAGGAGGAGGAGAAGGAGGAGAAGAAGGAGCAGGAGGTGGTGAATGAGCAGGAGTGGGGAAGGAGCAGGAATGGAGAAGGAGCAGGCGGTGGAGAAGGTGCAGGAGGGAGACAAAGAACAGGAGGAGGAGAAGGAAGTGAAGACGGAGCTGGAGGTGGTGAATGAGCAGGAGTGGAGAAGGAGAAGCAGGTGGAGAAGGAGCAGGAGGTCGAGAAGGAGCAGGAGGGCGAGAAGGAGCAGGAGTTGGAGAAGGAGCAGGAGTGGAGAAGGAGCAGGAGAAAGAGAAGGAGCAGGAAGAGGAGTCGGAGCAGGAGGTCGAGAAGGAGCAGGAGGGCGAGAAGGAGCAGGAGGTGGACAAGGAGCAGGAGGCGGACACGGAGCAGGAGGTGGACACCGAGGAGGAGGTTGTCAAGGAGCAGGAGGTTGACAAGCAGCAGGAGGTGGAAATGGAGCAGGAGGTGGAGGAAGAGAAGGAGGAGGAGAAGGAGGTGGATGAGGAGAAGGAGGAGATGAAGGAACAGGAGGAGGAGAATGAGCAGGAGTTGGAGAAGGCGCAGGAAGTGGAGAAGGAGCAGGAGGTGGGGAAGGAGCAGTAGGGAGACAAGGAGCAGGAGGAAGACAAGGAGCAGGAGGTGGAGAAGGAGCAGGAGGAAGAGAAGGAGGAGAAGAAGGAGCAAGAGGTGGTGAATGAGCAGGAGTAGAGAAGGAGCAGGAGTGGAGAAGGAGCAGGAGGTGGAGAAGGACCAGGAGGGCAGGAAGTAACAGGAGGGCGAGAAGGAGCAGGAGGTGGACATGGATCAGGAGGTGGAGAAGGAGCAGGAAGTGGACAAGGAGCAGGAGGTGGACAACGAGCAGGAGGACGAGAAGGAGGAGGAGGTGGAGAAGGTGCAGGAGGAGGATAAGGAGCAGGAGGGGGAGAAGGAGCAGGATGGGGGGGGGGGTGAAGGAGCAGGACGTGGACAAGGAGCAGAAGGGGGAGGAGGAGGACGAGCAGGAGAAGGAGCAGGAGCTGGAGATGGAGCATGAATTGCGAAGGAGCAGGAGGAGAAGAAGGAGCTAGCGGAGAAGAGGGAGCAGGAGGTGGAGAAAGAGCAGGAGGAGTGGATGGAGGAGTAGGAGGAGAAGGAGCAGGAGGAGCAGAAGGAGCAGGAGGTGGAGATGGAGCAGGAGTGCAGAAGGAGCAGGAGCAGAAGAGGGAGCAGAAGGATGAGCAGGAGGAGGAGAAGGAGCAGGAGGAGGAGAAGGAGCAGGAAGTGGAGAAGTCGCATGATGAGGAGAAGGAGCAGGAGGTGGGGAAGGAGAAGGAGATGGAGAAGGAGCAGGATGTGGAGAAGGAGCAGGAGGGCGAGAAGGAGCAGCATGACGAGAAGGAGCAGGAAGGCGAGAAGGAGCACTTGGTGGACAAGGAGCAGTAGGTGGACAAGGATCAGGAGTTGGACGCGGAGCAGGAGGTGGACAAGGGGCAGGAGGTGGACAAGGAGCAGGAAGTGGACAAGGAGCAGAGGTGGACATGGAGCACGAGGAGGAGAAGGAGCAGGAGGAGGAGAAGGAGCAGGAATAGGAGAAGGAGCAGGAGGAGGAGAAGGAGCAGTAGGAGGAGAAGGAGCAGGAGGTGGACAAGGAGCAGGAGGAGGTGAAGGAGGTGGAGCAGAAGAAGGAGCAGTAGGAGGAGCAGGAGGAGAAGGAGCAGGAGGAGTAGAAGGAGCAGGAGGTGGAGAAGACGATTGATGAGGAGAAGAAGCAGGAGGTGGAGAAGGAGCAGGAGGAGAAGTTGGAGAAGCAGGATCACGAGGTGGTGTATGAGAAGGAGTGGAGTAGGAGCAGGAGGTGGAGAAGGAGCAGGAGGGCAGGAAGGAGCCGTAGGGCGAGAAGGAGCAGGAGGTAGACAAGGAGCAGGAGGTGGTGAAGGAGGTGGAGGAGAAGAAGGAGCAGTAGGAGGAGCAGGAGGAGAAGGAGCAGGAGGAGTAGAAGGAGCAGGAGGTGGAGAAGACGATTGATGAGGAGAAGGAGCAGGAGGTGTAGAAGGAGCAGGAGGTGGACAAGGAGCAGGAGGAGGAGAAGGAGGTGGAGGGGAAGAAGGAACAGGAGTTGGAGAAGAATCAATAAGTGGAGAAGGAGCAGGAGACGGAATTGGGCCAGGAAGGGGATTAGGAGAAGGAGTTGGAGAAGAAGCAGGAGGAGGGGCAGGAGCATGTGGAGAAGAAGGAGCAGGAGGTGGAGAAGGAGCAGGAGGTGGGGAATGAGCAGGAGGTGGAGGAGCAGCAGGAGGTGGAGAATGAGCAGGAGGTGGAGAAGGAGCAGGAGGGCGAGAAGGAGCAGGAGGTCGAGAACAAGCAGGAGGGCGAGAAGCAGCAGGAAGGCGAGAAGGAGCAGGAGGGCGAGAAGGATCAGGGAGTGGACAATGAGCAGGAGGTGGACAACGAGCAGGAGGAGGAGAAGGAGGTGGAGAAGGAGCAGGAGAAGGAGAAGGAGCAGGAGGTGGAGGAGCAGCAGGAGGTGGAGAAGGAGCAGGAGGTGGTGAATGAGCAGGAGTGGAGAATGAGCAGGAGGTTGAGAAGGAGCAGGAGGGCGAGAAGGAGCAGGAGGTCGAGAAGAAGCAGGAGGGCGAGAAGCAGCAGGAAGGCGAGAAGGAGCAGGAGGGAGAGAAGGATCAGGAAGTGGACAAGGAGCAGGAGGTGGACAAGGAGCAGGAGGAGGAGAAGGAGGTGGAGAATGAGCAGGAGGGAGACAAGGATCAGGAGGGAGATAAGGAACAGGAGGTGGAGAAGCAGGTGGAGAAGGAGCAGGAGGAGGAGAAGGAAGAGGAGTTGGCGAATAAGCAATCGGTGGAGAAGGAGCAGGAGGTGAAGACGGAGCAGGAGGTGGAGAAGGATCAGGAGGTGGAGAAGGAGCAGGAGGAGGAGAAAGAGCAGGAGGAGGAGAAGGAGCAGTCGGGCGCGAAGGAGCAGGAGGGCGAGAAGGAGCAGGAGGTGGACAAGGAGCAGGAGGTGGACAAGGAGCAGGAGGTGGAAAAGAATCAGGAAGTGGACACGGAGCAGGTGGTGGACACGAAGCAGGAGGTTGTCAAGGAGCAGGAGGTGGACAAGGAGCAGGAGGTGGACAAGGAGCAAGAGGTGGAGATGGATCAGGAGGTGGAGGAGTAGAAGGTGGAGGAGAAGGAGGTGGAGGAGGAGAAGGAGGTGGAGAAGGAGTAGGAGGAGGAGAAGGAACACGAGGTGGAAAAGGATCAGGAGGTGGAGAAGGAGCAGGAGGAGGACAATGAGCAGGATGTGGAGAAGGAGCAGGATGTGGAGAAGGAGCAGGAGGAGGAGAAGGAGCAGGAGGTGAAGAAGGAGAAGGGGGATGAGAAGGAGCAGGAGGGGGAGAAGGAGAAGGGGGATGAGAAGGAGCAGGAGGGGGAGAAGGAACAGGAGGAGGAGAAGGAGCAGGAGGTGGAGAAGGAGCAGGAGGAGGAGAAGGAGCAGGAGGAGGAGAAGGAGCAGGAGGTGGAGAAGGAGCAGGAGGAGGATAAGGAGCAGGATGTGGAGAAGGAGCAGGATGTGGAGAAGGAGCAGGAGGAGGAGAAGGAGCAGGAGGTGGAGAAGGAGCAGGAGGAGGAGTAGGAGCAGGAGGTGGAGAAGGAGAATGGGGATGAGAAGGAGCAGGAGGGGGAGAAGGAACAGGAGGAGGAGAAGGAGCAGGACGTGGAGTTGGAGCAGTAGGAGGAGAAGGAGCAGGAGGTGGAGAAGGAGAATGGGGATGAGAAGGAGCAGGAGGGGAAGAAGGAACAGGAGGAGGAGAAGGAGCAGGACGTGGAGTTGGAGCAGTAGGAGGAGAAGGAGCAGGAGGTGGAGAAGGAGCAGGAAGAGGAGAAGGAGAAGGAGGTGGAGAAGGATCAGTAGCAGGAGAGGAAGGAGCAGGCGGAGCAGGTGGAGAAGGAGCAGGAGGTGGAAAAGGAGCAGGAGGTGGAGAAGGAGCAGGAGGAGGACAAGGAGCAGGATGTGGAGAAGGAGCAGGATGTGGAGAAGGAGCAGGAGGAGGAGAAGGAGCAGGAGGTGAAGAAGGAGAAGGGGGATGAGAAGGAGCAGGAGGGGGAGAAGGAACAGGAGGAGGAGAAGGAGCAGGAGGTGGAAAAGGAGCAGGAGGTGGAGAAGGAGCAGGAGGAGGACAAGGAGCAGGATGTGGAGAAGGAGCAGGATGTGGAGAAGGAGCAGGAGGAGGAGAAGGAGCAGGAGGTGAAGATGGAGAAGGGGGATGAGAAGGAGCAGGAGGGGGAGAAGGAACAGGAGGAGGAGAAGGAGCAAGAGGTGGAGAAGGAGCAGGAGGAGGAGAAGGAGCAGGAGGTGGAGAAGGAGAATGGGGATGAGAAGGAGCAGGAGGGGAAGAAGGAACAGGAGGAGGAGAAGGAGCAGGACGTGGAGTTGGAGCAGTAGGAGGAGAAGGAGCAGGAGGTGGAGAAGGATCAGTAGCAGGAGAAGAAGGAGCAGGAGGTGGAGAAGGATCAGTAGCAGGAGAAGAAGGAGCAGGCGGAGCAGGTGGAGAAGGAGCAGTTGGAGAAGGTTGTGGAGGTGGAGAATGAGCAGGGGGAGCAGGTTGAGTAGGAGGAGGAGATGGAACAGTAGGAGGTTGAGCAGGAGGTGGAGAAGGTGCAGGAAAAGGAGGTGGAGAAGTTTCTGCAGGAGGAGAAGAAGCAGCAGGAGGAGAAGTAGCAGCAGGAGGAGAAGGAGCAGAAGCGGGAGAAGGAGCAGGAGCGGGAGACGGAGCATGAAGTGGAGAAAGAGCAGGAGGAGGAGGTTGAGCAGGTGGTGAGGAAGGAGCAGCAGCAGGAGGGTGAGCAACAGCAGGAGGGTGAGCTGCAGGAGCTGAAGGAGCAGGAGGAGGAGGAGGAGAAGTTGGAGGAGGAGGAGAAGGAGCAGGAGGGGGAGAAGGAGCAGGAGAGGGAGAAGGAGCAGGAGGGGGAGAAGGAGCAGGAGGTGGACAAGGAGCAGGAGATGAAAATTTAGCAGGAGGAGGAGAAGGAGTAGGATTTGGAGAATGAGCAGGAGCAGGAGGAGAAGATGGAGCAGGAGGAGCAGGTGCTGAAGGAACAGTTGGAGGAGGTTGAGCAGGACGTGGAGAAGGAGCAGGAGTAGGAGGTGGAGAAAGAGCAGGAGGAGGAGAAGGATCAGGAGGTGGATTAGGAGCTGGATGTGGAGAAGGAACAAAAGGCGGAGGTTGAGCAGGATGAGGAGAAGCAGTAGGAGGAGGTTGAGCAGGAGGTGTAGAAGGAGCAGTAGGAGGTTGAGCAGGAGGTGGAGAAGGAGCAGGAGGTGGAGAAGGATCAGGAGGTGGAGAGGGAGCAGGGGTTGAGAACAAGAAGGAGGACGAGATTGAGCAGGAGGTGGGTAAGGAGCAGCAGCAGTAGGTTGAGGAACAGCAGGAGGGTGAGCTGGAGGAGCTGAAGGAGCAGGGGGAGGAGTTTGAGCAGGAGGGGGAGAAGGAGCAGGAGGGGGAGAAGGAGCAGGAGGCGGAGAAGGAGTAGGAGGTGAAGATGTTGCAGGAGGAGGAGAAGGAGCAGGAGGTGGAGAAGGCGCAGGATGAGGAAAACGAGCAGGAGGTGGAGAAGGAGCAGGAGGTGGAGAAGGAGCAGGAGGGCGAGAAGGAGCAGGAGGGCGAGAAGGAGCAGGAGGTGGACAAGGAGCAGGAGGTGGACAAGGAGCAGGAGGTGGAGAAGGAGCAGGAGTAGGAGAAGGAGCAGGAGGAGGAGAATGAGCAGGAGGAGGAGAAGGAGCCGGAGTGGAGAAGGAGCAGGAGAAGGAGAAGGAGCAGGAAGAGGAGTAGGAGCAGGAGGAGGAGAAGGAGTAGGAGTAGGAGAAGGAGCAGGAGGAGGAGAATGAGCAGGAGGAGGAGAAGGAGCCGGAGTGGAGAAGGAGCAGGAGGTGGACAAGGAGCAGGAGGTGGAGAAGGAGCAGGAGTAGGAGAAGGAGCAGGAGGAGGAGAATGAGCAGGAGGAGGAGAAGGAGCCGGAGTGGAGAAGGAGCAGGAGAAGGAGAAGGAGCAGGAAGAGGAGTAGGAGCAGGAGGAGGAGAAGGAGTAGGAGTAGGAGAAGGAGCAGGAGGAGGAGAATGAGCAGGAGGAGGAGAAGGAGCCGGAGTGGAGAAGGAGCAGGAGAAGGAGAAGGAGCAGGAAGAGGAGTAGGAGCAGGAGGAGGAGAAGGAGTAGGAGGTGGGGAAGGAGCAGGAGGTGGAGAAGGAGCAGGAGGAGGAGAAGGAGCAGGAGGTGGAGAAGGAGAAGGGGGATGAGAAGGAGCAGGAGGGGGAGAAGGAACAGGAGGAGGAGAAGGAGCAGGACGTGGAGTTGGAGCAGTAGGAGGAGAAGGAGCAGGAGGTGGAGAAGGAGAAGGGGGATGAGAAGGAGCAGGAGGTGGAGAAGGATCAGTAGCAGGAGAAGAAGGAGCAGGCGGAGCAGGTGGAGAAGGAGCAGTTGGAGAAGGTTGTGGATGTGGAGAATGAGCAGGGGGAGCAGGTTGAGTAGGAGGAGGAGATGGAACAGGAGGAGGTTGAGCAGGAGGTGGAGAAGGTGCAGGAAAAGGAGGTGGAGAAGTTTCTGCAGGAGGAGATGAAGCAGCAGGAGGAGAAGTAGCAGCAGGAGGAGAAGGAGCAGAAGCGGGAGAAGGAGCAGGAGCGGGAGACGGAGCATGAATTGGAGAAAGAGCAGGAGGAGGAGGTTGAGCAGGTGGTGAGGAAGGAGCTGCAGCAGGAGGGTGAGCAACAGCAGGAGGGTGAGCTGCAGGAGCTGAAGGAGCAGGAGGAGGAGGAGGAGAAGTTGGAGGAGGAGGAGAAGGAGCAGGAGGGGGAGAAGGAGCAGGAGAGGGAGAAGGAGCAGGAGGGGGAGAAGGAGCAGGAGGTGGACAAGGAGCAGGAGATGAAAATTTAGCAGGAGGAGGAGAAGGAGTAGGATTTGGAGAATGAGCAGGAGCAGGAGGAGAAGATGGAGCAGGAGGAGCAGGTGCTGAAGGAACAGTTGGAGGAGGTTGAGCAGGACGTGGAGAAGGAGCAGGAGTAGGAGGTGGAGAAAGAGCAGGAGGAGGAGAAGGATCAGGAGGTGGATTAGGAGCTGGATGTGGAGAAGGAACAAAAGGCGGAGGTTGAGCAGGATGAGGAGAAGCAGTAGGAGGAGGTTGAGCAGGAGGTGTAGAAGGAGCAGTAGGAGGTTGAGCAGGAGGTGGAGAAGGAGCAGGAGGTGGAGAAGGATCAGGAGGTGGAGAGGGAGCAGGGGTGGAGAACAAGAAGGAGGACGAGATTGAGCAGGAGGTGGGTAAGGAGCAGCAGCAGTAGGTTGAGCAACAGTAGGAGGGTGAGCTGGAGGAACAGGAGGAGGAGGAGGAGAAGGAGCAGGAGGAGGAGTTCGAGCAGGAGGGGGAGAAGGAGCAGGAGGTGGAGAAGGAGTGGGAGGTGAAGATGCAGCAGGAGGAAGAGAAGGAGTAGGAGTTGGAGAAGGAGCAGGAGCGGGAGGAGAAGAAGGAGCAGGAGCAATAGGTGGAGAAGGAACAGTTGGAGGAGGTTGAGCAGGAGGTGGAGAAGGATCAGGAGGTGGATTAGGAGCTGGATGTGGAGAAGGAATAAGAGGAGGAGATTGAGCAGGATGAGGAGAAGCAGTAGGAGGAGGTTGAGCATGAGGAGCAGAAGGAGCAGGAGGAGGTTGAGCAGGAAGTGGAGAAGGAGCAGGAGGTGGAGAACGAGCAGGAGGGAGGCAAGGAGCAGGAGGGAGACAAGGAACACGAGGTGGATAAGGATCGGGGGAGGAGAAGCAGGCGATGAAGGAGAAGAAGGTGCAGAAGGTAGTCAATGAGCCGGAGTGGAGAATGAGGAGGAGGTGGAGAAGGAGCAGGAGGGCGAGAAGGAGCAGGAGGTCGAGAAGAAGCAGGAGGTCGAGAAGGAGCAGGAGGCGGAGAAGCAGCAGGAAGGCGAGAAGGAGCAGGAGGGCGAGAAGGAGCAGAAAGTGCACAAGGAGCAGGAGGTGGACAAGGGGCAGGAGGAGGAGAAGGAGTTGGACAAGGAGCAGGAGGTGGACAAGGAGCAGGAGGTGGACAAGAATCAGGAGGTGGACACGGAGCAGGAGGTGGAGATGGAGCAGTAGGTGGAGGAGGAGAAGGAGGAGGAGAAGGAGGTGGTGGAGGAGAAGGAGGTGGAGAATGAGTTGGAGGAGGAGAAGGAACATGAGGCGGAGAAGAAGAAATAGGTGGAGGAGGAGCAGGAGGCGGAGAAGGATCGGGAGGTGGATTAGGAGATGGAGCTGGAGAAGAAGCAGGAGGAGGAGCAGGAGCAGGAGGAGAAGAAGGAGCAGGAGGTGGAGAAGGAGCAGGAGGTGGAGGAGGAGCAGGAGGTGGAGAAGGAGCAGGAGGGAGGCAAGGAGCAGGAGGGAGACAAGGAACACGAGGCGGATATGGATCAGGGGGAGGAGAAGCAGGCGATGAAGGAGAAGAAGGTGCAGGAGGTGGTCAATGAGCAGGAGTGGAGAATGAGGAGGAGGTGGAGAAGGAGCAGGAGGGCGAGAAGGAGCAGGAGGTCGAGAAGAAGCAGGAGGTCGAGAAGGAGCAGTAGGGGGAGAAGCAGCAGGAAGGCGAGAAGGAGCAGGAGGTGGACAAGGAGCAGGAGGTGGACAAGAATCAGGAGGTGGAAACGGAGCAGGAGGTGGAGATGGAGCAGGAGGTGGAGGAGGAGAAGGAGGAGGAGAAGGAGGTGGAGGAGGAGAATGAGGTGCAGAATGAGTACGAGGAGGAGAAGGAACAGGAGGTGGAGAAGAAGAAATAGGTGGAGGAGGAGCAGGAGGCAGAGAAGGACCAGGAGGTGGATGAGGAGATGGAGCTGGAGAAGAAGCAGGAGGAGGAGCAGGAGCAGGAGGTGGAGATGGAGCAGGAGGTGGAGGAGGAGAAGGAGGAGGAGAAGGAGGTGGAGGAGGAGAAGGAGGTGGAGAATGAGTAGGAGGAGGAGAAGGAGCAGGAGGGCGAGAAGGAGCAGGAGGTCGAGAAGAAGCAGGAGGTCGAGAAGGAGCAGGAGGGGGAGAAGGAGCAGGAAGTGCACAAGGAGCAGGAGGTGGACAAGGGGCAGGAGGAAGAGAAGGAGGTGGACAAGGAGCAGGAGGTGGACAAGGAGCAGGAGGTGGACAAGAATCAGGAGGTGGACACGGAGCAGGAGGTGGAGATGGAGCAGGATGTGGAGGAGGAGAAGGAGGTGGAGAAGGAGGTGGAGGAGGAGAAGGAGGTGGAGAATGAGTACGAGGAGGAGAAGGAACAGGAGGTGGAGAAGAAGAAATAGGTGGAGGAGGAGCAGGAGGCGGAGAAGGACCAGGAGGTGGATTAGGAGATGGAGCTGGAGAAGAAGCAGGAGGAGGAGCAGGAGCAGGAGGAGAAGAAGGAGCAGGAGGAGGAGAAGGAGCAGGAGGAGGAGAAGGAGCACGAGTGGAGAAGCAACAGGAGGTGGAAAGGAGCAGGAGGTGGAGAAGGAGCAGGAGGAGGACAACGAGCAGGAGGTGGAGAAGGAACAGGAGTGGAGAAGGAGCAGGAGGAGGAGAAGGAGCAGGAGGAGGAGAAGGAGCAGTAGGTGGACAAGGAGCAGGAGGTGGACAAGGAGCAGGAGGTGGAAAAGAATTAAGAGGTGGACACCGAGCAGGAGGTGGACACGAAGCAGGAGGTTGTCAAGGAGCAGGAGGTGGACACGGAGCAGGAAGTGAACAAGGAGCAGGAGGTCGAGATGGAGCAGGAGGTGGAGGAGGAGAAGGTGGAGGAGAAGGAGGTGGAGGAGGAGAAGGAGGTGGAGTAGGAGTAGGAGGAGGAGAAGGAACAGGAGGTGGAGAAGAAGCAGGAGAAGGAGAATGAGCAGGAAGAGGAGAAGGAGCAGTAGGTGGGGAAGGAGCAGGGGGAGGAGAAGGAGCAGCAGGAGGAGAAGGAACAGGACGAGGAGAAGGAGCAGGACGTGGAGTTGGAGCAGGAGGAGGAGATTTAGCAGGAGGTGGACAAGGAGCAGGAAGAGGAGAAGGAGCAGGAGGTTGAGAAGGATCAGGAGCAGGAGGAGAAGAAGGAGCAGGTGGAGAAGGAGCAGTTGGAGAAGGTTCTGGAGGTGGAGAAGGAGCTGCGGTAGGAGGTTGAGCAGGAGGAGGAGATGGAACAGGAGGAGGTTGATCAGGAGGTGGAGAAGGAGCAGGAGAAGGAGGTGGAGAAGTTGCAGCAGGAGGAGAAGAAGCAGCAGGAGGAGAAATAGCAGCAGGAGGAGAAGGAGCAGAAGCAGGAGAAGGAGCAAATGCGGGGGTACGAGCAGGAGCGGGAGTAGGAGCATGAATTGGAGAAGGAGCAGGAGGAGGAGGTTGAGCTGGAGGTGGAGAAGGAGCCGGAGGTGAAGAATGATGAGGAGGTGGAGAGGGAGCCGGGTTGGAGAACAAGGAGGAGGAGGAGATTGAGCAGGAGGTGGGGAAGGAGCAGGAAGTGGAGAAGGATCAGGAGGTGGAGAAGGAGCAGGAGGAGGAGAAGGAGCAGGAGGAGGAGAAGGAGCACGAGGTGGAGAAGGAGCAGGGGGAGGAGAAGGAGCAGGAGGAGGAGGTGGAGAAGTTGCAGCAGGAGGAGAAGGAGCAGAAGCGGGAGAAGGAGCAGAAGCGGGAGATGGAGCAGAAGTGGGAGTAGGAGCAGGAGCGGGAGAAGGAGCATGAAGTGGAGAAGGAGCAGGAGGGGGAGGTTGAGCAGGAGGTGGAGAAGGAGCAGGAGGTGGAGAATGATGAGGAGGTGGAGAAGGAGCCGGGATGGAGAACAAGAAGGAGGAGGAGATTGAGCAGGAGGTGGGGTAGGAGCAGCAGCAGGAGAGTGAGCAAAAGCAGGAGGGTGAGCTGGAGGAGCAGAAGGAGCAGGAGGAGGAGGAGGAGAAGGAGCCGGAGGAGGAGTTTGAGCAGGAGGAGGAGAAGGAGCAGGAGGTGGAAAAGAATTAAGAGGTGGACACCGAGCAGGAGGTGGACACGAAGCAGGAGGTTGTCAAGGAGCAGGAGGTGGACACGGAGCAGGAAGTGAACAAGGAGCAGGAGGTCGAGATGGAGCAGGAGGTGGAGGAGGAGAAGGTGGAGGAGAAGGAGGTGGAGGAGGAGAAGGAGGTGGAGTAGGAGTAGGAGGAGGAGAAGGAACAGGAGGTGGAGAAGAAGCAGGAGAAGGAGAATGAGCAGGAAGAGGAGAAGGAGCAGTAGGTGGGGAAGGAGCAGGGGGAGGAGAAGGAGCAGCAGGAGGAGAAGGAACAGGACGAGGAGAAGGAGCAGGACGTGGAGTTGGAGCAGGAGGAGGAGATTTAGCAGGAGGTGGACAAGGAGCAGGAAGAGGAGAAGGAGCAGGAGGTTGAGAAGGATCAGGAGCAGGAGGAGAAGAAGGAGCAGGTGGAGAAGGAGCAGTTGGAGAAGGTTCTGGAGGTGGAGAAGGAGCTGCGGTAGGAGGTTGAGCAGGAGGAGGAGATGGAACAGGAGGAGGTTGATCAGGAGGTGGAGAAGGAGCAGGAGAAGGAGGTGGAGAAGTTGCAGCAGGAGGAGAAGAAGCAGCAGGAGGAGAAATAGCAGCAGGAGGAGAAGGAGCAGAAGCAGGAGAAGGAGCAAATGCGGGGGTACGAGCAGGAGCGGGAGTAGGAGCATGAATTGGAGAAGGAGCAGGAGGAGGAGGTTGAGCTGGAGGTGGAGAAGGAGCCGGAGGTGAAGAATGATGAGGAGGTGGAGAGGGAGCCGGGTTGGAGAACAAGGAGGAGGAGGAGATTGAGCAGGAGGTGGGGAAGGAGCAGGAAGTGGAGAAGGATCAGGAGGTGGAGAAGGAGCAGGAGGAGGAGAAGGAGCAGGAGGAGGAGAAGGAGCACGAGGTGGAGAAGGAGCAGGGGGAGGAGAAGGAGCAGGAGGAGGAGGTGGAGAAGTTGCAGCAGGAGGAGAAGGAGCAGAAGCGGGAGAAGGAGCAGAAGCGGGAGATGGAGCAGAAGTGGGAGTAGGAGCAGGAGCGGGAGAAGGAGCATGAAGTGGAGAAGGAGCAGGAGGGGGAGGTTGAGCAGGAGGTGGAGAAGGAGCAGGAGGTGGAGAATGATGAGGAGGTGGAGAAGGAGCCGGGATGGAGAACAAGAAGGAGGAGGAGATTGAGCAGGAGGTGGGGTAGGAGCAGCAGCAGGAGGGTGAGCAAAAGCAGGAGGGTGAGCTGGAGGAGCAGAAGGAGCAGGAGGAGGAGGAGGAGAAGGAGCCGGAGGAGGAGTTTGAGCAGGAGGAGGAGAAGGAGCAGGAGGGGGAGAAGGAGCAGGAGGGGGAGAAGGAGCAGGAGGGGGAGAAGGAGCAGGAGGTAGAGAAGGAGCAGGAGAAGGAGAAAGAGCAGAAAGCGGAGAAGGAGCAGGAGGAGGAGAAGTAGCAGGAGGAGGAGAAGGAGCAGGAGTTGGAGTAGTAGCAGGAGGTGGAGAATGAGCAGGAGGGAGACAAGGAGCGGGAGGTGGAGAAGCAGCAGGAGGAGGAGAATGAGGAGAAGAAGGAGCAGGAGTTGGTGAATGAGCAGGAGTGGAGAAGGAGCAGCAGGTGGAGAAGGAGCAGGAGGTGGACAAGGAGAAGGAGGTGGACAAGGAGCAGGAGGTGGACAAGGAGCAGGAGGTGGACAAGAATCACCCTACTGCTGCTGCTCCTTCCCCACCTCCTGCTCAATCTCCTCCTCCTTCTGCTTCTCCCCCTCCTGCTCAACCTCCTCCTACTGTTTCTCCTCATCCTGCTCAATCTCCTCCTCTTGTTCCTTCTCCACATCCAGCTCCTAATCCACCTCTTGATCCTTCTCCTCCTCCTGCTCTTTCTCCACCTCCTACTCCTGCTCCTTCTCCACCTCCTGCTCAACCTCCTCCAACTACTCCTTCAGCACCTGCTCCTCCTGCTCCTGCTCCTTCTCCAAATCCGACAAATTCTCCTCCTCCTGCTACATCTTCACCTCCTGGTCCTTGTCCACCTCCTGCTCCTTCTCCCTCTCCTGCTCCTTCTACCCCTCCTGCTCGTTCTCCCCCTCCTGCTCCTTCTCCTCCTCCTCCGCCTGCTTCTTCAGCTCCTCCAGCTCACCCTCCTGCTGTTGCTCACCCTCCTGCTGCTGCTACTTTCCCACCTCCTGCTCAATCTCCTCCTACTTCTTGTTCTCCACCCCTGCTCCCTCACCATCTCCTCATCATTCTCTACCTCCTGCTCCTTCTCCACCTCCTGCTCAACCTCCTCCTCCTGCTCCTTCTCATAGAATCATAGAATCATAGAAGTTACAACATGGTAACAGGCCCTTCGGCCCAACATTTCCATGTCGCCCAGTTTATACCACTAAGCTAGTCCCAATTGCCTGCACTTGGCCCATATCCCTCGATACCCATCTTCCCCATGTAACTGTCCAAATGCTTTTTAAAAGACAAAATTGTACCCGCCTCTACTACTGCCTCTGGCAGCTCGTTCCAGACACTCACCACCCTTTGAGTGAAAAAATTGCCCCTCTGGATCCTTTTGTATCTCTCCCCTCTCACCTTAAATCTGTGCCCCCTCGTTATAGACTCCCCTACCTTTGGGAAAAGATTTTGACTATCGACCTTATCTATGCCCCTCATTATTTTATAGACTTCGATAAGATCACCCCTTAACCTCCTACTCTCCAGGGAAAAAAGTCCCAGTCTGTCTAACCTCTCCCTGTAAGTCAAACCATCAAGTCCCGGTAGCATCCTAGTAAATCTTTTCTGCACTCTTTCTAGTTTAATAATATCCTTTCTATAATAGGGTGAGCAGAACTGTACACAGTACTCCAAGTGTGGCCTCACCAATGCCCTGTACAACTTCAACAAGACATCCCAACTCCTGCATTCAATGTTCTGACCAATGAAACCAAGCATGCTGAATGCCTTCTTCACCACCCTATCCACCTGTGACTCCACTTTCAAGGAGCTATGAATCTGTACTCCTAGATCTCTTTGTTCTATAACTCTCCCCAACGCCCTACCATTAACGGAGTAGGTCCTGGCCCGATTCGATCTACCAAAATGCATCACCTCACATTTATCTAAATTAAACTCCATCTGCCATTCATCGGCCCACTGGCCCAATTTATCAAGATCCCGTTGCAATCCTAGATAACCTTCTTCACTGTCCACAATGCCACCAATCTTGGTGTCATCTGCAAACTTACTAACCATGCCTCCTAAATTCTCATCCAAATCATTAATATAAATAACAAATAACAGCGGACCCAGCACCGATCCCTGAGGCACACCGCTGGACACAGGCATCCAGTTTGAAAAACAACCCTCGACAACCACCCTCTGTCTTCTGTCGTCAAGCCAATTTTGTATCCAATTGGCTACCTCACCTTGGATCCCATGAGATTTAACCTTATGTAACAACCTACCATGCGGTACCTTGTCAAATGCTTTGCTGAAGTCCATGTAGACCACGTCTACTGCACAGCCCTCATCTATCTTCTTGGTTACCCCTTCAAAAAACTCAATCAAATTCGTGAGACATGATTTTCCTCTCACAAAACCATGCTGACTGTTCCTAATTAGTCCCTGCCTCTCCAAATGCCTGTAGATCCTGTCCCTCAGAATACCCTCTAACAACTTACCCACTACAGATGTCAGGCTCACTGGTCTGTAGTTCCCAGGCTTTTCCCTGCCGCCCTTCTTAAACAAAGGCACAACATTTTCTACCCTCCAATCTTCAGGCACCTCACCTGTAGCGGTGGATGATTCAAATATCTCTGCTAGGGGACCCGCAATTTCCTCCCTAACCTCCCTTAACGTCCTGGGATACATTTCATCAGGTCCCGGAGATTTATCTACCTTGATGCGCGTTCAGACTTCCAGCACCTCCCTCTCTGTAATATGTACACTCCTCAAGACATCACTATTTATTTCCCCAAGTTCCCTAACATCCATGCCTTTCTCAACCGTAAATACCGATGTGAAATATTCATTCAGGATCTCACCCATATCTTGTGGTTCCGCACATAGATGACCTTGTTGATCCTTAAGAGGCCCTACTCTCTCCCTAGTTACCCTTTTGCCCTTTATGTATTTGTAGAAGCTCTTTGGATTCACCTTTGCCTGATCTGCCAAAGCAATCTCATATCCCCTTTTTGCCCTCCTGATTTCTCTCTTAACTCTACTCCGGCAATCTCTATACTCTTCAAGGGATCCACTTGATCCCAGCTGCCTATGCATGTCATATGCCTCCTTCTTCTTTTTGACGAGTGCCTCAATCTCCCGAGTCATCCAAGGTTCCCTACTTCTACCAGC
This sequence comes from Heptranchias perlo, assembly GCF_035084215.1. NCBI lineage: Eukaryota > Metazoa > Chordata > Chondrichthyes > Hexanchiformes > Hexanchidae > Heptranchias > Heptranchias perlo. Next base: position 254,315 of record NW_027138363.1, on the reverse strand, counting down.
CTTGCCCTTCACTTTATAAGGAATGTGCTTACCCTGAACCCTGGTTAACACACTTTTGAAAGCCTCCCACTTACCAGACGTCCCTTTGCCTGCCAACAGACTCTCCCAATCAACTTCTGAAAGTTCCTGTCTAATACCATCAAAATTGGCCTTTCCCCAATTTAGAATTTTAACTTTTGGGCCAGACCTATCCTTCTCCATAGCTATCTTAAAACTAATGGAATTATGATCACTGGTCCCAAAGTGATCCCTCACTAACACTTCTGTCACCTGCCCTTCCTTATTTCCCAAGAGGAGGTCAAGTTTTGCCCCCTCTCTAGTCGGGCCATCCACATACTGAATGAGAAATTCCTCCTGAATACACTCAACAAATTTCTCTCCATCCAAGCCCCTAATGCTATGGCTGTCCCAGTCAATGTTGGGAAAGTTAAAGTCCCCTACTATTACCACCCTATTTTTCTTGCAGCTGTCTGTAATCTCCTTACATATTTGCTCCTCAATTTCCCGTTGACTATTTGGGGGTCTGTAGTACAATCCTATCAAAGTGATCTCTCCCTTCTTATTTTTCAGTTCCACCCATATGGACTCAGTGGGCGAACCCTCGGATATATCCCCTCTCACTACTGCCGTGATGTTCTCCCTAATCAAGAACGCAACTCCCCCTCCTCTCTTACCTCCTGCTCTATCTTTCCTATAGCATCTGTACCCTGGAACATTGAGCTGCCAGTCCTGCCCCTCCCTTAGCCATGTTTCAGTAATAGCTATAACATCCCAGTCCCATGTACCCATCCATGCCCTGAGTTCATCTGCCTTGCCCATCAGACTTTTTGCATTGAAATAAATGCAGTTTAATCTAGACTTCCCTTGGTCTTTGCCCTGCTTTCTCAGACCATCTGTCCGGTCATGTTCTGTACACTCTCCCTTACTGCGTTTTGTTTCTGTCACCACTTTATTTCCCACTGACTTCCTGCATCGGTTCCCATCCCCCTGCCACATTAGTTTAAACCCTCCCCAACAGCACTGGCAAACACTCCCCCTAGGACATTGGTTCCAGTCCTGCCCAGATGCAGACCGTCCAATTTGTACTGGTCCCACCTCCCCCAGAACCGGTTCCAATGGCCCAGGAATTTGAATCCCTCCAGCTTGCACCATCTCTCAAGCCACGTATTCATCTTAGCTATCCTGTCATTCCTACTCTGACTAACCCGTGGCACTGGTAGCAATCCTGAGATTACTACCTTTGAGGTTCGACTCTTTAGTTTAACTCCTAACTCACTAAATTCAGCTTGTAGGACCTCATCCTGTTTTTTACCTATATCGTTGGTGCCTATATGCACCACGACAACTGGCTGTTCACCCTCCCCCTCCAGAATGTCCTGCAGCCGCTCCGAGACATCCTTGACCCTTGCACCAGGGAGGCAACATACCATCCTGGAGTCTCGGTTGCGTCCGCAGAAACGCCTGTCTATTCCCCTTACAATCGAGTCCCCTATCACGATAGCTCTGCCACTCTTTTTCCTGCCCTCCTGTGCAGCAGAGCCAGCCACGGTGCCATGAACCTGGCCACTGCCACCTTCCCCTGGTGAGCCATCTCCCCCAACAGTATCCAAAACGGTATACCTGTTTTGGAGGGAGATGACCGCAGGGGACCCCTGCACTGCCTTCCCACTCTTCCTCTGTCTGTTGGTCACCCATTCACTATCTCCCTCAGTAATTTTTATCTGCGGTGTGACCAACTCACTGAACGTGCTATCCACGACTTTCTCAGCATCGCGGATGCTCCAAAGTGAATCCATCCGCAGCTCCAGAGCCGTCAAGCGGTCAAACAATAGCTGCAGCTGGACACACTTCCCGCAGGTGAAGGAATCAGGGATACAGGAAGGAGCCCTGAATTCCCACATCCCACAAGAGGAACATGACACGGCGCTGGGATCTCCTGCCATGACTTAACCCTTAAATTAGCTTAAGAACAACTACAATGTCAAGAGAAAAAATGGAAAGAAAAACTACTTACCACTCCCTTTAAGGAGTTTACTCCTTTAAATTGTTCTCAATTTAGAGAATGTTAACTGCACTAGGGACTTTGATTCACTAAAAAATAAACGCTACTTCCTATAAGACCTGCAGACCTTCCCTTTCCTTTTACTTCAGTTACTGTAGATAAGTAGAAATACTCACCTGAACCTACTCACCAATCAGGTGCCTCCCCTGATTGGTGAGTAGAAGGAGCAGGAGCAGGAGTGGAGAAGGAGCAGGAGGAGGGGTTAGAGCAAGAGGAGGAGAAGGAGCAGGAGGTGGAGAAGGCGCAAGACGAGGAGAAGGAGCAGGAGCTGGAGATGGAACAGGAATTGAGAAGGAGCCGGAGGAGAAGAAGGAGTAGACGGAGAAGAAGGAGCAGGAGAAGGAGAAGGAGAGGATCAGGAGCAGGAGGTGGAGAAAGAGCAGGAGGAGTGGATGGAGAAGTAGGAGGAGAAGGAGCAGGAGGAGCAGAAGGAGCAGGAGGTGGAGATGGAGCAGGAGTGCAGAAGGATCAGGAGCAGAAGAAGGAGCAGGAGGATGAGCAGGAGGAGGAGAAGGAGCAGGAGGAGGAGAAGGAGCAGGAAGTTGAGAAGTCGCATGATGAGGAGAAGGAGCAGGAGGTGGGGAAGGAGCAGGAGATGGAGAAGGATCAGGATGTGGAGAAGGAGCAGGAGGGCGAGAAGGAGCAGGATGACGAGAAGGAGCAGGAAGGCGAGAAGGAGCACTTGGTGGACAAGGAGCAGTAGGTGGACAAGGATCAGCAGTTGGACACGGAGCAGGAGGTGGACAAGGGTCAGGAGGTGGACAAGGAGCAGGAAGTGGACAAGGAGCAGAGGTGGACAAGGAGCACGAGGAGGAGAAGGAGCAGGAGGAGGAGAAGGAGCAGGAATAGGAGAAGGAGCAGGCGGAGGAGAAGGAGCAGTAGGAGGAGTAGGAGCAGGAGGTGGAGAAGGCGCAAGGTGAGGAGATGGAGCAGGAGGTGGAGGTGGAGCAGGAGGTTGGAGAAGGAGCAGGAGAAGGAGAAGGAGCGGGAGGTGGAGATGGAGCAGGAAGTGGAGAAGGAGCAGGAGTTGGAGAATGAGCAGGAGGAGGAGAAGGAGCAGGAGGCGGAGAAGGAACTGGAGGATGAGAATGAGGTGGATGAGTTGACGGTGGGGGAGAAAGAGCAGGAGGTGGAAATGGAGCAGGAGGAGGAGAAGGAGCAGGGTGGGGAGAAGGAGCAGGAGGTGTACAAGGAGCACGAGGGGGAGAAGGAGCATGAGGAGGAGTAGGAGCAGGAGCTGGAGATGGAGAAGGATTTGAGAAGTAGCAGGAGGAGAAGAAGGAGCAGGCGGAGAAGAAGGAGCAGGAGTAGGAGAAGGAGCAGGAGAAGGAGGAGGAGCAGGAGGTGGAGAAGGAGCAGGATGTGGAGAAGGAACAGGAGGTGGAGAAGGAGCAGGAGGGAGACAAGGAGCAGGAGGAAGACAAGCAGCAGGAGGTGGAGAAGGAGCAGGAGAAGGAGAAAGAGCAGGAGGTGGACAAGGAGCTGGAGGGGGAGGAGGAGGACGAGCAGGAGAAGGAGCAGGAGCTGGAGATGGAGCAGGAATTGAGAAGGAGCAGGAGGAGAAGAAGGAGCCGGCGGAGAAGAAGGAGCAGGAGAAGGAGAAGGAGAGGATAAGGAGCAGGAGGTGGAGAAGGAGCAGGAGGAGTGGATGGAGAAGTAGGAGGAGAAGAAGCAGGAGGAGCAGAAGGAGCAGGAGGTGGAGATGGAGGAGGAGAGCAGAAGGAGCAGGAGCAGAAGAAGGAGCAGGAGGAGGAGCAGGAGGAGGAGAAGGAGCAGGAGGAGGAGAAGGAGCAGGAGGTGGAGAAGTCGCATGATGAGGAGGAGGAGCAGGAGGTGGAGAAGGAGCAGGAGATGGAGAAGGAGCAGGAGGTGGAAAAGGAGCAGGAGGGCGAGAAGGAGCAGGATGACGAGAAGGAGCAGGAAGGCGAGAAGGAGCACTTGGTGGACAAGGAGCAGTAGGTGGACAAGGATCAGGAGTTGGACACGGAGCAGGAGGTGGACAAGGGGCAGGAGGAGGACAAGGAGCAGCAAGTGGACAAGGAGCAGAGGTGGACAATGAGCACGAGGAGGAGAAGGAGCAGGAGGACGAGAAGGAGCAGGAGGTGGAGAAGGCGCAAGATGAGGAGAAGGAGCAGGAGGTGGAGAAGGAACAGGAGGTGGAGAAGGAGGTGTGGAGAAGGAGCAGGAGGTGAAGAAGGAGCAGGAGGGCAGGAAGGAGCAGGAAGGCGAGATGGAGCAGGAGATGGACAAGGAGCAGGAGTTGGACAAGGAGCAGGAGGTGGATAAGGAGCAGGAGGTGGACAAGGAGCAGGAGGTGGACAAGGAGCAGAAGGTGGACAAGGAGCAGGAGGAGGAGAAGGAGGTGGATGAGGAGAAGGAGGGGGAGAAAGAGCAGGAGAGTGAGAAGCAGCAGGAGGGGGAGAAGGAGCATGAGGTGGACAAGGAGCAGGAGGTGGACAAGAATTAGGATGTGGACACGGAGCAGGAGGTGGAGAAGGAGCAGTAGGTGGAGAAGGAGCAGGAGGTGGACAAGGAGCAGGAGGTGGACAAGGAACAGGAGGAGAAGAAGGAGCAGGAGGAGGAGAAGGAGCAGGAGTGGAGAAGGAGCAGGAGGAGGAGTTAGAGCAGGAGGAGGAGAAGGAGCAGGAGATGGAGAATGCGCAAGACGAGGAGAAGGAGCAGGAGGTGGAGAAGGAACAGAAGGTGGAGAATGATGAGAAGGTGGAGAAGGAGCAGGAGGAGGAGTTGGAGCAGGAGGAGGAGAAGGAGCAGGAGGTGGAGAAGGCGCAAGACGAGGAGAAGGAGCAGGAGGTGGAGAAGGAACAGGAGGTGGAGAAGAAGCAATGGGTGGGGAAGGAGCAGGAGGCAGAGATGGGCCATGAGCGGGAGTAGGAGAAGTAGTTGGAGAAGAAGCAGGAGGTGGAGCAGGAGCAGGAGGAGAAGAAGGAGCAGGAGGTGGAGAAGGAGCAGGAGGTGGAGAAGGAACAGGAGGTGGAGAAGAAGCAATGGGTGGGGAAGGAGCAGGAGGCAGAGATGGGCCATGAGCGGGAGTAGGAGAAGTAGTTGGAGAAGAAGCAGGAGGTGGAGCAGGAGCAGGAGGAGAAGAAGGAGCAGGAGGTGGAGAAGGAGCAGGAAGTGGAGAAGGAGCAGGAGGAGGAGGTGGAGAAGTTGCAGCAGGAGGAGAAGAAGCAGCAGGAGGAGAAGTAGCAGCAGGAGGAGAAGGAGCAGCAGCGGGAGAAGGAGCAAAAGCGGGAGTAGGAGCAGGAGCGGGAGAAGGAGCATGAAGTGCAGAAGGCGCAGGAGGAGGAGGTTGAGCAGGAGGTGGAGAAGGAGCAGGAGGTGGAGAATGATGAGGAGGTGGAGAGGGAGCAGGGTTGGAGAACAAGGAGGAGGAGGAGATTGAGCAGGAGGTGGGGAAGGAGCAGCAGCAGGAGGGTGAGCAACAGCAGAAGGGTGAGCTGGAGGAGCTGAACGAGCAGGAGGAGGAGGAGGAGGAGAAGGAGCAGGAGGAGGAGAAGGAGCAATGGGGAAGAAGGAGCAGGACGGGGAGAAGGAGCATGAGAGGGAGAAGGAGCAGGAGGTGCACAAAGAGCAGGAGGTGAAGATGTAGCAGGAGGAGGAGAACGAGTAGGATTTGGAGAAGGAGCAGGAGTAGGAGGAGAAGAAGGAGCTGGAGGAGCAGGTGCAGAAGGAGCAGGTGGAGGAGGTTGAGCAAGAGGTGGAGAAGGAGCAGGAGTAGGAGGTGGAGAAAAAGCAGGAGGAGGAGAGGATCAGGATGTGGATTAGGAGCTGGATGTGGAGATGGAATAAAAGGAGGAGGTTGAGCAGGAGGTGGGGAGGAGCAGCAGCAGCAGGGTGAGCAACAGCAGGAGGGTGTGCTGGAGGAGCTGAAGGAGCAGGAGGAGGAGGAGGAGAAGGAGCAGAAGGAGGAGTTTTAGCAGGAGGGGGAGAAGGAGCAGGACGGGGAGATGGAGCAGGAGGTGGAGAACGAGTAGGAGTGGGAGGTGGAGAAAAAGCAGGAGGAGGAGATGGATCAGGAGGTGAATTAGGAGCTGGATGTGGAGAAGGAATAAAAGGAGGAGGTTGAGCAGGATGAGGAGAAGCAGTAAGACGAGGTTGAGCAGGAGGAGCAGAAGGAGCAGGCGGTGGAGAAGGAGCAGTAGGTGGAGAAGGCGCAAGATGAGGAGAAGGAGCAGGAGGTGGAGAAGGAACAGGGGGTGGAGAAGGAGGTGTGGAGAAGGAGCAGGAGGTGAAGAAGGAGCAGGAGGGCAGGAAGGAGCAGGAAGGCGAGATGGAGCAGGAGATGGACAAGGAGCAGGAGTTGGACAAGGAGCAGGAGGTGGATAAGGAGCAGGAGGTGGACAAGGAGCAGGAGGTGGACAAGGAGCAGAAGGTGGACAAGGAGCAGGAGGAGGAGAAGGAGGTGGATGAGGAGAAGGAGGGGGAGAAAGAGCAGGAGAGTGAGAAGCAGCAGGAGGGGGAGAAGGAGCATGAGGTGGACAAGGAGCAGGAGGTGGACAAGAATTAGGATGTGGACACGGAGCAGGAGGTGGAGAAGGAGCAGTAGGTGGAGAAGGAGCAGGAGGTGGACAAGGAGCAGGAGGTGGACAAGGAACAGGAGGAGAAGAAGGAGCAGGAGGAGGAGAAGGAGCAGGAGTGGAGAAGGAGCAGGAGGAGGAGTTAGAGCAGGAGGAGGAGAAGGAGCAGGAGATGGAGAATGCGCAAGACGAGGAGAAGGAGCAGGAGGTGGAGAAGGAACAGAAGGTGGAGAATGATGAGAAGGTGGAGAAGGAGCAGGAGGAGGAGTTGGAGCAGGAGGAGGAGAAGGAGCAGGAGGTGGAGAAGGCGCAAGACGAGGAGAAGGAGCAGGAGGTGGAGAAGGAACAGGAGGTGGAGAAGAAGCAATGGGTGGGGAAGGAGCAGGAGGCAGAGATGGACCATGAGCGGGAGTAGGAGAAGTAGTTGGAGAAGAAGCAGGAGGTGGAGCAGGAGCAGGAGGAGAAGAAGGAGCAGGAGGTGGAGAAGGAGCAGGAAGTGGAGAAGGAGCAGGAGGAGGAGGTGGAGAAGGAGCAGGAGGTCGAGAAGGAGCAGGAGGGCGAGAAGGAGCAGGAGTTGGAGAAGGAGCAGGAGTGGAGAAGGAGCAGGAGAAAGAGAAGGAGCAGGAAGAGGAGTCGGAGCAGGAGGTCGAGAAGGAGCAGGAGGGCGAGAAGGAGCAGGAGGTGGACAAGGAGCAGGAGGCGGACACGGAGCAGGAGGTGGACACCGAGGAGGAGGTTGTCAAGGAGCAGGAGGTTGACAAGCAGCAGGAGGTGGAAATGGAGCAGGAGGTGGAGGAAGAGAAGGAGGAGGAGAAGGAGGTGGATGAGGAGAAGGAGGAGATGAAGGAACAGGAGGAGGAGAATGAGCAGGAGTTGGAGAAGGCGCAGGAAGTGGAGAAGGAGCAGGAGGTGGGGAAGGAGCAGTAGGGAGACAAGGAGCAGGAGGAAGACAAGGAGCAGGAGGTGGAGAAGGAGCAGGAGGAAGAGAAGGAGGAGAAGAAGGAGCAAGAGGTGGTGAATGAGCAGGAGTAGAGAAGGAGCAGGAGTGGAGAAGGAGCAGGAGGTGGAGAAGGACCAGGAGGGCAGGAAGTAACAGGAGGGCGAGAAGGAGCAGGAGGTGGACATGGATCAGGAGGTGGAGAAGGAGCAGGAAGTGGACAAGGAGCAGGAGGTGGACAACGAGCAGGAGGACGAGAAGGAGGAGGAGGTGGAGAAGGTGCAGGAGGAGGATAAGGAGCAGGAGGGGGAGAAGGAGCAGGATGGGGGGGGGGGTGAAGGAGCAGGACGTGGACAAGGAGCAGAAGGGGGAGGAGGAGGACGAGCAGGAGAAGGAGCAGGAGCTGGAGATGGAGCATGAATTGCGAAGGAGCAGGAGGAGAAGAAGGAGCTAGCGGAGAAGAGGGAGCAGGAGGTGGAGAAAGAGCAGGAGGAGTGGATGGAGGAGTAGGAGGAGAAGGAGCAGGAGGAGCAGAAGGAGCAGGAGGTGGAGATGGAGCAGGAGTGCAGAAGGAGCAGGAGCAGAAGAGGGAGCAGAAGGATGAGCAGGAGGAGGAGAAGGAGCAGGAGGAGGAGAAGGAGCAGGAAGTGGAGAAGTCGCATGATGAGGAGAAGGAGCAGGAGGTGGGGAAGGAGAAGGAGATGGAGAAGGAGCAGGATGTGGAGAAGGAGCAGGAGGGCGAGAAGGAGCAGCATGACGAGAAGGAGCAGGAAGGCGAGAAGGAGCACTTGGTGGACAAGGAGCAGTAGGTGGACAAGGATCAGGAGTTGGACGCGGAGCAGGAGGTGGACAAGGGGCAGGAGGTGGACAAGGAGCAGGAAGTGGACAAGGAGCAGAGGTGGACATGGAGCACGAGGAGGAGAAGGAGCAGGAGGAGGAGAAGGAGCAGGAATAGGAGAAGGAGCAGGAGGAGGAGAAGGAGCAGTAGGAGGAGAAGGAGCAGGAGGTGGACAAGGAGCAGGAGGAGGTGAAGGAGGTGGAGCAGAAGAAGGAGCAGTAGGAGGAGCAGGAGGAGAAGGAGCAGGAGGAGTAGAAGGAGCAGGAGGTGGAGAAGACGATTGATGAGGAGAAGAAGCAGGAGGTGGAGAAGGAGCAGGAGGAGAAGTTGGAGAAGCAGGATCACGAGGTGGTGTATGAGAAGGAGTGGAGTAGGAGCAGGAGGTGGAGAAGGAGCAGGAGGGCAGGAAGGAGCCGTAGGGCGAGAAGGAGCAGGAGGTAGACAAGGAGCAGGAGGTGGTGAAGGAGGTGGAGGAGAAGAAGGAGCAGTAGGAGGAGCAGGAGGAGAAGGAGCAGGAGGAGTAGAAGGAGCAGGAGGTGGAGAAGACGATTGATGAGGAGAAGGAGCAGGAGGTGTAGAAGGAGCAGGAGGTGGACAAGGAGCAGGAGGAGGAGAAGGAGGTGGAGGGGAAGAAGGAACAGGAGTTGGAGAAGAATCAATAAGTGGAGAAGGAGCAGGAGACGGAATTGGGCCAGGAAGGGGATTAGGAGAAGGAGTTGGAGAAGAAGCAGGAGGAGGGGCAGGAGCATGTGGAGAAGAAGGAGCAGGAGGTGGAGAAGGAGCAGGAGGTGGGGAATGAGCAGGAGGTGGAGGAGCAGCAGGAGGTGGAGAATGAGCAGGAGGTGGAGAAGGAGCAGGAGGGCGAGAAGGAGCAGGAGGTCGAGAACAAGCAGGAGGGCGAGAAGCAGCAGGAAGGCGAGAAGGAGCAGGAGGGCGAGAAGGATCAGGGAGTGGACAATGAGCAGGAGGTGGACAACGAGCAGGAGGAGGAGAAGGAGGTGGAGAAGGAGCAGGAGAAGGAGAAGGAGCAGGAGGTGGAGGAGCAGCAGGAGGTGGAGAAGGAGCAGGAGGTGGTGAATGAGCAGGAGTGGAGAATGAGCAGGAGGTTGAGAAGGAGCAGGAGGGCGAGAAGGAGCAGGAGGTCGAGAAGAAGCAGGAGGGCGAGAAGCAGCAGGAAGGCGAGAAGGAGCAGGAGGGAGAGAAGGATCAGGAAGTGGACAAGGAGCAGGAGGTGGACAAGGAGCAGGAGGAGGAGAAGGAGGTGGAGAATGAGCAGGAGGGAGACAAGGATCAGGAGGGAGATAAGGAACAGGAGGTGGAGAAGCAGGTGGAGAAGGAGCAGGAGGAGGAGAAGGAAGAGGAGTTGGCGAATAAGCAATCGGTGGAGAAGGAGCAGGAGGTGAAGACGGAGCAGGAGGTGGAGAAGGATCAGGAGGTGGAGAAGGAGCAGGAGGAGGAGAAAGAGCAGGAGGAGGAGAAGGAGCAGTCGGGCGCGAAGGAGCAGGAGGGCGAGAAGGAGCAGGAGGTGGACAAGGAGCAGGAGGTGGACAAGGAGCAGGAGGTGGAAAAGAATCAGGAAGTGGACACGGAGCAGGTGGTGGACACGAAGCAGGAGGTTGTCAAGGAGCAGGAGGTGGACAAGGAGCAGGAGGTGGACAAGGAGCAAGAGGTGGAGATGGATCAGGAGGTGGAGGAGTAGAAGGTGGAGGAGAAGGAGGTGGAGGAGGAGAAGGAGGTGGAGAAGGAGTAGGAGGAGGAGAAGGAACACGAGGTGGAAAAGGATCAGGAGGTGGAGACGGAGCAGGAGGAGGACAATGAGCAGGATGTGGAGAAGGAGCAGGATGTGGAGAAGGAGCAGGAGGAGGAGAAGGAGCAGGAGGTGAAGAAGGAGAAGGGGGATGAGAAGGAGCAGGAGGGGGAGAAGGAGAAGGGGGATGAGAAGGAGCAGGAGGGGGAGAAGGAACAGGAGGAGGAGAAGGAGCAGGAGGTGGAGAAGGAGCAGGAGGAGGAGAAGGAGCAGGAGGAGGAGAAGGAGCAGGAGGTGGAGAAGGAGCAGGAGGAGGACAAGGAGCAGGATGTGGAGAAGGAGCAGGATGTGGAGAAGGAGCAGGAGGAGGAGAAGGAGCAGGAGGTGGAGAAGGAGCAGGAGGAGGAGTAGGAGCAGGAGGTGGAGAAGGAGAATGGGGATGAGAAGGAGCAGGAGGGGGAGAAGGAACAGGAGGAGGAGAAGGAGCAGGACGTGGAGTTGGAGCAGTAGGAGGAGAAGGAGCAGGAGGTGGAGAAGGAGAATGGGGATGAGAAGGAGCAGGAGGGGAAGAAGGAACAGGAGGAGGAGAAGGAGCAGGACGTGGAGTTGGAGCAGTAGGAGGAGAAGGAGCAGGAGGTGGAGAAGGAGCAGGAAGAGGAGAAGGAGCAGGAGGTGGAGAAGGATCAGTAGCAGGAGAGGAAGGAGCAGGCGGAGCAGGTGGAGAAGGAGCAGGAGGTGGAAAAGGAGCAGGAGGTGGAGAAGGAGCAGGAGGAGGACAAGGAGCAGGATGTGGAGAAGGAGCAGGATGTGGAGAAGGAGCAGGAGGAGGAGAAGGAGCAGGAGGTGAAGAAGGAGAAGGGGGATGAGAAGGAGCAGGAGGGGGAGAAGGAACAGGAGGAGGAGAAGGAGCAGGAGGTGGAGAAGGAGCAGGAGGTGGAGAAGGAGCAGGAGGAGGACAAGGAGCAGGATGTGGAGAAGGAGCAGGATGTGGAGAAGGAGCAGGAGGAGGAGAAGGAGCAGGAGGTGAAGATGGAGAAGGGGGATGAGAAGGAGCAGGAGGGGGAGAAGGAACAGGAGGAGGAGAAGGAGCAAGAGGTGGAGAAGGAGCAGGAGGAGGAGAAGGAGCAGGAGGTGGAGAAGGAGAATGGGGATGAGAAGGAGCAGGAGGGGAAGAAGGAACAGGAGGAGGAGAAGGAGCAGGACGTGGAGTTGGAGCAGTAGGAGGAGAAGGAGCAGGAGGTGGAGAAGGATCAGTAGCAGGAGAAGAAGGAGCAGGAGGTGGAGAAGGATCAGTAGCAGGAGAAGAAGGAGCAGGCGGAGCAGGTGGAGAAGGAGCAGTTGGAGAAGGTTGTGGAGGTGGAGAATGAGCAGGGGGAGCAGGTTGAGTAGGAGGAGGAGATGGAACAGTAGGAGGTTGAGCAGGAGGTGGAGAAGGTGCAGGAAAAGGAGGTGGAGAAGTTTCTGCAGGAGGAGAAGAAGCAGCAGGAGGAGAAGTAGCAGCAGGAGGAGAAGGAGCAGAAGCGGGAGAAGGAGCAGGAGCGGGAGACGGAGCATGAAGTGGAGAAAGAGCAGGAGGAGGAGGTTGAGCAGGTGGTGAGGAAGGAGCAGCAGCAGGAGGGTGAGCAACAGCAGGAGGGTGAGCTGCAGGAGCTGAAGGAGCAGGAGGAGGAGGAGGAGAAGTTGGAGGAGGAGGAGAAGGAGCAGGAGGGGGAGAAGGAGCAGGAGAGGGAGAAGGAGCAGGAGGGGGAGAAGGAGCAGGAGGTGGACAAGGAGCAGGAGATGAAAATTTAGCAGGAGGAGGAGAAGGAGTAGGATTTGGAGAATGAGCAGGAGCAGGAGGAGAAGATGGAGCAGGAGGAGCAGGTGCTGAAGGAACAGTTGGAGGAGGTTGAGCAGGACGTGGAGAAGGAGCAGGAGTAGGAGGTGGAGAAAGAGCAGGAGGAGGAGAAGGATCAGGAGGTGGATTAGGAGCTGGATGTGGAGAAGGAACAAAAGGCGGAGGTTGAGCAGGATGAGGAGAAGCAGTAGGAGGAGGTTGAGCAGGAGGTGTAGAAGGAGCAGTAGGAGGTTGAGCAGGAGGTGGAGAAGGAGCAGGAGGTGGAGAAGGATCAGGAGGTGGAGAGGGAGCAGGGGTTGAGAACAAGAAGGAGGACGAGATTGAGCAGGAGGTGGGTAAGGAGCAGCAGCAGTAGGTTGAGGAACAGCAGGAGGGTGAGCTGGAGGAGCTGAAGGAGCAGGGGGAGGAGTTTGAGCAGGAGGGGGAGAAGGAGCAGGAGGGGGAGAAGGAGCAGGAGGCGGAGAAGGAGTAGGAGGTGAAGATGTTGCAGGAGGAGGAGAAGGAGCAGGAGGTGGAGAAGGCGCAGGATGAGGAGAACGAGCAGGAGGTGGAGAAGGAGCAGGAGGTGGAGAAGGAGCAGGAGTTGGAGAAGGAGCAGGAGGTGGAGAAGGTGCAGGAGGGAGACAAGGAACAGGAGGAGGAGAAGGAAGTGAAGACGGAGCTGGAGGTGGTGAATGAGCAGGAGTGGAGAAGGAGCAGCAGGTGGAGAAGGAGCAGGAGGGCGAGAAGGAGCAGGAGGGCGAGAAGGAGCAGGAGGTGGACAAGGAGCAGGAGGTGGACAAGGAGCAGGAGGTGGAGAAGGAGCAGGAGTAGGAGAAGGAGCAGGAGGAGGAGAATGAGCAGGAGGAGGAGAAGGAGCCGGAGTGGAGAAGGAGCAGGAGAAGGAGAAGGAGCAGGAAGAGGAGTAGGAGCAGGAGGAGGAGAAGGAGTAGGAGTAGGAGAAGGAGCAGGAGGAGGAGAATGAGCAGGAGGAGGAGAAGGAGCCGGAGTGGAGAAGGAGCAGGAGAAGGAGAAGGAGCAGGAAGAGGAGTAGGAGCAGGAGGAGGAGAAGGAGTAGGAGGTGGGGAAGGAGCAGGAGGTGGAGAAGGAGCAGGAGGAGGAGAAGGAGCAGGAGGTGGAGAAGGAGAAGGGGGATGAGAAGGAGCAGGAGGGGGAGAAGGAACAGGAGGAGGAGAAGGAGCAGGACGTGGAGTTGGAGCAGTAGGAGGAGAAGGAGCAGGAGGTGGAGAAGGATCAGTAGCAGGAGAAGAAGGAGCAGGAGGTGGAGAAGGATCAGTAGCAGGAGAAGAAGGAGCAGGCGGAGCAGGTGGAGAAGGAGCAGTTGGAGAAGGTTGTGGATGTGGAGAATGAGCAGGGGGAGCAGGTTGAGTAGGAGGAGGAGATGGAACAGGAGGAGGTTGAGCAGGAGGTGGAGAAGGTGCAGGAAAAGGAGGTGGAGAAGTTTCTGCAGGAGGAGATGAAGCAGCAGGAGGAGAAGTAGCAGCAGGAGGAGAAGGAGCAGAAGCGGGAGAAGGAGCAGGAGCGGGAGACGGAGCATGAATTGGAGAAAGAGCAGGAGGAGGAGGTTGAGCAGGTGGTGAGGAAGGAGCTGCAGCAGGAGGGTGAGCAACAGCAGGAGGGTGAGCTGCAGGAGCTGAAGGAGCAGGAGGAGGAGGAGGAGAAGTTGGAGGAGGAGGAGAAGGAGCAGGAGGGGGAGAAGGAGCAGGAGAGGGAGAAGGAGCAGGAGGGGGAGAAGGAGCAGGAGGTGGACAAGGAGCAGGAGATGAAAATTTAGCAGGAGGAGGAGAAGGAGTAGGATTTGGAGAATGAGCAGGAGCAGGAGGAGAAGATGGAGCAGGAGGAGCAGGTGCTGAAGGAACAGTTGGAGGAGGTTGAGCAGGACGTGGAGAAGGAGCAGGAGTAGGAGGTGGAGAAAGAGCAGGAGGAGGAGAAGGATCAGGAGGTGGATTAGGAGCTGGATGTGGAGAAGGAACAAAAGGCGGAGGTTGAGCAGGATGAGGAGAAGCAGTAGGAGGAGGTTGAGCAGGAGGTGTAGAAGGAGCAGTAGGAGGTTGAGCAGGAGGTGGAGAAGGAGCAGGAGGTGGAGAAGGATCAGGAGGTGGAGAGGGAGCAGGGGTGGAGAACAAGAAGGAGGACGAGATTGAGCAGGAGGTGGGTAAGGAGCAGCAGCAGTAGGTTGAGCAACAGTAGGAGGGTGAGCTGGAGGAACAGGAGGAGGAGGAGGAGAAGGAGCAGGAGGAGGAGTTCGAGCAGGAGGGGGAGAAGGAGCAGGAGGTGGAGAAGGAGTGGGAGGTGAAGATGCAGCAGGAGGAAGAGAAGGAGTAGGAGTTGGAGAAGGAGCAGGAGCGGGAGGAGAAGAAGGAGCAGGAGCAATAGGTGGAGAAGGAACAGTTGGAGGAGGTTGAGCAGGAGGTGGAGAAGGATCAGGAGGTGGATTAGGAGCTGGATGTGGAGAAGGAATAAGAGGAGGAGATTGAGCAGGATGAGGAGAAGCAGTAGGAGGAGGTTGAGCATGAGGAGCAGAAGGAGCAGGAGGAGGTTGAGCAGGAAGTGGAGAAGGAGCAGGAGGTGGAGAACGAGCAGGAGGGAGGCAAGGAGCAGGAGGGAGACAAGGAACACGAGGTGGATAAGGATCGGGGGAGGAGAAGCAGGCGATGAAGGAGAAGAAGGTGCAGAAGGTAGTCAATGAGCCGGAGTGGAGAATGAGGAGGAGGTGGAGAAGGAGCAGGAGGGCGAGAAGGAGCAGGAGGTCGAGAAGAAGCAGGAGGTCGAGAAGGAGCAGGAGGCGGAGAAGCAGCAGGAAGGCGAGAAGGAGCAGGAGGGCGAGAAGGAGCAGAAAGTGCACAAGGAGCAGGAGGTGGACAAGGGGCAGGAGGAGGAGAAGGAGTTGGACAAGGAGCAGGAGGTGGACAAGGAGCAGGAGGTGGACAAGAATCAGGAGGTGGACACGGAGCAGGAGGTGGAGATGGAGCAGTAGGTGGAGGAGGAGAAGGAGGAGGAGAAGGAGGTGGTGGAGGAGAAGGAGGTGGAGAATGAGTTGGAGGAGGAGAAGGAACATGAGGCGGAGAAGAAGAAATAGGTGGAGGAGGAGCAGGAGGCGGAGAAGGATCGGGAGGTGGATTAGGAGATGGAGCTGGAGAAGAAGCAGGAGGAGGAGCAGGAGCAGGAGGAGAAGAAGGAGCAGGAGGTGGAGAAGGAGCAGGAGGTGGAGGAGGAGCAGGAGGTGGAGAAGGAGCAGGAGGGAGGCAAGGAGCAGGAGGGAGACAAGGAACACGAGGCGGATATGGATCAGGGGGAGGAGAAGCAGGCGATGAAGGAGAAGAAGGTGCAGGAGGTGGTCAATGAGCAGGAGTGGAGAATGAGGAGGAGGTGGAGAAGGAGCAGGAGGGCGAGAAGGAGCAGGAGGTCGAGAAGAAGCAGGAGGTCGAGAAGGAGCAGGAGGGGGAGAAGCAGCAGGAAGGCGAGAAGGAGCAGGAGGTGGACAAGGAGCAGGAGGTGGACAAGAATCAGGAGGTGGAAACGGAGCAGGAGGTGGAGATGGAGCAGGAGGTGGAGGAGGAGAAGGAGGAGGAGAAGGAGGTGGAGGAGGAGAATGAGGTGCAGAATGAGTACGAGGAGGAGAAGGAACAGGAGGTGGAGAAGAAGAAATAGGTGGAGGAGGAGCAGGAGGCAGAGAAGGACCAGGAGGTGGATGAGGAGATGGAGCTGGAGAAGAAGCAGGAGGAGGAGCAGGAGCAGGAGGTGGAGATGGAGCAGGAGGTGGAGGAGGAGAAGGAGGAGGAGAAGGAGGTGGAGGAGGAGAAGGAGGTGGAGAATGAGTAGGAGGAGGAGAAGGAGCAGGAGGGCGAGAAGGAGCAGGAGGTCGAGAAGAAGCAGGAGGTCGAGAAGGAGCAGGAGGGGGAGAAGGAGCAGGAAGTGCACAAGGAGCAGGAGGTGGACAAGGGGCAGGAGGAAGAGAAGGAGGTGGACAAGGAGCAGGAGGTGGACAAGGAGCAGGAGGTGGACAAGAATCAGGAGGTGGACACGGAGCAGGAGGTGGAGATGGAGCAGGATGTGGAGGAGGAGAAGGAGGTGGAGAAGGAGGTGGAGGAGGAGAAGGAGGTGGAGAATGAGTACGAGGAGGAGAAGGAACAGGAGGTGGAGAAGAAGAAATAGGTGGAGGAGGAGCAGGAGGCGGAGAAGGACCAGGAGGTGGATTAGGAGATGGAGCTGGAGAAGAAGCAGGAGGAGGAGCAGGAGCAGGAGGAGAAGAAGGAGCAGGAGGAGGAGAAGGAGCAGGAGGAGGAGAAGGAGCACGAGTGGAGAAGCAACAGGAGGTGGAAAGGAGCAGGAGGTGGAGAAGGAGCAGGAGGAGGACAACGAGCAGGAGGTGGAGAAGGAACAGGAGTGGAGAAGGAGCAGGAGGAGGAGAAGGAGCAGGAGGAGGAGAAGGAGCAGTAGGTGGACAAGGAGCAGGAGGTGGACAAGGAGCAGGAGGTGGAAAAGAATTAAGAGGTGGACACCGAGCAGGAGGTGGACACGAAGCAGGAGGTTGTCAACGAGCAGGAGGTGGACACGGAGCAGGAAGTGAACAAGGAGCAGGAGGTCGAGATGGAGCAGGAGGTGGAGGAGGAGAAGGTGGAGGAGAAGGAGGTGGAGGAGGAGAAGGAGGTGGAGTAGGAGTAGGAGGAGGAGAAGGAACAGGAGGTGGAGAAGAAGCAGGAGAAGGAGAATGAGCAGGAAGAGGAGAAGGAGCAGTAGGTGGGGAAGGAGCAGGGGGAGGAGAAGGAGCAGCAGGAGGAGAAGGAACAGGACGAGGAGAAGGAGCAGGACGTGGAGTTGGAGCAGGAGGAGGAGATTTAGCAGGAGGTGGAGAAGGAGCAGGAAGAGGAGAAGGAGCAGGAGGTTGAGAAGGAGCAGGAGCAGGAGGAGAAGAAGGAGCAGGTGGAGAAGGAGCAGTTGGAGAAGGTTCTGGAGGTGGAGAAGGAGCTGCGGTAGGAGGTTGAGCAGGAGGAGGAGATGGAACAGGAGGAGGTTGATCAGGAGGTGGAGAAGGAGCAGGAGAAGGAGGTGGAGAAGTTGCAGCAGGAGGAGAAGAAGCAGCAGGAGGAGAAATAGCAGCAGGAGGAGAAGGAGCAGAAGCAGGAGAAGGAGCAAATGCGGGGGTACGAGCAGGAGCGGGAGTAGGAGCATGAATTGGAGAAGGAGCAGGAGGAGGAGGTTGAGCAGGAGGTGGAGAAGGAGCCGGAGGTGAAGAATGATGAGGAGGTGGAGAGGGAGCCGG
Organism: Heptranchias perlo; assembly: GCF_035084215.1. NCBI lineage: Eukaryota > Metazoa > Chordata > Chondrichthyes > Hexanchiformes > Hexanchidae > Heptranchias > Heptranchias perlo. Next base: position 237,093 of record NW_027138363.1, on the reverse strand, counting down.
GTTGGAGAACAAGGAGGAGGAGGAGATTGAGCAGGAGGTGGGGAAGGAGCAGGAAGTGGAGAAGGATCAGGAGGTGGAGAAGGAGCAGGAGGAGGAGAAGGAGCAGGAGGAGGAGAAGGAGCACGAGGTGGAGAAGGAGCAGGGGGAGGAGAAGGAGCAGGAGGAGGAGGTGGAGAAGTTGCAGCAGGAGGAGAAGGAGCAGAAGCGGGAGAAGGAGCAGAAGCGGGAGATGGAGCAGAAGTGGGAGTAGGAGCAGGAGCGGGAGAAGGAGCATGAAGTGGAGAAGGAGCAGGAGGGGGAGGTTGAGCAGGAGGTGGAGAAGGAGCAGGAGGTGGAGAATGATGAGGAGGTGGAGAAGGAGCCGGGATGGAGAACAAGAAGGAGGAGGAGATTGAGCAGGAGGTGGGGTAGGAGCAGCAGCAGGAGGGTGAGCAAAAGCAGGAGGGTGAGCTGGAGGAGCAGAAGGAGCAGGAGGAGGAGGAGGAGAAGGAGCCGGAGGAGGAGTTTGAGCAGGAGGAGGAGAAGGAGCAGGAGGGGGAGAAGGAGCAGGAGGGGGAGAAGGAGCAGGAGGGGGAGAAGGAGCAGGAGGTAGAGAAGGAGCAGGAGAAGGAGAAAGAGCAGAAAGCGGAGAAGGAGCAGGAGGAGGAGAAGTAGCAGGAGGAGGAGAAGGAGCAGGAGTTGGAGTAGTAGCAGGAGGTGGAGAATGAGCAGGAGGGAGACAAGGAGCGGGAGGTGGAGAAGCAGCAGGAGGAGGAGAATGAGGAGAAGAAGGAGCAGGAGTTGGTGAATGAGCAGGAGTGGAGAAGGAGCAGCAGGTGGAGAAGGAGCAGGAGGTGGACAAGGAGAAGGAGGTGGACAAGGAGCAGGAGGTGGACAAGGAGCAGGAGGTGGACAAGAATCACCCTACTGCTGCTGCTCCTTCCCCACCTCCTGCTCAATCTCCTCCTCCTTCTGCTTCTCCCCCTCCTGCTCAACCTCCTCCTACTGTTTCTCCTCATCCTGCTCAATCTCCTCCTCTTGTTCCTTCTCCACATCCAGCTCCTAATCCACCTCTTGATCCTTCTCCTCCTCCTGCTCTTTCTCCACCTCCTACTCCTGCTCCTTCTCCACCTCCTGCTCAACCTCCTCCAACTACTCCTTCAGCACCTGCTCCTCCTGCTCCTGCTCCTTCTCCAAATCCGACAAATTCTCCTCCTCCTGCTACATCTTCACCTCCTGGTCCTTGTCCACCTCCTGCTCCTTCTCCCTCTCCTGCTCCTTCTACCCCTCCTGCTCGTTCTCCCCCTCCTGCTCCTTCTCCTCCTCCTCCGCCTGCTTCTTCAGCTCCTCCAGCTCACCCTCCTGCTGTTGCTCACCCTCCTGCTGCTGCTACTTTCCCACCTCCTGCTCAATCTCCTCCTACTTCTTGTTCTCCACCCCTGCTCCCTCACCATCTCCTCATCATTCTCTACCTCCTGCTCCTTCTCCACCTCCTGCTCAACCTCCTCCTCCTGCTCCTTCTCACAGAATCATAGAATCATAGAAGTTACAACATGGTAACAGGCCCTTCGGCCCAACATGTCCATGTCGCCCAGTTTATACCACTAAGCTAGTCCCAATTGCCTGCACTTGGCCCATATCCCTCGATACCCATCTTCCCCATGTAACTGTCCAAATGCTTTTTAAAAGACAAAATTGTACCCGCCTCTACTACTGCCTCTGGCAGCTCGTTCCAGACACTCACCACCCTTTGAGTGAAAAAATTGCCCCTCTGGATCCTTTTGTATCTCTCCCCTCTCACCTTAAATCTGTGCCCCCTCGTTATAGACTCCCCTACCTTTGGGAAAAGATTTTGACTATCGACCTTATCTATGCCCCTCATTATTTTATAGACTTCGATAAGATCACCCCTTAACCTCCTACTCTCCAGGGAAAAAAGTCCCAGTCTGTCTAACCTCTCCCTGTAAGTCAAACCATCAAGTCCCGGTAGCATCCTAGTAAATCTTTTCTGCACTCTTTCTAGTTTAATAATATCCTTTCTATAATAGGGTGAGCAGAACTGTACACAGTACTCCAAGTGTGGCCTCACCAATGCCCTGTACAACTTCAACAAGACATCCCAACTCCTGCATTCAATGTTCTGACCAATGAAACCAAGCATGCTGAATGCCTTCTTCACCACCCTATCCACCTGTGACTCCACTTTCAAGGAGCTATGAATCTGTACTCCTAGATCTCTTTGTTCTATAACTCTCCCCAACGCCCTACCATTAACGGAGTAGGTCCTGGCCCGATTCGATCTACCAAAATGCATCACCTCACATTTATCTAAATTAAACTCCATCTGCCATTCATCGGCCCACTGGCCCAATTTATCAAGATCCCGTTGCAATCCTAGATAACCTTCTTCACTGTCCACAATGCCACCAATCTTGGTGTCATCTGCAAACTTACTAACCATGCCTCCTAAATTCTCATCCAAATCATTAATATAAATAACAAATAACAGCGGACCCAGCACCGATCCCTGAGGCACACCGCTGGACACAGGCATCCAGTTTGAAAAACAACCCTCGACAACCACCCTCTGTCTTCTGTCGTCAAGCCAATTTTGTATCCAATTGGCTACCTCACCTTGGATCCCATGAGATTTAACCTTATGTAACAACCTACCATGCGGTACCTTGTCAAATGCTTTGCTGAAGTCCATGTAGACCACGTCTACTGCACAGCCCTCATCTATCTTCTTGGTTACCCCTTCAAAAAACTCAATCAAATTCGTGAGACATGATTTTCCTCTCACAAAACCATGCTGACTGTTCCTAATTAGTCCCTGCCTCTCCAAATGCCTGTAGATCCTGTCCCTCAGAATACCCTCTAACAACTTACCCACTACAGATGTCAGGCTCACTGGTCTGTAGTTCCCAGGCTTTTCCCTGCCGCCCTTCTTAAACAAAGGCACAACATTTGCTACCCTCCAATCTTCAGGCACCTCACCTGTAGCGGTGGATGATTCAAATATCTCTGCTAGGGGACCCGCAATTTCCTCCCTAACCTCCCTTAACGTCCTGGGATACATTTCATCAGGTCCCGGAGATTTATCTACCTTGATGCGCGTTCAGACTTCCAGCACCTCCCTCTCTGTAATATGTACACTCCTCAAGACATCACTATTTATTTCCCCAAGTTCCCTAACATCCATGCCTTTCTCAACCGTAAATACCGATGTGAAATATTCATTCAGGATCTCACCCATATCTTGTGGTTCCGCACATAGATGACCTTGTTGATCCTTAAGAGGCCCTACTCTCTCCCTAGTTACCCTTTTGCCCTTTATGTATTTGTAGAAGCTCTTTGGATTCACCTTTGCCTGATCTGCCAAAGCAATCTCATATCCCCTTTTTGCCCTCCTGATTTCTCTCTTAACTCTACTCCGGCAATCTCTATACTCTTCAAGGGATCCACTTGATCCCAGCTGCCTATGCATGTCATATGCCTCCTTCTTCTTTTTGACGAGTGCCTCAATCTCCCGAGTCATCCAAGGTTCCCTACTTCTACCAGCCTTGCCCTTCACTTTATAAGGAATGTGCTTACCCTGAACCCTGGTTAACACACTTTTGAAAGCCTCCCACTTACCAGACGTCCCTTTGCCTGCCAACAGACTCTCCCAATCAACTTCTGAAAGTTCCTGTCTAATACCATCAAAATTGGCCTTTCCCCAATTTAGAATTTTAACTTTTGGGCCAGACCTATCCTTCTCCATAGCTATCTTAAAACTAATGGAATTATGATCACTGGTCCCAAAGTGATCCCTCACTAACACTTCTGTCACCTGCCCTTCCTTATTTCCCAAGAGGAGGTCAAGTTTTGCCCCCTCTCTAGTCGGGCCATCCACATACTGAATGAGAAATTCCTCCTGAATACACTCAACAAATTTCTCTCCATCCAAGCCCCTAATGCTATGGCTGTCCCAGTCAATGTTGGGAAAGTTAAAGTCCCCTACTATTACCACCCTATTTTTCTTGCAGCTGTCTGTAATCTCCTTACATATTTGCTCCTCAATTTCCCGTTGACTATTTGGGGGTCTGTAGTACAATCCTATCAAAGTGATCTCTCCCTTCTTATTTTTCAGTTCCACCCATATGGACTCAGTGGGCGAACCCTCGGATATATCCCCTCTCACTACTGCCGTGATGTTCTCCCTAATCAAGAACGCAACTCCCCCTCCTCTCTTACCTCCTGCTCTATCTTTCCTATAGCATCTGTACCCTGGAACATTGAGCTGCCAGTCCTGCCCCTCCCTTAGCCATGTTTCAGTAATAGCTATAACATCCCAGTCCCATGTACCCATCCATGCCCTGAGTTCATCTGCCTTGCCCATCAGACTTTTTGCATTGAAATAAATGCAGTTTAATCTAGACTTCCCTTGGTCTTTGCCCTGCTTTCTCAGACCATCTGTCCGGTCATGTTCTGTACACTCTCCCTTACTGCGTTTTGTTTCTGTCACCACTTTATTTCCCACTGACTTCCTGCATCGGTTCCCATCCCCCTGCCACATTAGTTTAAACCCTCCCCAACAGCACTGGCAAACACTCCCCCTAGGACATTGGTTCCAGTCCTGCCCAGATGCAGACCGTCCAATTTGTACTGGTCCCACCTCCCCCAGAACCGGTTCCAATGGCCCAGGAATTTGAATCCCTCCAGCTTGCACCATCTCTCAAGCCACGTATTCATCTTAGCTATCCTGTCATTCCTACTCTGACTAACCCGTGGCACTGGTAGCAATCCTGAGATTACTACCTTTGAGGTTCGACTCTTTAGTTTAACTCCTAACTCACTAAATTCAGCTTGTAGGACCTCATCCTGTTTTTTACCTATATCGTTGGTGCCTATATGCACCACGACAACTGGCTGTTCACCCTCCCCCTCCAGAATGTCCTGCAGCCGCTCCGAGACATCCTTGACCCTTGCACCAGGGAGGCAACATACCATCCTGGAGTCTCGGTTGCGTCCGCAGAAACGCCTGTCTATTCCCCTTACAATCGAGTCCCCTATCACGATAGCTCTGCCACTCTTTTTCCTGCCCTCCTGTGCAGCAGAGCCAGCCACGGTGCCATGAACCTGGCCACTGCCACCTTCCCCTGGTGAGCCATCTCCCCCAACAGTATCCAAAACGGTATACCTGTTTTGGAGGGAGATGACCGCAGGGGACCCCTGCACTGCCTTCCCACTCTTCCTCTGTCTGTTGGTCACCCATTCACTATCTCCCTCAGTAATTTTTATCTGCGGTGTGACCAACTCACTGAACGTGCTATCCACGACTTTCTCAGCATCGCGGATGCTCCAAAGTGAATCCATCCGCAGCTCCAGAGCCGTCAAGCGGTCAAACAATAGCTGCAGCTGGACACACTTCCCGCAGGTGAAGGAATCAGGGATACAGGAAGGAGCCCTGAATTCCCACATCCCACAAGAGGAACATGACACGGCGCTGGGATCTCCTGCCATGACTTAACCCTTAAATTAGCTTAAGAACAACTACAATGTCAAGAGAAAAAATGGAAAGAAAAACTACTTACCACTCCCTTTAAGGAGTTTACTCCTTTAAATTGTTCTCAATTTAGAGAATGTTAACTGCACTAGGGACTTTGATTCACTAAAAAATAAACGCTACTTCCTATAAGACCTGCAGACCTTCCCTTTCCTTTTACTTCAGTTACTGTAGATAAGTAGAAATACTCACCTGAACCTACTCACCAATCAGGTGCCTCCCCTGATTGGTGAGTAGAAGGAGCAGGAGCAGGAGTGGAGAAGGAGCAGGAGGAGGGGTTAGAGCAAGAGGAGGAGAAGGAGCAGGAGGTGGAGAAGGCGCAAGACGAGGAGAAGGAGCAGGAGCTGGAGATGGAACAGGAATTGAGAAGGAGCAGGAGGAGAAGAAGGAGTAGACGGAGAAGAAGGAGCAGGAGAAGGAGAAGGAGAGGATCAGGAGCAGGAGGTGGAGAAAGAGCAGGAGGAGTGGATGGAGAAGTAGGAGGAGAAGGAGCAGGAGGAGCAGAAGGAGCAGGAGGTGGAGATGGAGCAGGAGTGCAGAAGGATCAGGAGCAGAAGAAGGAGCAGGAGGATGAGCAGGAGGAGGAGAAGGAGCAGGAGGAGGAGAAGGAGCAGGAAGTTGAGAAGTCGCATGATGAGGAGAAGGAGCAGGAGGTGGGGAAGGAGCAGGAGATGGAGAAGGATCAGGATGTGGAGAAGGAGCAGGAGGGCGAGAAGGAGCAGGATGACGAGAAGGAGCAGGAAGGCGAGAAGGAGCACTTGGTGGACAAGGAGCAGTAGGTGGACAAGGATCAGCAGTTGGACACGGAGCAGGAGGTGGACAAGGGTCAGGAGGTGGACAAGGAGCAGGAAGTGGACAAGGAGCAGAGGTGGACAAGGAGCACGAGGAGGAGAAGGAGCAGGAGGAGGAGAAGGAGCAGGAATAGGAGAAGGAGCAGGCGGAGGAGAAGGAGCAGTAGGAGGAGTAGGAGCAGGAGGTGGAGAAGGCGCAAGGTGAGGAGATGGAGCAGGAGGTGGAGGTGGAGCAGGAGGTTGGAGAAGGAGCAGGAGAAGGAGAAGGAGCGGGAGGTGGAGATGGAGCAGGAAGTGGAGAAGGAGCAGGAGTTGGAGAATGAGCAGGAGGAGGAGAAGGAGCAGGAGGCGGAGAAGGAACTGGAGGATGAGAATGAGGTGGATGAGTTGACGGTGGGGGAGAAAGAGCAGGAGGTGGAAATGGAGCAGGAGGAGGAGAAGGAGCAGGATGGGGAGAAGGAGCAGGAGGTGTACAAGGAGCACGAGGGGGAGAAGGAGCATGAGGAGGAGTAGGAGCAGGAGCTGGAGATGGAGAAGGATTTGAGAAGTAGCAGGAGGAGAAGAAGGAGCAGGCGGAGAAGAAGGAGCAGGAGTAGGAGAAGGAGCAGGAGAAGGAGGAGGAGCAGGAGGTGGAGAAGGAGCAGGATGTGGAGAAGGAACAGGAGGTGGAGCAGGAGCAGGAGGGAGACAAGGAGCAGGAGGAAGACAAGCAGCAGGAGGTGGAGAAGGAGCAGGAGAAGGAGAAAGAGCAGGAGGTGGACAAGGAGCTGGAGGGGGAGGAGGAGGACGAGCAGGAGAAGGAGCAGGAGCTGGAGATGGAGCAGGAATTGAGAAGGAGCAGGAGGAGAAGAAGGAGCCGGCGGAGAAGAAGGAGCAGGAGAAGGAGAAGGAGAGGATAAGGAGCAGGAGGTGGAGAAGGAGCAGGAGGAGTGGATGGAGAAGTAGGAGGAGAAGAAGCAGGAGGAGCAGAAGGAGCAGGAGGTGGAGATGGAGGAGGAGAGCAGAAGGAGCAGGAGCAGAAGAAGGAGCAGGAGGAGGAGCAGGAGGAGGAGAAGGAGCAGGAGGAGGAGAAGGAGCAGGAGGTGGAGAAGTCGCATGATGAGGAGGAGGAGCAGGAGGTGGAGAAGGAGCAGGAGATGGAGAAGGAGCAGGAGGTGGAAAAGGAGCAGGAGGGCGAGAAGGAGCAGGATGACGAGAAGGAGCAGGAAGGCGAGAAGGAGCACTTGGTGGACAAGGAGCAGTAGGTGGACAAGGATCAGGAGTTGGACACGGAGCAGGAGGTGGACAAGGGGCAGGAGGAGGACAAGGAGCAGCAAGTGGACAAGGAGCAGAGGTGGACAATGAGCACGAGGAGGAGAAGGAGCAGGAGGACGAGAAGGAGCAGGAGGTGGAGAAGGCGCAAGATGAGGAGAAGGAGCAGGAGGTGGAGAAGGAACAGGAGGTGGAGAAGGAGGTGTGGAGAAGGAGCAGGAGGTGAAGAAGGAGCAGGAGGGCAGGAAGGAGCAGGAAGGCGAGATGGAGCAGGAGATGGACAAGGAGCAGGAGTTGGACAAGGAGCAGGAGGTGGATAAGGAGCAGGAGGTGGACAAGGAGCAGGAGGTGGACAAGGAGCAGAAGGTGGACAAGGAGCAGGAGGAGGAGAAGGAGGTGGATGAGGAGAAGGAGGGGGAGAAAGAGCAGGAGAGTGAGAAGCAGCAGGAGGGGGAGAAGGAGCATGAGGTGGACAAGGAGCAGGAGGTGGACAAGAATTAGGATGTGGACACGGAGCAGGAGGTGGAGAAGGAGCAGTAGGTGGAGAAGGAGCAGGAGGTGGACAAGGAGCAGGAGGTGGACAAGGAACAGGAGGAGAAGAAGGAGCAGGAGGAGGAGAAGGAGCAGGAGTGGAGAAGGAGCAGGAGGAGGAGTTAGAGCAGGAGGAGGAGAAGGAGCAGGAGATGGAGAATGCGCAAGACGAGGAGAAGGAGCAGGAGGTGGAGAAGGAACAGAAGGTGGAGAATGATGAGAAGGTGGAGAAGGAGCAGGAGGAGGAGTTGGAGCAGGAGGAGGAGAAGGAGCAGGAGGTGGAGAAGGCGCAAGACGAGGAGAAGGAGCAGGAGGTGGAGAAGGAACAGGAGGTGGAGAAGAAGCAATGGGTGGGGAAGGAGCAGGAGGCAGAGATGGGCCATGAGCGGGAGTAGGAGAAGTAGTTGGAGAAGAAGCAGGAGGTGGAGCAGGAGCAGGAGGAGAAGAAGGAGCAGGAGGTGGAGAAGGAGCAGGAAGTGGAGAAGGAGCAGGAGGAGGAGGTGGAGAAGTTGCAGCAGGAGGAGAAGAAGCAGCAGGAGGAGAAGTAGCAGCAGGAGGAGAAGGAGCAGCAGCGGGAGAAGGAGCAAAAGCGGGAGTAGGAGCAGGAGCGGGAGAAGGAGCATGAAGTGCAGAAGGCGCAGGAGGAGGAGGTTGAGCAGGAGGTGGAGAAGGAGCAGGAGGTGGAGAATGATGAGGAGGTGGAGAGGGAGCAGGGTTGGAGAACAAGGAGGAGGAGGAGATTGAGCAGGAGGTGGGGAAGGAGCAGCAGCAGGAGGGTGAGCAACAGCAGAAGGGTGAGCTGGAGGAGCTGAACGAGCAGGAGGAGGAGGAGGAGGAGAAGGAGCAGGAGGAGGAGAAGGAGCAATGGGGAAGAAGGAGCAGGACGGGGAGAAGGAGCATGAGAGGGAGAAGGAGCAGGAGGTGCACAAAGAGCAGGAGGTGAAGATGTAGCAGGAGGAGGAGAACGAGTAGGATTTGGAGAAGGAGCAGGAGTAGGAGGAGAAGAAGGAGCTGGAGGAGCAGGTGCAGAAGGAGCAGGTGGAGGAGGTTGAGCAAGAGGTGGAGAAGGAGCAGGAGTAGGAGGTGGAGAAAAAGCAGGAGGAGGAGAGGATCAGGATGTGGATTAGGAGCTGGATGTGGAGATGGAATAAAAGGAGGAGGTTGAGCAGGAGGTGGGGAGGAGCAGCAGCAGCAGGGTGAGCAACAGCAGGAGGGTGTGCTGGAGGAGCTGAAGGAGCAGGAGGAGGAGGAGGAGAAGGAGCAGAAGGAGGAGTTTTAGCAGGAGGGGGAGAAGGAGCAGGACGGGGAGATGGAGCAGGAGGTGGAGAACGAGTAGGAGTGGGAGGTGGAGAAAAAGCAGGAGGAGGAGATGGATCAGGAGGTGAATTAGGAGCTGGATGTGGAGAAGGAATAAAAGGAGGAGGTTGAGCAGGATGAGGAGAAGCAGTAAGACGAGGTTGAGCAGGAGGAGCAGAAGGAGCAGGCGGTGGAGAAGGAGCAGTAGGTGGAGAAGGCGCAAGATGAGGAGAAGGAGCAGGAGGTGGAGAAGGAACAGGGGGTGGAGAAGGAGGTGTGGAGAAGGAGCAGGAGGTGAAGAAGGAGCAGGAGGGCAGGAAGGAGCAGGAAGGCGAGATGGAGCAGGAGATGGACAAGGAGCAGGAGTTGGACAAGGAGCAGGAGGTGGATAAGGAGCAGGAGGTGGACAAGGAGCAGGAGGTGGACAAGGAGCAGAAGGTGGACAAGGAGCAGGAGGAGGAGAAGGAGGTGGATGAGGAGAAGGAGGGGGAGAAAGAGCAGGAGAGTGAGAAGCAGCAGGAGGGGGAGAAGGAGCATGAGGTGGACAAGGAGCAGGAGGTGGACAAGAATTAGGATGTGGACACGGAGCAGGAGGTGGAGAAGGAGCAGTAGGTGGAGAAGGAGCAGGAGGTGGACAAGGAGCAGGAGGTGGACAAGGAACAGGAGGAGAAGAAGGAGCAGGAGGAGGAGAAGGAGCAGGAGTGGAGAAGGAGCAGGAGGAGGAGTTAGAGCAGGAGGAGGAGAAGGAGCAGGAGATGGAGAATGCGCAAGACGAGGAGAAGGAGCAGGAGGTGGAGAAGGAACAGAAGGTGGAGAATGATGAGAAGGTGGAGAAGGAGCAGGAGGAGGAGTTGGAGCAGGAGGAGGAGAAGGAGCAGGAGGTGGAGAAGGCGCAAGACGAGGAGAAGGAGCAGGAGGTGGAGAAGGAACAGGAGGTGGAGAAGAAGCAATGGGTGGGGAAGGAGCAGGAGGCAGAGATGGGCCATGAGCGGGAGTAGGAGAAGTAGTTGGAGAAGAAGCAGGAGGTGGAGCAGGAGCAGGAGGAGAAGAAGGAGCAGGAGGTGGAGAAGGAGCAGGAAGTGGAGAAGGAGCAGGAGGAGGAGGTGGAGAAGTTGCAGCAGGAGGAGAAGAAGCAGCAGGAGGAGAAGTAGCAGCAGGAGGAGAAGGAGCAGCAGCGGGAGAAGGAGCAAAAGCGGGAGTAGGAGCAGGAGCGGGAGAAGGAGCATGAAGTGCAGAAGGCGCAGGAGGAGGAGGTTGAGCAGGAGGTGGAGAAGGAGCAGGAGGTGGAGAATGATGAGGAGGTGGAGAGGGAGCAGGGTTGGAGAACAAGGAGGAGGAGGAGATTGAGCAGGAGGTGGGGAAGGAGCAGCAGCAGGAGGGTGAGCAACAGCAGAAGGGTGAGCTGGAGGAGCTGAACGAGCAGGAGGAGGAGGAGGAGGAGAAGGAGCAGGAGGAGGAGAAGGAGCAATGGGGAAGAAGGAGCAGGACGGGGAGAAGGAGCATGAGAGGGAGAAGGAGCAGGAGGTGCACAAAGAGCAGGAGGTGAAGATGTAGCAGGAGGAGGAGAACGAGTAGGATTTGGAGAAGGAGCAGGAGTAGGAGGAGAAGAAGGAGCTGGAGGAGCAGGTGCAGAAGGAGCAGGTGGAGGAGGTTGAGCAAGAGGTGGAGAAGGAGCAGGAGTAGGAGGTGGAGAAAAAGCAGGAGGAGGAGAGGATCAGGATGTGGATTAGGAGCTGGATGTGGAGATGGAATAAAAGGAGGAGGTTGAGCAGGAGGTGGGGAGGAGCAGCAGCAGCAGGGTGAGCAACAGCAGGAGGGTGTGCTGGAGGAGCTGAAGGAGCAGGAGGAGGAGGAGGAGAAGGAGCAGAAGGAGGAGTTTTAGCAGGAGGGGGAGAAGGAGCAGGACGGGGAGATGGAGCAGGAGGTGGAGAACGAGTAGGAGTGGGAGGTGGAGAAAAAGCAGGAGGAGGAGATGGATCAGGAGGTGAATTAGGAGCTGGATGTGGAGAAGGAATAAAAGGAGGAGGTTGAGCAGGATGAGGAGAAGCAGTAAGACGAGGTTGAGCAGGAGGAGCAGAAGGAGCAGGCGGTGGAGAAGGAGCAGTAGGTGGAGAAGGAGAATGAGGAGGAGAAGGAGCAGGAGGAGGAGAAGGAGCAGGAGGTGGAGAAGGAGCAGGGGGAGGAGAAGGAGCAGGAGGACGAGATGGTGAAGTTGCAGCACGAGGAGAAGAAGCAGCAGGAGGAGAAGTATCAGCAGGAGGAGAAGGAGCAGAGGCGGGAGAAGGAGCAGAAGCGGGAGATGGAGCAGAAGCGGGAGTAGGAGCAGGAGAGTTGGAAGGAGCATGAAGTGGAGGTGGAGCAGGAGGGGGAGGTTGACCAGGAGGTGGAGAAGGAGCAGGAGGTGGAGAATGATGAGGAGGTGGAGAAGGAGCAGGGGTGGAGAACAAGGAGGAGGAGGAGATTGAGCAGGAGGTGTGGTAGGAGCAGCAGCAGGAGGGTGAGCAATAGCAAGAGGGTGAGCTTGAGTAGCTGAAGTAGCAGGAGGAGGAGAAGGAGCAGGAGGAGGAGTTTGAGGTGCAGGAGGAGAAGGAGCAGGATGGGGAGAAGGAGCAGGAGGGGGAGAAGGAGTAGGAGGGGGAGAAGGCGCAGGAGCTAGTGAAGGAGGAGGAGGGGGAGAAAGAGCAGGAATTGAGAAGGAGCAGGAGGAGAAGAAGGAGCAGGCGGAGAGGAAGGAGCAGGAGAAGGAGAAGGAGCAGGAGAAGGAGAAAGAGCAGGAGGTGGAGAAGGAGCAGGAGGAGGAGAAGTAGCAGCAGGAGGAGAAGGAGCAGGAGGTGGAGGAGGAGTATGAGCAGGAGGAGGAGAAGGAGCAGGAGGTGGAGAAGGAGTAAGATGAGGAGAAGGAGCAGGAGGTGGAGAAGTAGCTGGAGAGAGACAAGGAGCGTGAGGTGGAGAAGCAGCAGGAGGAGGAGAATGAGGAGAAGAAGGAGCAGGAGGTGGTGAATGAGCAGGAGGAGCAGAAGGAGCAGGAGGAGGAGAATGAGGTGGATGAGGAGAAGTAGGGGGAGAAACGGCAGGAGGCGGAGAAGGAGCGGGAGCGGGAGAAGGAGCTGGAGGGGGAGAAGGAGCAGGAGGGGGAGAAGGAGCAGGAGGTGGACAAGGAGCAGGAGGGGGAGGAGGAGGACGAGCAGGAGAAGGAGTAGGAGCTGGAGATGGAGCAGGAATTGAGAAGGAGCAGGAGGAGAAGAAGGAGTGGACGGAGAAGAAGGAGCAGGAGAAGGAGAAGGAGAGGATCAGGAGCAGGAGGTGGAGAAAGAGCAGGAGGAGTGGATGGAGGAGTAGGAGGAGAAGGAGCAGGAGGAGCAGAAGGAGCAGGAGGTGGAGATGGAGCAGGAGTGCAGAAGGAGCAGGAGCAGAAGAAGGAGCAGAAGGATGAGCAGGAGGAGGAGAAGGAGCAGGAGGAGGAGAAGGAGCAGGAAGTGGAGAAGTCGCATGATGAGGAGAAGGAGCAGGAGGTGGGGAAGGAGCAGGAGATGGAGAAGGAGCAGGATGTGGAGAAGGAGCAGGAGGGCGAGAAGGAGCAGCATGACGAGAAGGAGCAGGAAGGCGAGAAGGAGCACTTGGTGGACAAGGAGCAGTAGGTGGACAAGGATCAGGAGTTGGACGCGGAGCAGGAGGTGGACAAGGGGCAGGAGGTGGACAAGGAGCAGCAAGTGGACAAGGAGCAGAGGTGGACAATGAGCACGAGGAGGAGAAGGAGCAGGAGGACGAGAAGGAGCAGGAGGTGGAGAAGGCGCAAGATGAGGAGAAGGAGCAGGAGGTGGAGAAGGAACAGGAGGTGGAGAAGGAGGTGTGGAGAAGGAGCAGGAGGTGAAGAAGGAGCAGGAGGGCAGGAAGGAGCAGGAAGGCGAGATGGAGCAGGAGATGGACAAGGAGCAGGAGTTGGACAAGGAGCAGGAGGTGGATAAGGAGCAGGAGGTGGACAAGGAGCAGGAGGTGGACAAGGAGCAGAAGGTGGACAAGGAGCAGGAGGAGGAGAAGGAGGTGGATGAGGAGAAGGAGGGGGAGAAAGAGCAGGAGAGTGAGAAGCAGCAAGAGGGGGAGAAGGAGCATGAGGTGGACAAGGAGCAGGAGGTGGACAAGAATTAGGATGTGGACACGGAGCAGGAGGTGGAGAAGGAGCAGTAGGTGGAGAAGGAGCAGGAGGTGGACAAGGAGCAGGAGGTGGACAAGGAACAGGAGGAGAAGAAGGAGCAGGAGGAGGAGAAGGAGCAGGAGTGGAGAAGGAGCAGGAGGAGGAGTTAGAGCAGGAGGAGGAGAAGGAGCAGGAGATGGAGAATGCGCAAGACGAGGAGAAGGAGCAGGAGGTGGAGAAGGAACAGAAGGTGGAGAATGATGAGAAGGTGGAGAAGGAGCAGGAGGAGGAGTTGGAGCAGGAGGAGGAGAAGGAGCAGGAGGTGGAGAAGGCGCAAGACGAGGAGAAGGAGCAGGAGGTGGAGAAGGAACAGGAGGTGGAGAAGAAGCAATGGGTGGGGAAGGAGCAGGAGGCAGAGATGGGCCATGAGCGGGAGTAGGAGAAGTAGTTGGAGAAGAAGCAGGAGGTGGAGCAGGAGCAGGAGGAGAAGAAGGAGCAGGAGGTGGAGAAGGAGCAGGAAGTGGAGAAGGAGCAGGAGGAGGAGGTGGAGAAGTTGCAGCAGGAGGAGAAGAAGCAGCAGGAGGAGAAGTAGCAGCAGGAGGAGAAGGAGCAGCAGCGGGAGAAGGAGCAAAAGCGGGAGTAGGAGCAGGAGCGGGAGAAGGAGCATGAAGTGCAGAAGGCGCAGGAGGAGGAGGTTGAGCAGGAGGTGGAGAAGGAGCAGGAGGTGGAGAATGATGAGGAGGTGGAGAGGGAGCAGGGTTGGAGAACAAGGAGGAGGAGGAGATTGAGCAGGAGGTGGGGAAGGAGCAGCAGCAGGAGGGTGAGCAACAGCAGAAGGGTGAGCTGGAGGAGCTGAACGAGCAGGAGGAGGAGGAGGAGGAGAAGGAGCAGGAGGAGGAGAAGGAGCAATGGGGAAGAAGGAGCAGGACGGGGAGAAGGAGCATGAGAGGGAGAAGGAGCAGGAGGTGCACAAAGAGCAGGAGGTGAAGATGTAGCAGGAGGAGGAGAACGAGTAGGATTTGGAGAAGGAGCAGGAGTAGGAGGAGAAGAAGGAGCTGGAGGAGCAGGTGCAGAAGGAGCAGGTGGAGGAGGTTGAGCAAGAGGTGGAGAAGGAGCAGGAGTAGGAGGTGGAGAAAAAGCAGGAGGAGGAGAGGATCAGGATGTGGATTAGGAGCTGGATGTGGAGATGGAATAAAAGGAGGAGGTTGAGCAGGAGGTGGGGAGGAGCAGCAGCAGCAGGGTGAGCAACAGCAGGAGGGTGTGCTGGAGGAGCTGAAGGAGCAGGAGGAGGAGGAGGAGAAGGAGCAGAAGGAGGAGTTTTAGCAGGAGGGGGAGAAGGAGCAGGACGGGGAGATGGAGCAGGAGGTGGAGAACGAGTAGGAGTGGGAGGTGGAGAAAAAGCAGGAGGAGGAGATGGATCAGGAGGTGAATTAGGAGCTGGATGTGGAGAAGGAATAAAAGGAGGAGGTTGAGCAGGATGAGGAGCAGCAGTAAGACGAGGTTGAGCAGGAGGAGCAGAAGGAGCAGGCGGTGGAGAAGGAGCAGTAGGTGGAGAAGGCGCAAGATGAGGAGAAGGAGCAGGAGGTGGAGAAGGAACAGGGGGTGGAGAAGGAGGTGTGGAGAAGGAGCAGGAGGTGAAGAAGGAGCAGGAGGGCAGGAAGGAGCAGGAAGGCGAGATGGAGCAGGAGATGGACAAGGAGCAGGAGTTGGACAAGGAGCAGGAGGTGGATAAGGAGCAGGAGGTGGACAAGGAGCAGGAGGTGGACAAGGAGCAGAAGGTGGACAAGGAGCAGGAGGAGGAGAAGGAGGTGGATGAGGAGAAGGAGGGGGAGAAAGAGCAGGAGAGTGAGAAGCAGCAGGAGGGGGAGAAGGAGCATGAGGTGGACAAGGAGCAGGAGGTGGACAAGAATTAGGATGTGGACACGGAGCAGGAGGTGGAGAAGGAGCAGTAGGTGGAGAAGGAGCAGGAGGTGGACAATGAGCAGGAGGTGGACAAGGAACAGGAGGAGAAGAAGGAGCAGGAGGAGGAGAAGGAGCAGGAGTGGAGAAGGAGCAGGAGGAGGAGTTAGAGCAGGAGGAGGAGAAGGAGCAGGAGATGGAGAATGCGCAAGACGAGGAGAAGGAGCAGGAGGTGGAGAAGGAACAGAAGGTGGAGAATGATGAGAAGGTGGAGAAGGAGCAGGAGGAGGAGTTGGAGCAGGAGGAGGAGAAGGAGCAGGAGGTGGAGAAGGCGCAAGACGAGGAGAAGGAGCAGGAGGTGGAGAAGGAACAGGAGGTGGAGAAGAAGCAATGGGTGGGGAAGGAGCAGGAGGCAGAGATGGACCATGAGCGGGAGTAGGAGAAGTAGTTGGAGAAGAAGCAGGAGGTGGAGCAGGAGCAGGAGGAGAAGAAGGAGCAGGAGGTGGAGAAGGAGCAGGAAGTGGAGAAGGAGCAGGAGGAGGAGGTGGAGAAGTTGCAGCAGGAGGAGAAGAAGCAGCAGGAGGAGAAGTAGCAGCAGGAGGAGAAGGAGCAGCAGCGGGAGAAGGAGCAAAAGCGGGAGTAGGAGCAGGAGCGGGAGAAGGAGCATGAAGTGCAGAAGGCGCAGGAGGAGGAGGTTGAGCAGGAGGTGGAGAAGGAGCAGGAGGTGGAGAATGATGAGGAGGTGGAGAGGGAGCAGGGTTGGAGAACAAGGAGGAGGAGGAGATTGAGCAGGAGGTGGGGAAGGAGCAGCAGCAGGAGGGTGAGCAACAGCAGAAGGGTGAGCTGGAGGAGCTGAACGAGCAGGAGGAGGAGGAGGAGGAGAAGGAGCAGGAGGAGGAGAAGGAGCAATGGGGAAGAAGGAGCAGGACGGGGAGAAGGAGCATGAGAGGGAGAAGGAGCAGGAGGTGCACAAAGAGCAGGAGGTGAAGATGTAGCAGGAGGAGGAGAACGAGTAGGATTTGGAGAAGGAGCAGGAGTAGGAGGAGAAGAAGGAGCTGGAGGAGCAGGTGCAGAAGGAGCAGGTGGAGGAGGTTGAGCAAGAGGTGGAGAAGGAGCAGGAGTAGGAGGTGGAGAAAAAGCAGGAGGAGGAGAGGATCAGGATCTGGATTAGGAGCTGGATGTGGAGATGGAATAAAAGGAGGAGGTTGAGCAGGAGGTGGGGAGGAGCAGCAGCAGCAGGGTGAGCAACAGCAGGAGGGTGTGCTGGAGGAGCTGAAGGAGCAGGAGGAGGAGGAGGAGAAGGAGCAGAAGGAGGAGTTTTAGCAGGAGGGGGAGAAGGAGCAGGACGGGGAGATGGAGCAGGAGGTGGAGAACGAGTAGGAGTGGGAGGTGGAGAAAAAGCAGGAGGAGGAGATGGATCAGGAGGTGAATTAGGAGCTGGATGTGGAGAAGGAATAAAAGGAGGAGGTTGAGCAGGATGAGGAGAAGCAGTAAGACGAGGTTGAGCAGGAGGAGCAGAAGGAGCAGGCGGTGGAGAAGGAGCAGTAGGTGGAGAAGGAGAAGGAGGAGGAGAAGGAGCAGGAGGAGGAGAAGGAGCAGGAGGTGGAGAAGGAGCAGGGGGAGGAGAAGGAGCAGGAGGACGAGATGGTGAAGTTGCAGCACGAGGAGAAGAAGCAGCAGGAGGAGAAGTATCAGCAGGAGGAGAAGGAGCAGAGGCGGGAGAAGGAGCAGAAGCGGGAGATGGAGCAGAAGCGGGAGTAGGAGCTGGAGAGTTGGAAGGAGCATGAAGTGGAGGTGGAGCAGGAGGGGGAGGTTGACCAGGAGGTGGAGAAGGAGCAGGAGGTGGAGAATGATGAGGAGGTGGAGAAGGAGCAGGGGTGGAGAACAAGGAGGAGGAGGAGATTGAGCAGGAGGTGTGGTAGGAGCAGCAGCAGGAGGGTGAGCAATAGCAAGAGGGTGAGCTTGAGTAGCTGAAGTAGCAGGAGGAGGAGAAGGAGCAGGAGGAGGAGTTTGAGGTGCAGGAGGAGAAGGAGCAGGATGGGGAGAAGGAGCAGGAGGGGGAGAAGGAGTAGGAGGGGGAGAAGGCGCAGGAGCTAGTGAAGGAGGAGGAGGGGGAGAAAGAGCAGGAATTGAGAAGGAGCAGGAGGAGAAGAAGGAGCAGGCGGAGAGGAAGGAGCAGGAGAAGGAGAAGGAGCAGGAGAAGGAGAAAGAGCAGGAGGTGGAGAAGGAGCAGGAGGAGGAGAAGTAGCAGCAGGAGGAGAAGGAGCAGGAGGTGGAGGAGGAGTATGAGCAGGAGGAGGAGAAGGAGCAGGAGGTGGAGAAGGAGTAAGATGAGGAGAAGGAGCAGGAGGTGGAGAAGTAGCTGGAGAGAGACAAGGAGCGTGAGGTGGAGAAGCAGCAGGAGGAGGAGAATGAGGAGAAGAAGGAGCAGGAGGTGGTGAATGAGCAGGAGGAGCAGAAGGAGCAGGAGGAGGAGAATGAGGTGGATGAGGAGAAGTAGGGGGAGAAACGGCAGGAGGCGGAGAAGGAGCGGGAGCGGGAGAAGGAGCTGGAGGGGGAGAAGGAGCAGGAGGGGGAGAAGGAGCAGGAGGTGGACAAGGAGCAGGAGGGGGAGGAGGAGGACGAGCAGGAGAAGGAGTAGGAGCTGGAGATGGAGCAGGAATTGAGAAGGAGCAGGAGGAGAAGAAGGAGTGGACGGAGAAGAAGGAGCAGGAGAAGGAGAAGGAGAGGATCAGGAGCAGGAGGTGGAGAAAGAGCAGGAGGAGTGGATGGAGGAGTAGGAGGAGAAGGAGCAGGAGGAGCAGAAGGAGCAGGAGGTGGAGATGGAGCAGGAGTGCAGAAGGAGCAGGAGCAGAAGAAGGAGCAGAAGGATGAGCAGGAGGAGGAGAAGGAGCAGGAGGAGGAGAAGGAGCAGGAAGTGGAGAAGTCGCATGATGAGGAGAAGGAGCAGGAGGTGGGGAAGGAGCAGGAGATGGAGAAGGAGCAGGATGTGGAGAAGGAGCAGGAGGGCGAGAAGGAGCAGCATGACGAGAAGGAGCAGGAAGGCGAGAAGGAGCACTTGGTGGACAAGGAGCAGTAGGTGGACAAGGATCAGGAGTTGGACGCGGAGCAGGAGGTGGACAAGGGGCAGGAGGTGGACAAGGAGCAGGAAGTGGACAAGGAGCAGAGGTGGACATGGAGCACGAGGAGGAGAAGTAGCAGGAGGAGGAGAAGTAGCAGGAATAGGTGAAGGAGCAGGAGGAGGAGAAGGAGCAGTAGGAGGAGAAGGAGCAGGAGGTGGACAAGGTGCAGGAGGAGGTGAAGGAGGTGGAGGAGAAGAAGGAGCAGTAGGAGGAGCAGGAGGAGAAGGAGCAGGAGGAGTGGAAGGAGCAGGAGGTGGAGAAGACGATTGATGATGAGAAGGAGCAGGAGGTGGAGAAGGAGCAGGAGGAGGAGAAGTAGGAGAAGCAGGAGCAGGAGGTGGTGAATGAGCAGGAGTGGAGTTGGAGCAGGAGGTGGAGAAGGAGCAGGAGGGCAGGAAGGAGCCGTAGGGCAAGAAGGAGCAGGAGGTGGACAAGGAGCAGGAGGAGGAGAAGAAGGTGGAGGAAAAGAAGGAGATCGAGAAGGAGCAGGAGGATGAGAAGGAACAGGAGTTGGAGAAGAATCAATAGGTGGAGAAGGAGCAGGAGAAGGAGATAGGCCAGGAAGGGGATTAGGAGAAGGAGTTGGAGAAGATGCAGGAGGAGGGGCACGAGCAGGAGGAGAAGGAGCAGTAGGTGGAGAAGGAGCATGAGGTGGGGAATGAGCAGGAGGAGGAGAAGGAGAAGGGGAAGAAGAAGGAGCATGAGGAGGATATGGAAGTGGAGAAGGCGCAAGATGAGGAGAAGGAGCAGGAGGTGGAGAAGGAGCAGGAGAAGGAGAAGGAGCAGGAGTTGGAGGAGCAGCAGGAGGTGGAGAAGGAGCAGGAGGGAGACAAGGATCAGGAAAGAGAAAAGGAACAGAAGGTGGAGAAGGATCAGGGGGAGGAGAAGGAGGCGAAGAAGGAGAAGATGGTGCAGGAGGTGGTGAATGAGCAGTAGTGGAGAATGAGCAGGAGGTGGAGAAGGAGCAGGAGGGCGAGAAGGAGCAGGAGGTCGAGAAGAAGCAGGAGGGCGTGAAGCAGCAGGAAGGCGAGAAGGAGCAGGAGGGAGAGAAGGATCAGGAAGTGGACAAGGAGCAGGAGGTGGACAAGGAGCAGGAGGAGGAGAAGGAGGTGGAGAAGGAGCAGGAGAAGGAGAAGGAGCAGGAGGTGGAGGAGCAGCAGGAGCTGGAGAAGGAGCAGGAGGGAGACAAGGATCAGGAGGGAGATAAGGAACAGGAGGTGGAGAAGGATCAGGGGGAGGAGAAGGAGGCGAAGAAGGAGAAGAAGGTGCAAGAGGTGGTGAATGAGCAGGTGTGGAGAATGAGCAGGAGGTGGAGAAAGAGCAGGAGGGCGAGAAGGAGCAGGAGGTCGAGAAGAAGCAGGAGGGCGAGAAGGATCAGGAAGTGGACAAGGAGCAGGAGGTGGTCAAGGAGCAGGAGGAGGAGAAGGAGGTTGAGAAGGAGCAGGAGGAGGAGAAGGAACAGGAGTTGGCGAATAAGCAATCGGTGGAGAAGGAGCAGGAGGTGTAGACGGAGCAGGAGGGGTAGAAGGAGCAGGAGGTGGACAAGTATCAGGAGGTGGACACGGAGCAGGAGGTGGACAAGGAGCAGGAGGTGGGCAAGGAGCAGGAAGTGGACAAGGAGCAGAGGTGGACAAGGAGCAGGAGGAGGAGAAGTAGCAGGAGGAGGAGAAGGAGCAGGAGGAGGAGAAGGAGCAGGAGTGGAGAAGGATCAGGAGAAGACGAAGGCGCAGGAGGAGAATTAGGAGCAGGAGGAGAAGAAGGAGGAGGAGGTGGAGAAGGCGCAAGATGAGGAGAAGGAGCAGGAGATGGAGAAGGAGCAGGAGGTGGAGAAGGAGCAGGAGAAGGAGACGGAGCAGGAGGGAGATAAGGAGCAGGAGGAAGACAAGGAGCAGGAGGTGGAGAAGGAGCAGGAGGAGGAGAAGGAGGAGAAGAAGGAGCAGGAGGTGGTGAATGAGCAGGAGTGGAGAAGGAGCAGGAGGGAGGCAAGGAGCGGGAGGTGGAGAAGCAGCAGGAGGAGGAGAAGGAGTAGTAGTTGGAGAAGGAGTAGGAGCAGGTGGAGAAGAAGGAGCAGGAGGAGCAGGTGGAGAAGTAGCAGTTGGAGGAGGTTGAGCAGGAAGTGGAGAAGGAGCAGGAGTTGGAGGTGGAGAAAGAGCAGGAGGAGGAGAAGGATCAGGAGGTGGATTAGGAGCTGGATGCGGAGAAGGAATAGGAGGAGGAGGTTGAGCAGGATGAGGAGAAGCAGTAGGAGGAGGTTGAGCAGGAGGAGGAGGTTGAGCAGGAGGTGGAGAAGGAGCAGGAGGAGGAGAAGGAGCAGGAGATGGAGAAGGAGCAGGGGGAGGAGAAGGAGCAGGAGGAGGAGGTGGAGAAGGAGCAGCAGGAGGAGAAGTAGCAGCAGGAGGTGGGGACGGAGCAGCAGCAGGAGGGTGAGCAACAGCAGGAGGGAGAGGTGGAGGAGCTGAAGGAGCAGGAGGAGCAGGAGAAGAAGGAGCAGGAGAAAGAGTTTGAGCAGGAGGAGGAGAAGGAGCAGGAGGGGGAGATGGAGCAGGAGGGGGTGAAGGAGCAGGAGGGGGAGAAGGAGCAGGAGGTGGGGAAGGAGCAGGAGGTGGAGAAGGAGCAGGAGAAGGAGCAGGAGGTGGAAATGGAGCAGGAGGTGGAGAAGGAGCAGGAGGTGGAGATGGAGCAGGAGAAGGAGAAGGAGCACGAGGTGGAGATGGAGCAGTCGGTGGAGAAGGAGCAGGAGGAGGAGGTGGAGAAGTTGCAGCAGGAGGAGAAGAAGCAGCAGGAGGAGAAGTTGCAGCAGGAGGAGAAGTAGCAGAAGCGGGAGAAGGAGCAGAAGCGGGAGATGGAGCAGAAGCGGGAGTAGGAGCAGGAGCGGGAGAAGGAGAATGAAGTGGAGAATGATGAGGAGGTGGAGAAGGAGCAGGAAGTGGGGTAGGAGCAGCAGCAGGAGGGTGAGCAACAGCAGGAGGGAGAGGTGGAGGAGCTGAAGGAGCAGGAGGAGCAGGAGAAGAAGGAGCAGGAGAAAGAGTTTGAGCAGGAGGAGGAGAAGGAGCAGGAGGGGGAGATGGAGCAGGAGGGGGTGAAGGAGCAGGATGGGGAGAAGGAGCAGGATGTGGAGAAGGAGGAGGAGCGGGAGATGGAGCAGGAATTGAGAAGGAGCAGGAGGACAAGAAAGAGCAGGGGGTGGAGAAGAAGCAGGAGAAGGAGAAAGAGCAAGAGGTGGAGAAGGAGCAGGAGTAGGAGAAGTAGCAGTAGGAGGAGGAGGAGCAGGAGGAGGTGGATAAGGAACAGGAGGTGGAGACGGAGCAGGAGGTGGTGAAGGAGCAGGAGGGAGGCAAGGAGCGGGAGGTGGAGAAGCAGCAGGAGGAGGAGAATGAGGAGAAGAAGGAGCAGGAGGTGGTGAATGAGCAGGAGTGGAGAAGGACCAGCAGGTGTAGAAGGAGCAGGAGGTGGAGAAGGCGCAGGAGGGCGAGAAGGAGCAGGAGGGCGAGAAGGAGCAGGAGGGCGGGAAGGAGCAGGAGGGGGAGAAGAAGCAGGAGGGCGAGAAAGAGCAGATGGGCGAGAAGGAGCAGGAGGGCCAGAAGGAGCACTAGGTGGACAAGGAGCAGGAGGTGGACAAGTATCAGGAGGTGGACACGGAGCAGGAGGTGGTCAAGGAGCAGGAGGTGCGCAAGGAGCAGGAAGTGGACAATGAGCAGAGGTGGACAAGGAGCAGGAGGAGGAGAAGTAGCAGGAGGAGGAGAAGGAGCAGGAGGAGGAGAAGGAGCAGGAGTGGAGAAGGATCAGGAGAAGACGAAGGCGCAGGAGCAGAAGTAGGAGCAGGAGGAGGAGAAGGAGGAGGAGGTGGAGAAGGCGCAAGAGGTGGAGAAGGAGCAGGAGAAGGAGACGGAGCAGGAGGGAGATAAGGAGCAGGAGGAAGACAAGGAGCAGGAGGTGGAGAAGGAGCAGGAGGAGGAGAAGGAGGAGAAGAGGGAGCAGGAGGAGGTGAATGAGCAGGAGTGGAGAAGGAGCAGGATGTGGAGAAGGAGCAGGAGGGCGAGAAGGAGCTGGAGGTGGACATGGAGCAGGAGGTGGAGAAGGAGCAGGAGGTGGAGAAGGAACAGGAGGAGGAGAAAGAGGAGGAGGTGGAGAAGGCGCAAGATGAGGAGAAGGAGCAGGAGGTGGATGAGGAACAAGAGGTGGAGAAGAAGCAATGGGTGGGAAAGGAGCAGTAGGCGGATATGGACCAGGAGGGGGAGTAGGAGAACGAGTTGGAGAAGAAGCAGGAGGAGGAGCATGAGAAGGAGGAGAAGAAGGAGCAGGAGGTGGAGAAGGAGCAGGATGTGGAGATGGAGCAGGAGGAGGAGAAGGAGCAGGAGGAGGACAATGAGGTGGATGAGGAGAAGGAGGGGGAGAAAGAGCAGGAGGGGGAGCAGGAGCAGGAGGGGGAGAAGGAGCAGGACGTGGACAAGGAGCAGGAGGGGGAGGAGGAGGACGAGCAGGAGAAGGAGCAGGAGCTGGAGATGGAGGATGAATTGAGAAGGAGCAGGAGGAGAAGAAGGAGCATGCGGAGAAGAAGGAGCAGGAGAAGGAGAAGGAGCAGGAGAAGAAGCTGGAGGTGGAGAAGGAGCAGGAGGAGGAGAAGGAGCAGGAGGTGGAGATGGAGCAGGAGCGGAGAAGGAGCAGGAGAAGAAGGAGGAGCAGGAGGAGGAACAGTAGGAGAAGGAGCAGGAGGAGGAGAAGGAGCAGGAGGTGGAGAAGGCGCAAGATGAGGAGCAGGAGGTAGAGAAGGAGCAGGAGGTGGAGAAGGAGCAGGAGGGAGGCAAGGAGCGGGAGGTGGAGAAGCAGCAGGAGGAGGAGAATGAGGAGAAGAAGGAGCAGGAGGTGGTGAATGAGCAGGAGTGGAGAAGGACCAGCAGGTGTAGAAGGAGCAGGAGGTGGAGAAGGAGCAGGAAGGCGAGAAGGCGCAGGAGGGCGAGAAGGAGCAGGAGGGCGAGAAGGAGCAGGAGGGCTCGAAGAAGCAGGAATTGGACAAGGAGCAGGAGGTGGACAAGAATCAGGAGGTGTAGAAGGAGCAGGAGGTGGAGAAGGAGCAGGAAGGCGAGAAGGCGCAGGAGGCCGAGAAGGAGCAGTAGGGCGAGAAGGAGCAGGAGGGCTCGAAGAAAAGGGAGGTGGACAAGGAGCAGAAGGTAGACAAGGAGCAGGAGGTGGACAAGAATCAGCAGGTGGACACGGAGCAGGAGGTGGACAAGGAGCAGGAGGTGGAGAAGGCGCAAGATAAGGAGAAGGAGCAGGAGGTGGAGAAGGAGCAGGAGGTGGGGAAGGAGCAGGAGGTGGAGAAGGAGCAGGAGAAGGAGCAGGAGGTGGAGATGGAGCAGGAGAAGGAGAAGGAGCAGGAGGTGGAGATGGAGCAGTAGGTGGAGAAGGAGCAGGAGGAGGAGGTGGAGAAGTTGCAGCAGGAGGAGAAGAAGCAGCAGGAGGAGAAGTAGCAGCAGGAGGAGAAGTAGCAGAAGCGGGAGAAGGAGCAGAAGCGGGAGATGGAGCAGAAGCGGGAGTCGGAGCAGGAGGGGGAGAAGGAGAATGAAGTGGAGAATGATGAGGAGGTGGAGAAGGAGCAGGGTTGGAGAACAAGAAGGAGGAGTAGATTGAGCAGGAAGTGGGGTGGGAGCAGCAGCAGGAGGGTGAGCAACAGCAGGAGGGAGAGGTGGAGAAGCTGAAGGAGCAGGAGGAGCAGGAGAAGAAGGAGCAGGAGAAAGAGTTTGAGCAGGAGGAGGAGAAGGAGCAGGAGGGGGAGATGGAGCAGGAGGGGGTGAAGGAGCAGGATGGGGAGAAGGAGCAGGATGTGGAGAAGGAGGAGGAGGGGGAGATGGAGCAGGAATTGAGAAGGAGCAGGAGGACAAGAAAGAGCAGGGGGTGGAGAAGGAGCAGGAGAAGGAGAAAGAGCAGGAGGTGGAGAAGGAGCAGGAGGAGGAGAAGTAGCAGGAGGAGGAGGAGGAGCAGGAGGAGGAGGAATAGGACCAGGAGGAGGAGAAGGAGGTGGATAAGGAGCAGGAGGTGGAGAAGGAGCAGGAGGTGGTGAAGGAGCAGGATGGAGGCAAGGAGCGGGAGGTGGAGAAGCAGCAGGAGGAGGAGAATGAGGAGAAGAAGGAGCAGGAGGTGGTGAATGAGCAGGAGTGGAGAAGGACCAGCAGGTGTAGAAGGAGCAGGAGGTGGAGAAGGAGCAGGAAGGCGAGAAGGCGCAGGAGGGCGAGAAGGAGCAGGAGGGCGAGAAGGAGCAGGAGGGCTCGAAGAAGCAGGAATTGGACAAGGAGCAGGAGGTGGACAAGAATCAGGAGGTGTAGAAGGAGCAGGAGGTGGAGAAGGAGCAGGAAGGCGAGAAGGCGCAGGAGGGCGAGAAGGAGCAGTAGGGCGAGAAGGAGCAGGAGGGCTCGAAGAAAAGGGAGGTGGACAAGGAGCAGAAGGCAGACAAGGAGCAGGAGGTGGACAAGGAGCAGGAGGTGGACAAGGAGCAGGAGGTGGAGCAGGCGTAAGATGAGGAGAAGGAGCAGGAGGTGGAGAAGGAGCAGGAGGTGGGGAAGGAGCAGGAGGTGGAGAAGGAGCAGGAGAAGGAGCAGGAGGTGGAGATGGAGCAGGAGGTGGAGATGGAGCAGGAGGTGGAGATGGAGCAGGAGAAGGAGAAGGAGCAGTAGGTGGAGATTGAGCAGTAGGTGGAGAAGGAGCAGGAGGAGGAGAAGGAGGAGAAGATGGAGCAGGAGGTGGTGAATGAGCAGGAGTGGAGAAGGAGCAGGAGGTGGACAAGGAGCAGGGTGGCAGGAAGTAGCAGGAAGGCGAGAAGGAGCAGGTGGTGGACAAGGAGCAGTAGGTGGACAAGGAGCAGGAGGTGGACAAGGAGCAGGAGGTGGACAAAGAACAGGAGGAGTTGAAGGAGCAGGAGGAGGAGAAGGATCAGCCGTGGAGAAGGAGCAGGAGAAGAAGAAGGAACCGGAGGAGGAGTCGGAGCAGAAGGAGGAACCGGAGCAGGAGGTGGAGAAGGCGCAAGATGAGGAGAAGGAGCAGGAGGTGGAGAAGGAACAAGAGGTCGAGAAGAAGCAATGGGTGGAGAAGGAGCAGGAGGCGGCGAAGGACCAGGAGCGGGAGTCAGAGAAGGAGTTGGGGAAGAAGCAGGAGGAGGGGCAGTAACAGGAGGAGAAGAAGGAGCAGGAGTAGGAGAAGGAGCAGGAGGTGGAGAAGGTACAGGGGGAGGAGAAGGTGCAGGAGGAGGAGAAGGAGGTGGATGAGGAGTCGGAGGGGGAGAAAGAGCAGGAGGGGGAGAAGGAGCAGGAGGGTGAGAAGGAGCAGGAGGGGGAGAAGGAGAAGGAGGTGGACAAGGATCTGGACGGGGAGGAAGAGGACGAGCAGGAGAAGGAGCAGGAGCTGGAGATGGAGCAGGAATTGAGAAGGAGCAGGAGGAGAAGAAGGAGCAGGCGGAGAAGAAGGAGCAGGAGAAGGAGAAGGAGCAGGAGAAGGAGCTGGAGGTGGAGAAGGAGCAGGAGGAGGAGAAGGAGCAGGAGGTGGAGATGGAGCAGGAGCGGAGAAGAAGCAGGAGAAGAAGAAGGAGCAGGAGGAGGAACAGTAGGAGAAGGAGCAGGAAGAGGAGAAGGAGCAGGAGGTGGAGAAGGCGCAAGATGAGGAGCAGGAGGTGGAGAAGGTGCAGGAGGTGGAGAAGGAGCAGGAGGTGGAGAAGGAGCAGGAGGGAGGCAAGGAGCGGGAGGTGGAGAAGCAGCAGGAGGAGGAGAATGAGGAGAAGAAGGAGCAGGAGGTGGTGAATGAGCAGGAGTGGAGAAGGACCAGCAGGTGTAGAAGGAGCAGGAGGTGGAGAAGGAGCAGGAAGGCGAGAAGGCGCAGGAGGGCGAGAAGGAGCAGGAGGGCGAGAAGGAGCAGCAGGGCTCGAAGAAGCAGGAATTGGACAAGGAGCAGGAGGTGGACAAGAATCAGGAGGTGTAGAAGGAGCAGGAGGTGGAGAAGGAGCAGGAAGGCGAGAAGGCGCAGGAGGCCGAGAAGGAGCAGTAGGGCGAGAAGGAGCAGGAGGGCTCGAAGAAAAGGGAGGTGGACAAGGAGCAGAAGGTAGACAAGGAGCAGGAGGTTGACAAGAATCAGCAGGTGGACACGGAGCAGGAGGTGGACAAGGAGCAGGAGGTGGAGAAGGCGCAAGATGAGGAGAAGGAGCAGGAGGTGGAGAAGGAGCAGGAGGTGGGGAAGGAGCAGGAGGTGGAGAAGTAGCAGGAGAAGGAGCAGGAGGTGGAGATGGATCAGGAGGTGGAGAAGGAGCAGGAGGTGGAGATGGAGCAGGAGAAGGAGAAGGAGCAGGAGGTGGAGATGGAGCAGTAGGTGGAGAAGGAGCAGGAGGAGGAGAAGGAGGAGAAGATGGAGCAGGAGGTGATGAATGAGCAGGAGTGGAGAAGGAGCAGGAGGTGGACAAGGAGCAGGAGGGCAGGAAGTAGCAGGAAGGCGAGAAGAAGCTGGTGGTGGACAAGGAGCAGTTCGTGGACAAGGAGCAGGAGGTGGACAAAGAACAGGAGGAGTTGAAGGAGCACGAGGAGGAGAAGGATCAGCCGTGGGGAAGGAGCAGGAGAAGAAGAAGGAACCGGAGGAGGAGTCGGAGCAGAAGGAGGAACCGGAGCAGGAGGTGGAGAAGGCGCAAGATGAGGAGAAGGAGTAGGAGGTGGAGAAGGAACAAGAGGTGGAGAAGAAGCAATGGGTGGAGAAGGAGCAGGAGGCGGCGAAGGACCAGGAGCGGGAGTCGGAGAAGGAGTTGGGGAAGAAGCAGGAGGAGGGGCAGTAACAGGAGGAGAAGAAGGAGCAGGAGTAGGAGAAGGAGCAGGAGGTGGAGAAGGTACAGGAGGAGGAGAAGGTGCAGGAGGAGGAGAAGGATGTGGATGAGAAGTCGGAGGG
Source organism: Heptranchias perlo (assembly GCF_035084215.1). Classification (NCBI taxonomy): domain Eukaryota; kingdom Metazoa; phylum Chordata; class Chondrichthyes; order Hexanchiformes; family Hexanchidae; genus Heptranchias; species Heptranchias perlo. Next base: position 209,634 of record NW_027138363.1, on the reverse strand, counting down.
GGAGAAAGAGCAGGACGGGGAGAAGGAGCAGGAGGGTGAGAAGGAGCAGGAGGGGGAGAAGAAGAAGGAGGTGGACAAGGAGCTGGACGGGGAGGAAGAGGACGAGCAGGAGAAGGAGCAGGAGCTGGAGATGGAGCAGGAATTGAGAAGGAGCAGGAGGAGAAGAAGGAGCAGGCGGAGAAGAAGGAGCAGGAGAAGAAGAAGGAGCAGGAGGAGGAGCAGTAGGAGGAGAAGGAACAGGAGGTGGAGAAGGTGCAAGATGAGGAGAAGGAGCAGGAGAAGAAGAAGGAGCAGGAGGAGGAGCAGGAGGTGGAGAAGGAACAGGATGTGGAGAAGGCGCAAGATGAGGAGAAGTAGCAGGAGAAGAAGTAGGAGCAGGAGGAGGAGCAGGAGGTGGAGAAGGAACCGGAGGTGGAGAAGGAGAAGGAGCAGGAGTTGGAGAAGGAGCAGGAGGGAGACAAGGAGCGGGAGGTGGAGATGGAGCAGGAGGAGAAGAAGGAGGAGAAGAAGGAGCAGGAGGTGGTGAAGTAGCTGGAGGTGGAGAAGGAGCAGGAGGGCGGGAAGGAGCAGGAGGGGGAGAAGAAGCAGGAGGGCGAGAAAGAGCAGATGGGCGAGAAGGAGCAGGAGGGCCAGAAGGAGCACTAGGTGGACAAGGAGCAGGAGGTGGACAAGGAGCAGGAGGGAGCGTCCGATAAAAGGCGGGATTTCAGAGCGCTGAGAGGAGCCGAGCCGAGCGGAGGGAGCGTCCGATAAAAGGCGGAATTTCAGAGCGCTGAGAGGAGCCGAGCCGAGCGGAGGGAGCGTCCGATAAAAGGCGGGATTTCAGAGCGCTGAGAACAGCTGAGAGGAGCCGAGCCGAGCGGAGGGAGCGTCCGATAAAAGGCGGGATTTCAGAGCGCTGAGAGGAGCCGAGCCGAGCGGAGGGAGCGTCCGATAAAAGGCGGGATTTCAGAGCGCTGAGAACAGCTGAGAGGAGCCGAGCCGAGCGGAGGGAGCGTCCGATAAAAGGCGGGATTTCAGAGCGCTGAGAGGAGCCGAGCCGAGCGGAGGGAGCGTCCGATAAAAGGCGGGATTTCAGAGCGCTGAGAACATCTGAGAGGAGCCGAGCCGAGCGGAGGGAGCGTCCGATAAAAGGCGGGATTTCAGAGCGCTGGGAACAGCTGAGAGGAGCCGAGCCGAGCGGAGGGAGCGTCCGATAAAAGGCGGGATTTCAGAGCGCTGAGAGGAGCCGAGCCGAGCGGAGGGAGCGTCCGATAAAAGGCGGGATTTCAGAGCGCTGAGAACAGCTGAGAGGAGCCGAGCCGAGCGGAGGGAGCGTCCGATAAAAGGCGGGATTTCAGAGCGCTGAGAGGAGCCGAGCCGAGCGGAGCTGCGACCGAGTTCGAAGTGACGTCAGGAATCAGATCGGGACGCGACACAGGGGAGGCACCTGATTGGTGAGTAGGTTCAGGTGAGTATTTCTCCTTATCTACAGTAACTGAAGTAAAAGGAAAGGGAAGGTCTGCAGGTCTTATAGGAAGTAGCGTTTATTTTTTAGTGAATCAAGGGCCCTAGTGTAGTTAACATTCTCTAAATTGAGAACAATTTAAAGGAGTAAACTCCTTAAAGGGAGTGGTAAGTAGGTTTTCTTTCCTTTTTTTTTCTCTTGACATTGTAGTTGTTCTTAAGCTAATTTAAGGGTTAAGTCATGGCAGGAGATCCCAGCGCCGTGTCATGTTCCTCTTGTGGGATGTGGGAATTCAGGGCTCCTTCCTGTATCCCTGATTCCTTCACCTGCGGGAAGTGTGTCCAGCTGCAGCTATTGTTTGACCGCTTGACGGCTCTGGAGCTGCGGATGGACTCACTTTGGAGCATCCGCGATGCTGAGAAAGTCGTGGATAGCACGTTCAGTGAGTTGGTCACACCGCAGATAAAAATTACTGAGGGAGATAGTGAATGGGTGACCAACAGACAGAGGAAGAGTAGGAAGGCAGTGCAGGGGTCCCCTGCGGTCATCTCCCTCCAAAACAGGTATACCGTTTTGGATACTGTTGGCGGAGATGGCTCACCAGGGGAAGGTGGCAGTGGCCAGGTTCATGGCACCGTGGCTGGCTCTGCTGCACAGGTGGGCAGGAAAAAGAGTGGCAGAGCTATAGTGATAGGGGACTCGATTGTAAGGGGAATAGACAGGCGTTTCTGCGGACGCAACCGAGACTCCAGGATGGTATGTTGCCTCCCTGGTGCAAGGGTCAAGGATGTCTCGGAGCGGCTGCAGGACATTCTGGAGGGGGAGGGTGAACAGCCAGTTGTCGTGGTGCATATAGGCACCAACGATATAGGTAAAAAACAGGATGAGGTCCTACAAGCTGAATTTAGGGAGTTAGGAGTTAAACTAAAGAGTAGGACCTCAAAGGTAGTAATCTCAGGATTGCTACCAGTGCCACGGGTTAGTCAGAGTAGGAATGACAGGATAGCTAAGATGAATATGTGGCTTGAGAGATGGTGCAAGAGGGAGGGATTCAAATTCCTGGGCCATTGGAACCGGTTCTGGGGGAGGTGGGACCAGTACAAATTGGACGGTCTGCATCTGGGCAGGACTGGAACCAATGTCCTAGGGGGAGTGTTTGCTAGTGCTGTTGGGGAGGGTTTAAACTAATGTGGCAGGGGGATGGGAACCGATGCAGGAAGTCAGTGGGAAATAAAGTGGTGACAGAAACAAAAGGCAGTAAGGGAGAGTGTACAGAACATGACCGGACAGATGGTCTGAGAAAGCAGGGCAAAGACCAAGGGAAGACTAGATTAAACTGCATTTATTTCAATGCAAGAAGTCTGATGGGCAAGGCAGATGAACTCAGGGCATGGATGGGTACATGGGACTGGGATGTTATAGCTATTACTGAAACATGGCTAAGGGAGGGGCAGGACTGGCAGCTCAATGTTCCAGGGTACAGATGCTATAGGAAAGATAGAGCAGGAGGTAAGAGAGGAGGGGGAGTTGCGTTCTTGATTAGGGAGAACATCACGGCAGTAGTGAGAGGGGATATATCCGAGGGTTCGCCCACTGAGTCCATATGGGTAGAACTGAAAAATAAGAAGGGAGAGATCACTTTGATAGGATTGTACTACAGACCCCCAAATAGTCAACGGGAAATTGAGGAGCAAATATGTAAGGAGATTACAGACAGCTGCAAGAAAAATAGGGTGGTAATAGTAGGGGACTTTAACTTTCCCAACATTGACTGGGACAGCCATAGCATTAGGGGCTTGGATGGAGAGAAATTTGTTGAGTGTATTCAGGAGGAATTTCTCATTCAGTATGTGGATGGCCCGACTAGAGAGGGGGCAAAACTTGACCTCCTCTTGGGAAATAAGGAAGGGCAGGTGACAGAAGTGTTAGTGAGGGATCACTTTGGGACCAGTGATCATAATTCCATTAGTTTTAAGATAGCTATGGAGAAGGATAGGTCTGGCCCAAAAGTTAAAATTCTAAATTGGGGAAAGGCCAATTTTGATGGTATTAGACAGGAACTTTCAGAAGTTGATTGGGAGAGTCTGTTGGCAGGCAAAGGGACGTCTGGTAAGTGGGAGGCTTTCAAAAGTGTGTTAACCAGGGTTCAGTGTAAGCACATTCCTTATAAAGTGAAGGGCAAGGCTGGTAGAAGTAGGGAACCTTGGATGACTCGGGAGATTGAGGCACTAGTCAAAAATAGGAAGGAGGCATATGACATGCATAGGCAGCTGGGATCAAGTGGATCCCTTGAAGAGTATAGAGATTGCCGGAGTAGAGTTAAGAGAGAAATCAGGAGGGCAAAAAGGGGATATGAGATTGCTTTGGCAGATCAGGCAAAGGTGAATCCAAAGAGCTTCTACAAATACATAAAGGGCAAAAGGGTAACTAGGGAGAGAGTAGGGCCTCTTAAGGATCAACAAGGTCATCTATGTGCGGAACCACAAGAGATGGGTGAGATCCTGAATGAATATTTCACATCGGTATTTACGGTTGAGAAAGGCATGGATGTTAGGGAACTTGGGGAAATAAATAGTGATGTCTTGAGGAGTGTACATATTACAGAGAGGGAGGTGCTGGAAGTCTTAACGCGCATCAAGGTAGATAAATCTCCGGGACCTGATGAAATGTATCCCAGGACGTTATGGGAGGTTAGGGAGGAAATTGCGGGTCCCCTAGCAGAGATATTTGAATCATCCACCGCTACAGGTGAGGTGCCTGAAGATTGGAGGGTAGCAAATGTTGTGCCTTTGTTTAAGAAGGGCGGCAGGGAAAAGCCTGGGAACTACAGACCAGTGAGCCTGACATCTGTAGTGGGTAAGTTGTTAGAGGGTATTCTGAGGGACAGGATCTACAGGCATTTGGAGAGGCAGGGACTAATTAGGAACAGTCAGCATGGTTTTGTGAGAGGAAAATCATGTCTCACGAATTTGATTGAGTTTTTTGAAGGGGTAACCAAGAAGATAGATGAGGGCTGTGCAGTAGACGTGGTCTACATGGACTTCAGCAAAGCATTTGACAAGGTACCGCATGGTAGGTTGTTACATAAGGTTAAATCTCATGGGATCCAAGGTGAGGTAGCCAATTGGATACAAAATTGGCTTGACGACAGAAGACAGAGGGTGGTTGTGGAGGGTTGTTTTTCAAACAGGATGCCTGTGTCCAGCGGTGTGCCTCAGGGATCGGTGCTGGGTCCGCTGTTATTTGTTATTTATATTAATGATTTCAATGAGAATTTAGGAGGCATGGTTAGTAAGTTTGCAGATGACACCAAGATTGGTGGCATTGTGGACAGTGAAGAAGGTTATCTAGGATTGCAACGGGATCTTGATAAATTGGGCCAGTGGGCCGATGAATGGCAGATGGAGTTTAATTTAGATAAATGTGAGGTGATGCATTTTGGTAGATCGAATCGGGCCAGGACCTACTCCGTTAATGGTAGGGCGTTGGGGAGAGTTATAGAACAAAGAGATCTAGGAGTACAGATTCATAGCTCCTTGAAAGTGGGTCACAGGTGGATAGGGTGGTGAAGAAGGCATTCAGCATGCTTGGTTTCATTGGTCAGAACATTGAATGCAGGAGTTGGGATGTCTTGTTGAAGTTGTACAGGGCATTGGTGAGGCCACACTTGGAATACTGTGTACAGTTCTGGTCACCCTATTATAGAAAGGATATTATTAAACTAGAAAGAGTGCAGAAAAGATTTACTAGGATGCTACCGGGACTTGATGGTTTGACTTACAGGGAGAGGTTAGACAGACTGGGACTTTATTCCCTGGAGAGTAGGAGGTTAAGGGGTGATCTTATAGAAGTCTATAAAATAATGAGGGGCATAGATAAGGTCGATAGTCAAAATCTTTTCCCAAAGGTAGGGGAGTCTATAACGAGGGGGCACAGATTTAAGGTGAAAGGGGAGAGATACAAAAGGATCCAGAGGGGCAATTTTTTCACTCAAAGGGTGGTGAGTGTCTGGAACGAGCTGCCAGAGGCAGTAGTAGAGGCGGGTACAATTTTGTCTTTTAAAAAGCATTTGGACAGTTACATGGGGAAGATGGGTATCGAGGGATATGGGCCAAGTGCAGGCAATTGGGACTAGCTTAGTGGTATAAACTGGGCGACATGGACATGTTGGGCCGAAGGGCCTGTTTCCATGTTGTAACTTCTATGATTCTATGATTCTATGAAGAAGCAGGAGGGCGAGAAAGAGCAGATGGGCGAGAAGGAGCAGGAGGGCCAGAAGGAGCACTAGGTGGACAAGGAGCAGGAGGTGGACAAGGAGCAGGAGGTGGACAAGTATCAGGAGGTGGACACGGAGCAGGAGGTGGACAAGGAGCAGGAGGTGGGCAAGGAGCAGGAAGTGGACAAGGAGCAGAGGTGGACAAGGAGCAGGAGGAGGAGAAGTAGCAGGAGGAGGAGAAGGAGCAGGAGGAGGAGGAGGAGAAGGAGCAGGAGTGGAGAAGGAGCAGGAGAAGACGAAGGAGCAGGAGGAGAAGTAGGAGCAGGAGGAGGAGAAGGAGGAGGAGGTGGAGAAGGAGCAGGAGGTGGAGAAGGAGCAGGAGAAGGAGACGGAGCAGGAGGGAGATAAGGAGCAGCAGGAAGACAAGGAGCAGGAGGTGGAGAAGGAGCAGGAGGAGGAGAAGGAGGAGAAGAAGGAGCAGGAGGTGGTGAATGAGCAGGAGTGGAGAAGGAGCAGGATGTGGAGAAGGAGCAGGAGGGCGAGAAGGAGCAGGAGGTGGACATGGAGCAGGAGGTGGAGAAGGAGCAGGAGGTGGAGAAGGCGCAAGATGAAGAGAAGGAGCAGGAGGTGGATGAGGAACAAGAGGTGGAGAAGAAGCAATGGGTGGGAAAGGAGCAGTAGGCGGATATGGACCAGGAGGGGGAGTAGGAGAACGAGTTGGAGAAGAAGCAGGAGGAGGAGATGGAGCAGGAGGAGGAGAAGGAGCAGGAGGAGGAGAATGAGGTGGATGAGGAGGAGGAGGGGGAGAAAGAGCAGGAGGGGGAGCAGGAGCAGGAGGGGGAGAAGGAGCAGGAGGGGGAGAAGGAGCATGAGGTGGAGAAGGAGCAGGACGTGGACAAGGAGCAGGAGGGGGAGGAGGAGGACGAGCAGGAGAAGGAGCAGGAGCTGGAGATGGAGGATGAATTGAGAAGGAGCAGGAGGAGAAGAAGGAGCAGGCGGAGAAGAAGGAGCAGGAGCAGGAGAAGGAGCTGGAGGTGGAGAAGGAGCAGGAGGAGGAGAAGGAGCAGGAGGTGGAGATGGAGCAGGAGCGGAGAAGGAGCAGGAGATGAAGAAGGAGCAGGAGGAGGAACAGTAGGAGAAGGAGCAGGAGGAGGAGAAGGAGCAGGAGGTGGAGAAGGCGCAAGATGAGGAGCAGGAGGTGGAGAAGGAGCAGGAGGTGGAGAAGGAGCAGGAGGTGGTGAATGAGCAGGAGTGGAGAAGGAGCAGGAGGTGGAGAAGGAGCAGGATGGCAGGAAGGAGCAGTAGGGTGAGAAGGAGCAGGAGGTGGAGAAGGAGCAGGAAGTGGACAACGAGCAGGAGGAGGAGACGGAGCAGGAGGTGGAGAAGGAACAGGAGGAGGAGTAGGAGGAGGAGGTTGAGAAGGCGCAAGATGAGGAGAAGGAGCAGGAGGTGGAGAAGAAGCAATGGGTGGGAAAGGAGCAGTAGGCGGATATGGATGAGGAGCGGGAGTAGGAGAACGAGTTGGAGAAGGAGCAGGAGGAGGAGCATGAGCAGGAGGAGAAGAAGGAGCAGGAGGTGGAGAAGGAGCATGATGTGGAGATGGAGCAGCAGGAGGAGAAGGAGCAGAAGGAGGAGAATGAGGTGGATGAGGAGAAGGAGGGGGAGAAGGAGCAGGAGGGGGAGAAGGAGCAGGAGGGGGAGAAGGAGCAGGACGCGGACAAGGAGAAGGAGGGGGAGGAGGAGGACGAGCAGGAGAAGGAGCAGGAGCTGGAGATGGAGGATGAATTGAGAAGGAGCAGGAGGAGAAGAAGGAGCAGGAGAAGGAGAAGGAGCAGGAGAAGGAGCAGGAGGTGGAGAAGGAGCAGGAGGAGGAGAAGGAGCAGGAGGTGGAGATGGAGCAGGAGCGGAGAAGGAGCAGGAGAAGAAGAAGGAGCAGGAGGAGGAACAGGAGGAAAAGGAGCAGGAGGAGGAGAAGGAGCAGGAGGTGGAGAAGGCGCAAGATGAGGAGCAGGAGGTGGAGGAGGAGCAGGAGGAGGAGAAGTAGGAGAAGCAGGAGCAGGAGGTGGTGAATGAGCAGGAGTGGAGAAGGAGCAGGAGGTGTAGAAGGAGCAGGAGGGCAGGAAGTATCAGTAGGGAGACATTGAGCAGGAGGTGGACTAGGAGCAGGAGGTGGACAATGAGCAAACGTTGGACAAGGAGCAGGAGATGGACAAGGAGCAGGAGGTGGACAAGGAGCAGGAGGTGAAGAAGGCGTAAGATGAGGAGAAGGAGCAGGAGGTGGAGAAGGAGCAGGAGGTGGGGAAGGAGCAGGAGGTGGAGAAGGAGCAGGAGAAGGAGCAGGAGGTGGCGATGGAGCAGGAGGTGGAGATGGAGCAGGAGGTGGAGATGGAGCAGGAGAAGGAGAAGGAGCAGTAGGTGGAGATGGAGCAGTAGGTGGAGAAGGAGCAGGAGGAGGAGAAGGAGGAGAAGATGGAGCAGGAGGTGGTGAATGAGCAGGAGTGGAGAAGGAGCAGGAGGTGGACAAGGAGCAGGGTGGCAGGAAGTAGCAGGAAGGCGAGAAGGAGCAGGTGGTGGACAAGGAGCAGTAGGTGGACAAGGAGCAGGAGGTGGACAAGGAGCAGGAGGTGGACAAAGAACAGGAGGAGTTGGAGGAGCAGGAGGAGGAGAAGGATCAGCCGTGGAGAAGGAGCAGGAGAAGAAGAAGGAACCGGAGGAGGAGTCGGATCAGAAGGAGGAACCGGAGCAGCAGGTGGAGAAGGCGCAAGATGAGGAGAAGGAGCAGGAGGTGGAGAAGGAACAAGAGGTGGAGAAGAAGCAATGGGTGGAGAAGGAGCAGGAGGCAGCGAAGGACCAGGAGCGGGAGTCGGAGAAGGAGTTGGGGAAGAAGCAGGAGGAGGGGCAGTAACAGGAGGAGAAGAAGGAGCAGGAGTAGGAGAAGGAGCAGGAGGTGGAGAAGGTACAGGGGGAGGAGAAGGTGCAGGAGGAGGAGAAGGAGCTGGATGAGGAGTCGGAGGGGGAGAAAGAGCAGGAGGGGGAGAAGGAGCAGGAGGGTGAGAAGGAGCAGGAGGGGGAGAAGGAGAAGGAGGTGGACAAGGATCTGGACGGGGAGGAAGAGGACGAGCAGGAGAAGGAGCAGGAGCTGGAGATGGAGCAGGAATTGAGAAGGAGCAGGAGGAGAAGAAGGAGCAGGCGGAGAAGAAGGAGCAGGAGAAGGAGCAGGAGAAGGATCTGGAGGTGGAGAAGGAGCAGGAGGAGGAGAAGGAGCAGGAGGTGGAAATGGAGCAGGAGCGGAGAAGGAGCAGGAGAAGAAGAAGGAGCAGGAGGAGGAACAGTAGGAGAAGGAGCAGGAAGAGGAGAAGGAGCAGGATGTGGAGAAGGCGCAAGATGAGGAGCAGGAGGTGGAGAAGGTGCAGGAGGTGGAGAAGGAGCAGGAGGTGTAGAAGGAGCAGGAGGGAGGCAAGGAGCGGGAGGTGGAGAAGCAGCAGGAGGAGGAGAATGAGGAGAAGAAGGAGCAGGAGGTGGTGAATGAGCAGGAGTGGAGAAGGACCAGCAGGTGTAGAAGGAGCAGGAGGTGGAGAAGGAGCAGGAAGGCGAGAAGGCGCAGGAGGGCGAGAAGGAGCAGGAGGGCGAGAAGGAGCAGGAGGGCTCGAAGAAGCAGGAACTGGACAAGGAGCAGGAGGTGGACAAGAATCAGGAGGTGTAGAAGGAGCAGGAGGTGGAGAAGGAGCAGGAAGGCGAGAAGGCGCAGGAGGCCGAGAAGGAGCAGTAGGGCGAGAAGGAGCAGGAGGGCTCGAAGAAAAGGGAGGTGGACAAGGAGCAGAAGGTAGACAAGGAGCAGGAGGTGGACAAGGAGCAGGAGGTGGACAAAGAACAGGAGGAGTTGAAGGAGCAGGAGGAGGAGAAGGATCAGCCGTGGAGAAGGAGCAGGAGAAGAAGAAGGAACCGGAGGAGGAGTCGGAGCAGAAGGAGGAACCGGAGCAGGAGGTGGAGAAGGCGCAAGATGAGGAGAAGGAGCAGGAGGTGGAGAAGGAACATGAGGTGGAGAAGAAGCAATGGGTGGAGAAGGAGCAGGAGGCGGCGAAGGACCAGGAGCGGGAGTCTGAGAAGGAGTTGGGGAAGAAGCAGGAGGAGGGGCAGTAACAGGAGGAGAAGAAGGAGCAGGAGTAGGAGAAGGAGCAGGAGGTGGAGAAGGTACAGGGGGAGGAGAAGGTGCAGGAGGAGGAGAAGGAGGTGGATGAGGAGTCGGAGGGGGAGAAAGAGCAGGAGGGGGAGAAGGAGCAGGAGGGTGAGAAGGAGCAGGAGGGGGAGAAGGAGAAGGAGGTGGACAAGGATCTGGACGGGGAGGAAGAGGACGAGCAGGAGAAGGAGCAGGAGCTGGAGATGGAGCAGGAATTGAGAAGGAGCAGGAGGAGAAGAAGGAGCAGGCGGAGAAGAAGGAGCAGGAGAAGGAGAAGGAGCAGGAGAAGGAGCTGGAGTTGGAGAAGGAGCAGGAGGTGGAGAAGGCGCAGGAGGGCGAGAAGGAGCAGGAGGGCGAGAAGGAGCAGGAGGGCGGGAAGGAGCAGGAGGGGGAGAAGAAGCAGGAGGGCGAGAAAGAGCAGATGGGCGAGAAGGAGCAGGAGGGCCAGAAGGAGCACTAGGTGGACAAGGAGCAGGAGGTGGACAAGGAGCATGAGGTGGACAAGTATCAGGAGGTGGACACGGAGCAGGAGGTGGACAAGGAGCAGGAGGTGCGCAAGGAGCAGGAAGTGGACAATGAGCAGAGGTGGACAAGGAGCAGGAGGAGGAGAAGTAGCAGGAGGAGCAGAAGGAGCAGGAGGAGGAGAAGGAGCAGGAGTGGAGAAGGATCAGGAGAAGACGAAGGCGCAGGAGGAGAAGTAGGAGCAGGAGGAGGAGAAGGAGGAGGAGGTGGAGAAGGCGCAAGATGAGGAGAAGGAGCAGGAGATGGAGAAGGAGCAGGAGGTGGAGAAGGAGCAGGAGAAGGAGACGGAGCAGGAGGGAGATAAGGAGCAGGAGGAAGACAAGGAGCAGGAGGTGGAGAAGGAGCAGGAGGAGGAGAAGGAGGAGAAGAGGGAGCAGGAGGTGGTGAATGAGCAGGAGTGGAGAAGGAGCAGGATGTGGAGAAGGAGCAGGAGGGCGAGAAGGAGCTGGAGGTGGACATGGAGCAGGAGGTGGAGAAGGAGCAGGAGGTGGAGAAGGAACAGGAGGAGGAGAAGGAGGAGGAGGTGGAGAAGGCGCAAGATGAGGAGAAGGAGCAGGAGGTGGATGAGGAACAAGAGGTGGAGAAGAAGCAATGGGTGGGAAAGGAGCAGTAGGCGGATATGGACCAGGAGGGGGAGTAGGAGAACGAGTTGGAGAAGAAGCAGGAGGAGGAGCATGAGAAGGAGGAGAAGAAGGAGCAGGAGGTGGAGAAGGAGCAGGATGTGGAGATGGAGCAGGAGGAGGAGAAGGAGCAGGAGGAGGACAATGAGGTGGATGAGGAGAAGGAGGGGGAGAAAGAGCAGGAGGGGGAGCAGGAGCAGGAGGGGGAGAAGGAGCAGGAGGGAGAGAAGGAGCAGGAGGGGGAGAAGGAGCAGGACGTGGACAAGGAGCAGGAGGGGGAGGAGGAGGACGAGCAGGAGAAGGAGCAGGAGCTGGAGATGGAGGATGAATTGAGAAGGAGCAGGAGGAGAAGAAGGAGCATGCGGAGAAGAAGGAGCAGGAGAAGGAGAAGGAGCAGGAGAAGAAGCTGGAGGTGGAGAAGGAGCAGGAGGAGGAGAAGGAGCAGGAGGTGGAGATGGAGCAGGAGCGGAGAAGGAGCAGGAGAAGAAGGAGGAGCAGGAGGAGGAACAGTAGGAGAAGGAGCAGGAGGAGGAGAAGGAGCAGGAGGTGGAGAAGGCGCAAGATGAGGAGCAGGAGGTAGAGAAGGAGCAGGAGGTGGAGAAGGAGCAGGAGGGAGGCAAGGAGCGGGAGGTGGAGAAGCAGCAGGAGGAGGAGAATGAGGAGAAGAAGGAGCAGGAGGTGGTGAATGAGCAGGAGTGGAGAAGGACCAGCAGGTGTAGAAGGAGCAGGAGGTGGAGAAGGAGCAGGAAGGCGAGAAGGCGCAGGAGGGCGAGAAGGAGCAGGAGGGCGAGAAGGAGCAGGAGGGCTCGAAGAAGCAGGAATTGGACAAGGAGCAGGAGGTGGACAAGAATCAGGAGGTGTAGAAGGAGCAGGAGGTGGAGAAGGAGCAGGAAGGCGAGAAGGCGCAGGAGGCCGAGAAGGAGCAGTAGGGCGAGAAGGAGCAGGAGGGCTCGAAGAAAAGGGAGGTGGACAAGGAGCAGAAGGTAGACAAGGAGCAGGAGGTGGACAAGAATCAGCAGGTGGACACGGAGCAGGAGGTGGACAAGGAGCAGGAGGTGGAGAAGGCGCAAGATAAGGAGAAGGAGCAGGAGGTGGAGAAGGAGCAGGAGGTGGGGAAGGAGCAGGAGGTGGAGAAGGAGCAGGAGAAGGAGCAGGAGGTGGAGATGGAGCAGGAGAAGGAGAAGGAGCAGGAGGTGGAGATGGAGCAGTAGGTGGAGAAGGAGCAGGAGGAGGAGGTGGAGAAGTTGCAGCAGGAGGAGAAGAAGCAGCAGGAGGAGAAGTAGCAGCAGGAGGAGAAGTAGCAGAAGCGGGAGAAGGAGCAGAAGCGGGAGATGGAGCAGAAGCGGGAGTCGGAGCAGGAGGGGGAGAAGGAGAATGAAGTGGAGAATGATGAGGAGGTGGAGAAGGAGCAGGGTTGGAGAACAAGAAGGAGGAGTGGATTGAGCAGGAAGTGGGGTAGGAGCAGCAGCAGGAGGGTGAGCAACAGCAGGAGGGAGAGGTGGAGAAGCTGAAGGAGCAGGAGGAGCAGGAGAAGAAGGAGCAGGAGAAAGAGTTTGAGCAGGAGGAGGAGAAGGAGCAGGAGGGGGAGATGGAGCAGGAGGGGGTGAAGGAGCAGGATGGGGAGAAGGAGCAGGATGTGGAGAAGGAGGAGGAGGGGGAGATGGAGCAGGAATTGAGAAGGAGCAGGAGGACAAGAAAGAGCAGGGGGTGGAGAAGGAGCAGGAGAAGGAGAAAGAGCAGGAGGTGGAGAAGGAGCAGGAGGAGGAGAAGTAGCAGGAGGAGGAGGAGGAGTAGGAGGAGGAGGAATAGGACCAGGAGGAGGAGAAGGAGGTGGATAAGGAGCAGGAGGTGGAGAAGGAGCAGGAGGTGGTGAAGGAGCAGGATGGAGGCAAGGAGCGGGAGGTGGAGAAGCAGCAGGAGGAGGAGAATGAGGAGAAGAAGGAGCAGGAGGTGGTGAATGAGCAGGAGTGGAGAAGGACCAGCAGGTGTAGAAGGAGCAGGAGGTGGAGAAGGAGCAGGAAGGCGAGAAGGCGCAGGAGGCCGAGAAGGAGCAGTAGGGCGAGAAGGAGCAGGAGGGCTCGAAGAAAAGGGAGGTGGACAAGGAGCAGAAGGTAGACAAGGAGCAGGAGGTTGACAAGAATCAGCAGGTGGACACGGAGCAGGAGGTGGACAAGGAGCAGGAGGTGGAGAAGGCGCAAGATGAGGAGAAGGAGCAGGAGGTGGAGAAGGAGCAGGAGGTGCGGAAGGAGCAGGAGATGGAGAAGGAGCAGGAGAAGGAGCAGGAGGTGGAGATGGATCAGGAGGTGGAGAACGAGCAGGAGGTGGAGATGGAGCAGGAGAAGGAGAAGGAGCAGGAGGTGGAGATGGAGCAGTCGGTGGAGAAGGAGCAGGAGGAGGAGAAGGAGGAGAAGATGGAGCAGGAGGTGATGAATGAGCAGTAGTGGAGAAGGAGCAGGAGGTGGACAAGGAGCAGGAGGGCAGGAAGTAGCAGGAAGGCGTGAAGAAGCTGGTGGTGGACAAGGAGCAGTTCGTGGACAAGGAGCAGGAGGTGGACAAAGAACAGGAGGAGTTGAAGGAGCACGAGGAGGAGAAGGATCAGCCGTGGGGAAGGAGCAGGAGAAGAAGAAGGAACCGGAGGAGGAGTCTTAGCAGAAGGAGGAACCGGAGCAGGAGGTGGAGAAGGCGCAAGATGAGGAGAAGGAGCAGGAGGTGGAGAAGGAACAAGAGGTGGAGAAGAAGCAATGGGTGGAGAAGGAGCAGGAGGCGGCGAAGGACCAGGAGCGGGAGTCGGAGAAGGAGTTGGGGAAGAAGCAGGAGGAGGGGCAGTAACAGGAGGAGAAGAAGGAGCAGGAGTAGGAGAAGGAGCAGGAGGTGGAGAAGGTACAGGAGGAGGAGAAGGTGCAGGAGGAGGAGAAGGATGTGGATGAGGAGTCGGAGGGGGAGAAAGAGCAGGAGGGGGAGAAGGAGCAGGATGGTGAGAAGGAGCAGGAGGGGGAGAAGAAGAAGGAGGTGGACAAGGAGCTGGACGGGGAGGAAGAGGACGAGCAGGAGAAGGAGCAGGAGCTGGAGATGGAGCAGGAATTGAGAAGGAGCAGGAGGAGAAGAAGGAACAGGCGGAGAAGAAGGAGCAGGAGAAGAAGAAGGAGCAGGAGGAGGAACAGTAGGAGGTGAAGGAACAGGAGGTGGAGAAGGCGCAAGATGAGGAGAAGGAGCAGGAGAAGAAGAAGGAGCAGGAGGAGGAGCAGGAGGTGGAGAAGGAACAGGAGGTGGAGAAGGCGCAAGATGAGGAGAAGGAGCAGGAGAAGAAGTAGGAGCAGGAGGAGGAGCAGGAGGTGGAGAAGGAACCAGAGGTGGAGAAGGAGCAGGAGTTGGAGAAGGAGCAGGAGGGAGACAAGGAGCGGGAGGTGGAGATGGAGCAGGAGGAGGAGAAGGAGGAGAAGAAGGAGCAGGAGGAGGAGAATGAGGTGGATGGGGAGAAGGAGGGGGAGAAAGAGCAGGAGGGGGAGAAGGAGCAGGAGGTGGAGAAGGAGCAGGACGTGGACAAGGAGCAGGAGGGGGAGGAGGAGGACGAGCAGCAGAAGGAGCAGGAGCTGGAGATGGAGGATGAATTGAGAAGGAGCAGGAGGAGAAGAAGGAGCAGGAGAAGGAGAAGGAGCAGGAGAAGGAGCTGGAGGTGGAGAAGGAGCAGGAGGAGGAGAAGGACCTGGAGATGGAGGATGAATTGAGAAGGAGCATGCGGAGAAGAAGGAGCAGGAGAAGGAGAAGGAGCAGGAGAAGAAGCTGGAGGTGGAGAAGGAGCAGGAGGAGGAGAAGGAGCAGGAGGTGGAGATGGAGCAGGAGCGGAGAAGGAGCAGGAGAAGAAGAAGGAGCAGGAGGAGGAACAGTAGGAGAAGGAGCAGGAGGAGGAGAAGGAGCAGGAGGTGGAGAAGGCGCAAGATGAGGAGCAGGAGGTGGAGAAGGAGCAGGAGGTGGAGAAGGAGCAGGAGGTGGTGAATGAGCAGGAGTGGAGAAGGAGCAGGAGGTGGAGAAGGAGCAGGATGGCAGGAAGGAGCAGTAGGGTGAGAAGGAGCAGGAGGTGGAGAAGGAGCAGGAAGTGGACAACGAGCAGGAGGAGGAGACGGAGCAGGAGGTGGAGAAGGAACAGGAGGAGGAGAAGGAGGAGGAGGTGGAGAAGGCGCAAGATGACGAGAAGGAGCAGGAGGTGGAGAAGAAGCAATGGGTGGGAAAGGAGCACTAGGCGGATATGGACCAGGAGGGGGAGTAGGAGAACGAGTTGGAGAAGGAGCAGGAGGAGGAGCATGAGCAGGAGGAGAAGAAGGAGGTGGAGAAGGAGCATGATGTGGAGATGGAGCAGCAGGAGGAGAAGGAGCAGAAGGAGGAGAATGAGGTGGATGAGGAGAAGGAGGGGGAGAAAGAGCAGGAGGGGGAGAAGGAGCAGGAGGGGGAGAAGGAGCAGGAGGGGGAGAAGGAGCAGGACGCGGACAAGGAGCAGGAGGGGGAGGAGGAGGACGAGCAGGAGAAGGAGCAGGAGCTGGAGATGGAGGATGAATTGACAAGGAGCAGGAGGAGAAGAAGGAGCAGGAGAAGGAGAAGGAGCAGGAGAAGGATCAGGAGGTGGAGAAGGAGCAGGAGGAGGAGAAGGAGCAGGAGGTGGAGATGGAGCAGGAGCGGAGAAGGAGCAGGAGAAGAAGAAGGAGCAGGAGGAGGAACAGGAGGAGAAGGAGCAGGAGGAGGAGTAGGAGCAGGAGGTGGAGAAGGCGCAAGATGAGGAGCAGGAGGTGGAGAAGGAGCAGGAGGAGAAATAGGAGAAGCAGGAGCAGGAGGTGGTGAATGAGCAGGAGTGGAGAAGGAGCAGGAGGTGGAGAAGGAGCAGGAGGGCAGGAAGGAGCAGTAGGGTGAGAAGGAGCAGGAGGTGGACAAGGAGCAGGAGGTGGACAAGGAGCAGGAGGTGGACAAGGAGCAGGTGGTGGACTCGGATCAGAGGGTGGACAAGGATCAGGAGGAAGAGAAGGAGGTGGAGGAGAAGAAGGAGGTCGAGAAGGAGCAGGAGGAGGAGAAGGAACAGGAGTTGGAGAAGAATCAATAGGTGGAGAAGGAGCAGGAGATGGAGAAGGGCCAATAGGGGGATTAGGAGAAGGAGTTGGAGATGAAGCAGGAGGAGGGGCAGGAGCAGGAGGAGAAGAAGGAGCAGGAGGTGGAGAAGGAGCAGGAGGTGGAGAATGAGCAGGAGGAGGAGAAGGAGCAGCAGGATGAGAAGGAGCTGGAGTGGAGGAGGAGCAGGAGAAGAAGAAGCAGCAGGAGGAGGAGAAGGAGCAGGAGGAGGAGAAGGAGGTGGAGAAGGCGCAAGGTGAGGAGAAGGAGCAGGAGAAGGAGAAGGAGCAGGAGGTGGATGAGCAGCAGGAGGTGGAGAAGGAGCAGGAGGAGAAGACGGAACAGGATTTGGAGAATAAGCAATCGGTGGAGAAGGAGCAGGAGGCGGAGAAGGACCAGGAGGGGGAGTAGGAGAACGAGTTGGAGAAGAAGCAGGAGGAGGAGCAGAAGCAGGAGGTGAAGAAGGAGCAGGAGGTGGAGAAGGAGCAGGAGGTGGAGAAGCAGGAGGAGGAGAAAGAGCAGGAAGAGGAGAAGGAGCAGTAGGTGGACAAGGAGCAGGAGGTGGACAAGGAGCAGGAGGTGGAAAAGAATTAAGAGGTGGACAAGGAGCAGGAGGTGGACACGAAGCAGGAGGTTGTCAAGGAGCAGGAGGTGGACACGGAGCAGGAAGTGGACAAGGAGCAGGAGGTCGAGATGGAGCAGGAGGTGGAGAAGGAGCAGGAGGAGGACAAGGAGCATTTGGTGGAGAAGGAGCAGGAGGAGGAGAAGGAGCAGGAGAAGGAGAAGGAGCAGGAGGATGAGAAGGAGCAGGAGTGGAGAATGAGCAGGAGAAGGAGAAGGAGCAGGAAGAGGAGTAGGAGCAGGAGGAGGAGAAGGAGCAGTAGGTGTGGAAGGAGCACGAGGTGGAGTAGGAGCAGGTGGTGGAGAAGGAGCAGGAGGTGGAGAAGGAGAATGTGGAGGAGAAGGAGCAGGTGGAGGAGATGGAACAGGAAGAGGTTGATCAGGAGGTGGAGAAGGAGCAGGAGAAGGAGGTGGAGAAGTTGCAGCAGGATGAGAAGAAGCAGCAGGAGGAGAAGTAGCAGCAGGAGGAGAAGGAGCAGAAGCGGGAGAAGGAGCATGAAGTGGAGAAGGAGCAGGAGGAGGAGGTTGAGCAGGAGGTGGAGAAGGAGCAGGAGGTAGAGAATGGAGTGGAGTGGGAGCAGGGTTGGAGGACAAGAAGGAGGAAGAGATTGAGCAGGTGGTGGGGAAGGAGCAGCAGCAGGAGGGTGAGCAACAGCAGGAGGGTGAGCTGGAGGAGCTGAACGAGCAGGAGGAGGAGGAGAAGGAGCAGGAGGAGGAGAAGGAGCAGGAGGGGGCTAAGGAGAAGGAGGGGGAGAAGGAGCAGGAGGTGGAGAAGGAGCAGGAGGTGGACAAGGAGCAGGAGGTGAAGTTGTAGCAGGAGGAGGAGAAGGAGTAGGATTTGGAGAAGGAGCAGGAGCAGGAGGAGAAGAAGGAGCAGGAGGAGCAGGTGCTGAAGGAGCAGTTGGAGGAGGTTGAGCAGGAGTTGGAGAAGGAGCAGGAGTCGGATGTGGAGAAAGAGCAGGAGGAGGAGAAGGATCAGGAGGTGGATTAGGAGCTGGATGTGGAGAAGGAATAAGAGGAGGAGGTTGAGCAGGATGAGGAGAAGAAGTAGGAGGAGGTTGAGCAGGAGGAGGAGAAGGAGCAGGAGGAAGTTGAACAGGAGGTGGAGAAGGAGCAGGAGGTGGGGTAGGAGCAGGAGGTGGAGAGGGAGCAGGGGTGGAGAACAAGATGGAGGACGAGATTGAGCAGGAGTTGGGGAAGGAGCAGCAGCAGTAGGGTGAGCAACAGCAGGAGATTGAGCTGGAGGAGCAGGAGGAGGAGGAGGAGTTCGAGCAGGAGGGGGAGAAGGAGCAGGAGGGGGAGAAGGAGCAGGAGGTGGAGAAGGAGTAGGAGGTGAAGATGCAGCAGGAGGAGGAGAAGGAGTAGGAGTTGGAGAAGGAGCAGGAGCAGGAGGAGAAGAAGGAGCAGGAGGAACAGGTGGGGAAGGAACAGTTGGAGGAGGTTGAGCAAGAGGTGGAGGAAGAGCAGGAGGTGGATTAGGAGCTGGATGTGGAGAAGGAATAAGAGGAGGAGATTGAGCAGGATGAGGAGAAGCAGCAGAAGGTGTTTGAGCATGAGGAGCAGAAGGAGCAGGAGGAGGTTGAGCAGGAAGTGGAGAAGGAGCAGGAGGTGGAGAACGAGCAGGAGGGAGGCAAGGAGCAGGAGGGAGACAAGGAACACGAGGTGGATAAGGATCAGGGGGAGGAGAAGCAGGCGATGAAGGAGAAGAAGGTGCAGAAGGTGGTCAATGAGCCGGAGTGGAGAATGAGGAGGAGGTGGAGAAGGAGCAGGAGGGCGAGAAGGAGCAGGAGGTCGAGAAGAAGCAGGAGGTCGAGAAGGAGCAGGAGGGGGAGAAGCAGCAGGAAGGCGAGAAGGAGCAGGAGGGCGAGAAGGAGCAGAAAGTGCACAAGGAGCAGGAGGTGGACAAGGAGCAGGAGTTGGACAAGGAGCAGGAGGTGGACAAGAATCAGGAGGTGGACACGAAGCAGGAGGTGGAGATGGAGCCGGAGGTGGAGGAGGAGAAGGAGGAGGAGAAGGAGGTGGAGGAGGAGAAGGAGGTGGAGAATGAGTTGGAGGAGGAGAAGGAACAGGAGGTGGAGAAGAAGAAATAGGTGGAGGAGGAGCAGGAGGCGGAGAAGGACCAGGAGGTGGATTAGGAGATGGAGCTGGAGAAGAAGCAGGAGGAGGAACAGGAGCAGGAGGAGAAGAAGGAGCAGGAGGTGGAGAAGGAGCAGGAGGTGGAGGAGGAGCAGGAGGTGGAGAAGGAGCAGGAGGTGGAGAAGGAACAGGAGGGAGGCAAGGAGCAGGAGGGAGACAAGGAACACGAGGTGGATAAGGATCGGGGGGCGGAGAAGCAGGCGATGAAGGAGAAGAAGGTGCAGGAGGTGGTCAATGAGCAGGAGTGGAGAATGAGGAGGAGGTGGAGAAGGAGCAGGAGGGCGAGAAGGAGCAGGAGGTCGAGAAGAAGCAGGAGGTCGAGAAGGAGCAGGAGGGGGAGAAGCAGCAGGAAGGCGAGAAGGAGCAGGAGGTGGACAAGGAGCAGGAGGTGGACAAGGAGCAGGAGGTGGACAAGAATCAGGAGGTGGAAACGGAGCAGGAGGTGGAGATGGAGCAGGATGTGGAGGAGGAGAAGGAGGAGGAGAAGGAGGTGGAGGAGGAGAAGGAGGTGGAGAATGAGTCGGAGGATCAGAAGGAACAGGAGGTGGAGAAGAAGAAATAGGTGGAGGAGGAGCAGGAGGCGGAGAAGGACCAGGAGGTGGATTAGGAGATGGAGCTGGAGAAGAAGCAGGAGGAGGAGCAAGAGCAGGAGGTGGAGATGGAGCAGGAGGTGGAGGAGGAGAAGGAGGAGGAGAAGGAGGTGGAGGAGGAGAAGGAGGTGGAGAATGAGTAGGAGGAGGAGAAGGAACAGGAGGTGGAGAAGAAGAAATAGGTGGAGGAGGAGCAGCAGGCGGAGTAGGACCAGGAAGTGGATTAGGAGATGGAGCTGGAGAAGAAGCAGGAGGAGGATCAGGAGAAGGAGGTGGAGATGGAGCAGGAGGTGGAGGAGGAGAAGGAGGAGAAGTTGGTGGAGGAGGAGAAGGAGGTGGAGAATGAGTAGGAGGAGGAGAAGGAACAGGAGGTGGAGAAGAAGAAATAGGTGGAGGAGGAGCAGGAGGCGGAGAAGGACCAGTAGGTGGATTAGGAGATGGAGCTGGAGAAGAATCTGGAGGAGGAGCAGGAGCAGGAGGAGAAGAACGAGCAGGATGTGGAGAAGGAGCAGGAGGTGGAGGAGGAGCAGGAGGTGGAGAAGGAGCAGGAGGTGGAGAAGGAGCAGGAGGGAGGCAAGGAACACGAGGTGGATAAGGATCGGGGGAAGAGAAGCAGGCGATGAAGGAGAAAAAGGTGCAGGAGGTGGTCAATGAGCAGGAGTGGAGAATGAGGAGGAGGTGGAGAAGGAGCAGGAGGGCGAGAAGGAGCAGGAGGTCGAGAAGAAGCAGGAGGTCGAGAAGGAGCAGGAGGGGGAGAAGCAGCAAAAAGGCGAGAAGGAGCAGGAGGTAGACAAGGAGCAGGATGTTGAAAAGGAGCAGGAGGTGGACA
This sequence comes from Heptranchias perlo, assembly GCF_035084215.1. Classification (NCBI taxonomy): domain Eukaryota; kingdom Metazoa; phylum Chordata; class Chondrichthyes; order Hexanchiformes; family Hexanchidae; genus Heptranchias; species Heptranchias perlo. Next base: position 189,385 of record NW_027138363.1, on the reverse strand, counting down.
AGAATCAGGAGGTGGAAACGGAGCAGGAGGTGGAGATGTAGCAGGAGCTGGAGGAGGAGAAGGTGGAGGAGAAGGAGGTGGAGGAGGAGAAGGAGGTGGAGAATGAGTAGTAGGAGAAGAAGGAACAGGAGGGGGATTAGGAGAAGGAGCTGGAGAAAAAGCAGGAGGAGGAGCAGGAGCAGGAGGAGGAGAAGGAGCAGGATGTGGAGAAGAAGAAATAGGTGGAGGAGGAGCAGGAGGCGGAGAAGGACCAGGAGGTTGATTAGCCGATGGAGCTGGAGAAGAAGCAGGAGGAGGAGCAGGAGCAGGAGGAGAAGAAGGAGCAGGAGGAGGAGAAGGAGCAGGAGGAGGAGAAGGAGCAGGAGTGGAGAAGGAACAGGAGGTGGAAAAGGAGCAGGAGGTGGAGAAGGAGCAGGATGAGGACAACGAGCAGGAGGTGGAGAAGGAGCAGGAGTGGAGAAGGAGCAGGAGGAGGAGAAGGAGCAGGAGGAGGAGATGGAGCAGGAGGAGGAGAAGGAGCAGGAGTGGAGAAGGAGCAGGAGAAGGAGAAGGAGCAGGAGGAGGAGAAGGAGCAGTAGGTGGACAAGGAGCAGGAGGTGGACAAGGAGCAGGAGGTGGAAAAGAATTAAGAGGTGGACACGGAGCAGGAGGTGGACACGAAGCAGGAGGTTGTCAAGGAGCAGGAGGTGGACACGGAGCAGGAAGTGGACAAGGAGCAGGAGGTCGAGATGGAGCAGGAGGTGGAGGGGGAGAAGGTGGAGGAGAAGGAGGTGGAGGAGGAGAAGGAGGTGGAGTAGGCGTAGGAGGAGGAGAAGGAACAGGAGGTGGAGAAGAAGCAATGGGTGGAGAAGGAGCAGGAGGAGGAGAAGGAGCAGGAGGAGGACAAGGAGCAGGAGTGGAGAAGGAGCAGGAGAAGGAGAAGGAGCAGGAAGAGGAGTAGGAGCAGGAGGAGGAGAAGGAGCAGTAGGTGTGGAAGTAGCAGGGGGAGGAGAAGGAGCAGCAGGAGGAGAAGGAACAGGACGAGGAGAAGGAGCAGGACGTGGAGTTGGAGCAGTCGGAGGAGATTTAGCAGGAGGTGGAGAAGGAGCAGGAAGAGGAGAAGGAGCAGGAGGTTGAGAAGGATCAGGAGGAGGAGGAGAAGAAGGAGCAGGAGGAGGAGTTTGAGCAGGAGGAGGAGAAGGAGCAGGAGGGGGAGAAGGAGCAGGAGGGGGAGAAGGAGCAGGAGGGGGAGAAGGAGCAGGAGGTAGAGTAGGAGGAGGAGAAGGAGAAAGAGCAGAAGGCGGAGAAGGAGCAGGAGGAGGAGAAGTAGCAGGAGGAGGAGAAGGAGCAGGAGTTGGAGAAGTAGCAGGAGGTGGAGAATGAGCAGGAGGGAGACAAGGAGCGGCAGGTGGAGAAGCAGCAGGAGGAGGAGAATGAGGAGAAGAAGGAGCAGGAGTTGGTGAATGAGCAGGAGTGGAGAAGGAGAAGCAGGTGGAGAAGGAGCAGGAGGTGGACAAGGAGAAGGAGGTGGACAAGGAGCAGGAGGTGGACCAGGAGCAGGAGGAGGAGCAGGAGCAGGAGGAGAAGAAGGAGCAGGAGGTGGAGAAGGAGCAGGAGGTGGAGGAGGAGCAGGAGGTGGAGAAGGAGCAGGAGGTGGAGAATGAGCAGGAGGGAGGCAAGGAGCAGGAGGGAGACAAGGAACACGAGGTGGATAAGGATCAGGGGGAGGAGAAGCAGGCGATGAAGGAGAAGAAGGTGCAGGAGGTGGTCAATGAGCAGGAGTGGAGAATGAGGAGGAGGTGGAGAAGGAGCAGGAGGGCGAGAAGGAGCAGGAGGTCGAGAAGAAGCAGGAGGTCGAGAAGGAGCAGGAGGGGGAGAAGCAGCAGGAAGGCGAGAAGGAGCAGGAGGTGGACAAGGAGCAGGATGTTGACAAGGAGCAGGAGGTGGACAAGAATCAGGAGGTGGAAAGGGAGCAGGAGGTGGAGATGGAGCAGGAGGTGGAGGAGGAGAAGGAGGAGGAGAAGGAGGTGGAGGAGGAGAAGGAGGTGGAGAATGAGTAGGAGGATCAGAAGGAACAGGAGGTGGAGAAGAAGAAATAGGTGGAGGAGGAGCAGGAGGCGGAGAAGGACCAGGAGGTGGATTAGGAGATGGAGCTGGAGAAGAAGCAGGAGGAGGAGCAAGAGCAGGAGGTGGAGATGGAGCAGGAGGTGGAGGAGGAGAAGGAGGAGGAGAAGGAGGTGGAGGAGGAGAAGGAGGTGGAGAATGAGTAGGAGGAGGAGAAGGAACAGGAGGTGGAGAAGAAGAAATAGGTGGAGGAGGAGCAGGAGGCGGAGAAGGACCAGGAGGTGGATTAGGAGATGGAGCTGGAGAAGAAGCAGGAGGAGGAGCAGGAGCAGGAGGTGGAGATGGAGCAAGAGGTGGAGGAGGAGAAGGAGGAGGAGAAGGAGGTGGAGGAGGAGAAGGAGGTGGAGAATGAGTAGGAGGAGGAGAAGGAACAGGAGGTGGTGAAGAAGAAATAGGTGGAGGAGGAGCAGGAGGCGGAGAAGGACCAGGAGGTGGATTAGGAGATGGAGCTGGAGAAGAATCTGGAGGAGGAGCAGGAGGTGGAGAAGGAGCAGGAGGTGGAGGAGGAGCAGGAGGTGGAGAAGGAGCAGGAGGTGGAGAAGGAGCAGGAGGGAGGCAAGGAACACGAGGTGGATAAGGATCGGGGGAGGAGAAGCAGGCGATGAAGGAGAAAAAGGTGCAGGAGTTGGTCAATGAGCAGGAGTGGAGAATGAGGAGGAGGTGGAGAAGGAGCAGGAGGGCGAGAAGGAGCAGGAGGTCGAGAAGAAGCAGGAGGTCGAGAAGGAGCAGGAGGGCGAGAAGGAGCAGGAAGTGCACAAGGAGCAGGAGGTGGACAAGGGGCAGGAGGAAGAGAAGGAGGTGGACAAGGAGCAGGAGGTGGACAAGGGGCAGGAGGAAGAGAAGGAGGTGGACAAGGAGCAGGAGGTGGACAAGGAGCAGGAGGTGGACAAGAATCAGGAGGTGGACACGGAGCAGGAGGTGGAGATGGAGCAGGAGGTGGAGGAGGAGAAGGAGGAGGAGAAGGAGGTGGTGGAGGAGAAGGAGCAGAAAGTGCACAAGGAGCAGGAGGTGGACAAGGAGCAGGAGGAGGAGAAGGAGGTGGACAAGGAGCAGGAGTTGGACAAGGAGCAGGAGGTGGACAAGAATCAGGAGGTGGACACGAAGCAGGAGGTGGAGATGGAGCCGGAGGTGGAGGAGGAGAAGGAGGAGGAGAAGGAGGTGGAGGAGGAGAAGGAGGTGGAGAATGAGTTGGAGGAGGAGAAGGAACAGGAGGTGGAGAAGAAGAAATAGGTGGAGGAGGAGCAGGAGGCGGAGAAGGACCAGGAGGTGGATTAGGAGATGGAGCTGGAGAAGAAGCAGGAGGAGGAGCAGGAGCAGGAGGAGAAGAAGGAGCAGGAGGTGGAGAAGGAGCAGGAGGTGGAGGAGGAGCAGGAGGTGGAGAAGGAGCGGGAGGTGGAGAAGGAACAGGAGGGAGGCAAGGAGCAGGAGGGAGACAAGGAACACGAGGTGGATAAGGATCGGGGGGCGGAGAAGCAGGCGATGAAGGAGAAGAAGGTGCAGGAGGTGGTCAATGAGCAGGAGTGGAGAATGAGGAGGAGGTGGAGAAGGAGCAGGAGGGCGAGAAGGAGCAGGAGGTCGAGAAGAAGCAGGAGGTCGAGAAGGATCAGGAGGGGGAGAAGCAGCAGGAAGGCGAGAAGGAGCAGGAGGTGGACAAGGAGCAGGAGGTGGACAAGGAGCAGGAGGTGGACAAGAATCAGGAGGTGGAAACGGAGCAGGAGGTGGAGATGGAGCAGGAGGTGGAGGAGGAGAAGGAGGAGGAGAAGGAGGTGGAGGAGGAGAAGGAGGTGGAGAATGAGTAGGAGGATCAGAAGGAACAGGAGGTGGAGAAGAAGAAATAGGTGGAGGAGGTGCAGGAGGCGGAGAAGGACCAGGAGGTGGATTAGGAGATGGAGCTGGAGAAGAAGCAGGAGGAGGAGCAAGAGCAGGAGGTGGAGATGGAGCAGGAGGTGGAGGAGGAGAAGGAGGAGGAGAAGGAGGTGGAGGAGGAGAAGGAGGTGGAGAATGAGTAGGAGGAGGAGAAGGAACAGGAGGTGGAGAAGAAGAAATAGGTGGATGAGGAGCAGCAGGCGGAGTAGGACCAGGAAGTGGATTAGGAGATGGAGCTGGAGAAGAAGCAGGAGGAGGATCAGGAGAAGGAGGTGGAGATGGAGCAGGAGGTGGAGGAGGAGAAGGAGGAGAAGGTGGTGGAGGAGGAGAAGGAGGTGGAGAATGAGTAGGAGGAGGAGAAGGAACAGGAGGTGGAGAAGAAGAAACAGGTGGAGGAGGAGCAGGAGGCGGAGAAGGACCAGTAGGTGGATTAGGAGATGGAGCTGGAGAAGAATCTGGAGGAGGAGCAGGAGGAGAAGAACGAGCAGGATGTGGAGAAGGAGCAGGAGGTGGAGGAGGAGCAGGAGGTGGAGAAGGAGCAGGAGGTGGAGAAGGAGCAGGAGGGAGGCAAGGAACACGAGGTGGATAAGGATCGGGGGAGGAGAAGCAGGCGATGAAGGAGAAAAAGGTGCAGGAGGTGGTCAATGAGCAGGAGTGGAGAATGAGGAGGAGGTGGAGAAGGAGCAGGAGGGCGAGAAGGAGCAGGAGGTCTAGAAGAAACAGGAGGTCGAGAAGGAGCAGGAGGGGGAGAAGAAGCAGGAAGGCGAGAAGGAGCAGGAGGTGGACAAGGAGCAGGATGTTGAAAAGGAGCAGGAGGTGGACAAGAATCAGGAGGTGGAAACGGAGCAGGAGGTGGAGATGGAGCAGGAGCTGGAGGAGGAGAAGGTGGAGGAGAAGGAGGTGGAGGAGGAGAAGGAGGTGGAGAATGAGTAGGAGGAGGAGAAGGAACAGGAGGTGGAGAAGAAGAAATAGGTGGAGGAGGAGCAGGAGGCGGAGAAGGACCAGGAGGTTGATTAGCAGATGGAGCTGGAGAAGAAGCAGGAGGAGGAGCAGGAGCAGGAGGAGAAGAAGGAGCAGGAGGAGGAGAAGGAGCAGGAGGAGGAGAAGGAGCAGGAGTGGAGAAGGAACAGGAGGTGGAAAAGGAGCAGGAGGTGGAGAAGGAGCAGGATGAGGACAACGAGCAGGAGGTGGAGAAGGAGCAGGAGTGGAGAAGGAGCAGGAGGAGGAGAAGGAGCAGGAGGAGGAGATGGAGCAGGAGGAGGAGAAGGAGCAGGAGTGGAGAAGGAGCAGGAGAAGGAGAAGGAGCAGGAGGAGGAGAAGGAGCAGTAGGTGGACAAGGAGCAGGAGGTGGACAAGGAGCAGGAGGTGGAAAAGAATTAAGAGGTGGACACGGAGCAGTAGGTGGACACGAAGCAGGAGGTTGTCAAGGAGCAGGAGGTGGACACGGAGCAGGAAGTGGACAAGGAGCAGGAGGTCGAGATGGAGCAGGAGGTGGAGGAGGAGAAGGTGGAGGAGAAGGAGGTGGAGGAGGAGAAGGAGGTGGAGTAGGAGTAGGAGGAGGAGAAGGAACAGGAGGTGGAGAAGAAGCAATGGGTGGAGAAGGAGCAGGAGGAGGAGAAGGAGCAGGAGGAGGACAAGGAGCAGGAGTGGAGAAGGAGCAGGAGAAGGAGAAGGGGCAGGAAGAGGAGTAGGAGCAGGAGGAGGAGAAGGAGCAGTAGGTGGGGAAGGAGCAGGGGGAGGAGAAGGAGCAGCAGGAGGAGAAGGAACAGGACGAGGAGAAGGAGCAGGACGTGGAGTTGGAGCAGTCGGAGGAGATTTAGCAGGAGGTGGAGAAGGAGCAGGAAGAGGAGAAGGAGCAGGAGGTTGAGAAGGATCAGGAGGAGGAGGAGAAGAAGGAGCAGGAGGAGGAGTTTGAGCAGGAGGAGGAGAAGGAGCAGGAGGGGGAGAAGGAGCAGGAGGGGGAGAAGGAGCAGGAGGGGGAGAAGGAGCAGGAGGTAGAGTAGGAGGAGGAGAAGGAGAAAGAGCAGAAGGCGGAGAAGGAGCAGGAGGAGGAGAAGTAGCAGGAGGAGGAGAAGGAGCAGGAGTTGGAGAAGTAGCAGGAGGTGGAGAATGAGCAGGAGGGAGACAAGGAGCGGCAGGTGGAGAAGCAGCAGGAGGAGGAGAATGAGGAGAAGAAGGAGCAGGAGTTGGTGAATGAGCAGGAGTGGAGAAGGAGAAGCAGGTGGAGAAGGAGCAGGAGGTGGACAAGGAGAAGGAGGTGGACAAGGAGCAGGAGGTGGACAAGGAGCAGGAGGAGGAGCAGGAGCAGGAGGAGAAGAAGGAGCAGGAGGTGGAGAAGGAGCAGGAGGTGGAGGAGGAGCAGGAGGTAGAGAAGGAGCAGGAGGTGGAGAATGAGCAGGAGGGAGGCAAGGAGCAGGAGGGAGACAAGGAACACGAGGTGGATAAGGATCAGGGGGAGGAGAAGCAGGCGATGAAGGAGAAGAAGGTGCAGGAGGTGGTCAATGAGCAGGAGTGGAGAATGAGGAGGAGGTGGAGAAGGAGCAGGAGGGCGAGAAGGAGCAGGAGGTCGAGAAGAAGCAGGAGGTCGAGAAGGAGCAGGAGGGGGAGAAGCAGCAGGAAGGCGAGAAGGAGCAGGAGGTGGACAAGGAGCAGGATGTTGACAAGGAGCAGGAGGTGGACAAGAATCAGGAGGTGGAAAGGGAGCAGGAGGTGGAGATGGAGCAGGATGTGGAGGAGGAGAAGTAGGAGGAGAAGGAGGTGGAGGAGGAGAAGGAGGTGGAGAATGAGTCGGAGGATCAGAAGGAACAGGAGGTGGAGAAGAAGAAATAGGTGGAGGAGGAGCAGGAGGCGGAGAAGGACCAGGAGGTGGATTAGGAGATGGAGCTGGAGAAGAAGCAGGAGGAGGAGCAGGAGCAGGAGGTGGAGATGGAGCAAGAGGTGGAGGAGGAGAAGGAGGAGGAGAAGGAGGTGGAGGAGGAGAAGGAGGTGGAGAATGAGTAGGAGGAGGAGAAGGAACAGGAGGTGGTGAAGAAGAAATAGGTGGAGGAGGAGCGGGAGGCGGAGAAGGACCAGGAGGTGGATTAGGAGATGGAGCTGGAGAAGAATCTGGAGGAGGAGCAGGAGGTGGAGAAGGAGCAGGAGGTGGAGGAGGAGCAGGAGGTGGAGAAGGAGCAGGAGGTGGAGAAGGAGCAGGAGGGAGGCAAGGAACACGAGGTGGATAAGGATCGGGGGAGGAGAAGCAGGCGATGAAGGAGAAAAAGGTGCAGGAGGTGGTCAATGAGCAGGAGTGGAGAATGAGGAGGAGGTGGAGAAGGAGCAGGAGGGCGAGAAGGAGCAGGAGGTCGAGAAGGAGCAGGAGGGCGAGAAGGAGCAGGAAGTGCACAAGGAGCAGGAGGTGGACAAGGGGCAGGAGGAAGAGAAGGAGGTGGACAAGGAGCAGGAGGTGGACAAGGGGCAGGAGGAAGAGAAGGAGGTGGACAAGGAGCAGGAGGTGGACAAGGAGCAGGAGGTGGACAAGAATCAGGAGGTGGACACGGAGCAGGAGGTGGAGATGGAGCAGGAGGTGGAGGAGGAGAAGGAGCAGGAGAAGGAGGTGGTGGAGGAGAAGGAGGTGGAGAATGAGAAGGAAGAGGAGAAGGAACAGGAGCTGGAGAAGAAGAAATAGGTGGAGGAGGAGCAGGAGGCGGAGAAGGACCAGGAGGTGGATTTGGAGATGGAGCTGGAGAAGAAGCAGGAGGAGGAGCGGGAGCAGGAGGAGAAGAAGGAGCAGGAGGAGGAGAAGGAGCAGGAAGAGGAGAAGGAGCAGGAGTGGAGAAGGAACAGGAGGTGGAAAAGGAGCAGGAGGTGGAGAACGAGCAGGAGGAGGACAACGAGCAGGAGGTGGAGAAGGAGCAGGAGTGGAGAAGGAGCAGGAAGAGGAGAATGAGCAGGAGGAGGAGATGGAGCAGGAGGAGGAGAAGGAGCAGGAGTGGAGAAGGAGCAGGAGAACGAGAAGGAGCAGGAGGAGGAGAAGGAGCAGTAGGTGGACAAGGAGCAGGAGGTGGACAAGGAGCAGGAGGTGGACACGAAGCAGGAGGTTGTCAAGGAGCAGGAGGTGGACACGGAGCAGGAAGTGGACAAGGAGCAGGAGGTCGAGATGGAGCAGGAGGTGGAGGAGGAGAAGGTGGAGGAGAAGGAGGTGGAGGAGGAGAAGGAGGTGGAGTAGGAGTAGGAGGAGGAGAAGGAACAGGAGGTGGAGAAGAAGCAATGGGTGGAGAAGGAGCAGGAGGCGGAGAAGGAGCAGGAGGAGGACAAGGAGCAGGAGTGGAGAAGGAGCAGGAGAAGGAGAAGGAGCAGGAAGAGGAGTAGGAGCAGGAGGAGGAGAAGGAGCAGTAGGTGGGGAAGGAGCAGGGGGAGGAGAAGTAGCAGCAGGAGGAGAAGGAACAGGACGAGGAGAAGGAGCAGGACGTCGAGTTGGAGCAGTCGGAGGAGATTTAGCAGGAGGTGGAGAAGGAGCAGGAAGAGGAGAAGGAGCAGGAGGTTGAGAAGGATCAGGAGCAGGAGGAGAAGAAGGAGCAGGCGGAGCAGGTGGAGAAGGAGCAGTTGGAGAATGTTCTGGAGGTGGAGAAGGAGCTGCGGTTGGAGGTTGAGCAGAAGGAGGAGATGGAACAGGAGGAGGTTGATCAGGAGGTGGAGAAGGAGCAGGAGAAGGAGGTGGAGAAGTTGCAGCAGGAGGAGAAGAAGCAGCAGGAGGAGAAATAGCAGCAGGAGGAGAAGGAGCAGAAGCAGGAGAAGGAGCAAATGCGGGGGTACGAGCAGGAGCGGGAGTACGAGCATGAATTGGAGAAGGAGCAGGAGGAGGAGGTTGAGCAGGAGGTGGAGAAGGAGCCGGATGTGAAGAATGATGAGGAGGTGGAGAGGGAGCCGGGTTGGAGAACAAGGAGGAGGAGGAGATTGAGCAGGAGGTGGGGAAGGAGCAGGAGGGGTAGAAGGAGCAGGAGCGGGAGAAGGAGAAGGAGGGGATGAACGGGTAAGGGGAGGACAAGGAGCAGCAAGTGAAGTAGTAGCAGGATGAGGAAAATGATTAGGATTTGGAGAAGGAGCAGGAGCAGGAGGAGAAGAAGGAGCAGTTGGAGCAGGTGCAGAAGGAGCAGGTGGAGTTGGTTGAGCAGGAGGTGGATAAGGAGCAGGAGTAGGAGGTGGAGAAAGAGCAGGAGGAGGAGAAGGATCAGGAGGTGGATTAGGAGCTGGATGTGGAGAAGGAATAAAAGGAGGAGGTTGAGCAGGATGAGGAGAGGCAGTAGGAGGAAGTTGATCAGGAGGAGCAGAAGTAGCAGGAGGAGGTTGAGCAGGAGGTGGAGAAGGAGCAGGAGGTGGAGATGGAGCAGGAAGTGGAGAAGGAGCAGGCGGTGGAGAAGAAGCAGGAGGAGGAGAAGCAGTAGGAGGAAGTTGATCAGGAGGAGCAGAAGTAGCAGGAGGAGGTTGGGCAGGAGGTGGAGAAGGAGCAGGAGATGGAGAAGGAGCAGGAAGTGGAGAAGGATCAGGAGGTTGAGAAGGAGCAGGAGGAGGAGAAGGAGCAGGAGGAGGAGAAGGAGCACGAGGTGCAGAAGGAGCAGGGGGAGGAGAAGGTGCAGTAGGAGGAGGTGGAGAAGTTGCAGCAGGAGGAGAAGGAGCAGAAGCGGAAGAAGGAGAAGAAGCGGGAGATGGAGCAGAAGTGGGAGTAGGAGCAGGAGCGGGAGAAGGAGCATGAAGTGGAGAAGGAACAGGAGGAGGAGGTTGAGCAGGAGGTGGAGAAGGAGCCGGAGGTGGAGAATGATGAGGAGGTGGAGAGGGAGCCGGGTTGGAGAACAAGGAGGAGGAGGAGATTGAGCAGGAGGTGGGGAAGGAGCAGGAGGGTTAGAAGGAGCAGGAGCGTGAGAAGGAGAAGGAGGGGATGAACGGGTAAGGGGAGGACAAGGAGCAGCAAGTGAAGTAGTAGCAGGATGAGGTAAATGAGTAGGATTTGGAGAAGGAGCAGGAGCAGGAGGAGAAGAAGGAGCAGTTGGAGCAGGTGCAGAAGGAGCAGGTGGAGTTGGTTGAGCAGGAGGTGGAGAAGGAGCAGGAGTAGGAGGTGGAGAAAGAGCAGGAGGAGGAGAAGGATCAGGAGGTGGATTAGGAGCTGGATGTGGAGAAGGAATAAAAGGAGGAGGTTGAGCAGGATGAGGAGAGGCAGTAGGAGGAAGTTGATCAGGAGGAGCAGAAGTAGCAGGAGGAGGTTGAGCAGGAGGTGGAGAAGGAGCAGGAGGTGGAGAAGGAGCAGGAAGTGGAGAAGGAGCAGGCGGTGGAGAAGGAGCAGGAGGAGGAGAAGCAGTAGGAGGAAGTTGATCAGGAGGAGCAGAAGTAGCAGGAGGAGGTTGGGCAGGAGGTGGAGAAGGAGCAGGAGATGGAGAAGGAGCAGGAAGTGGAGAAGGATCAGGAGGTGGAGAAGGAGCAGGAGGAGGAGAAGGAGCAGGAGGAGGAGAAGGAGCACGAGGTGGAGAAGGAGCAGGGGGATGAGAAGGTGCAGTAGGAGGAGGTGGAGAAGTTGCAGCAGGAGGAGAAGGAGCAGAAGCGGGAGAAGGAGCAGAAGCGGGAGATGGAGCAGAAGTGGGAGTAGGAGCAGGAGCGGGAGAAGGAGCATGAAGTGGAGAAGGAGCAGGAGGGGGAGGTTGAGCAAGAGGTGGAGAAGGAGCAGGGGGTGGAGAATGATGAGGAGGTGGAGAAGGAGCCGGGGTGGAGAGCAAGAAGGAGGAGGAGATTGAGCAGGAGGTGGGGTAGGAGCAGCAGCAGGAGGGTGAGCAAAAGCAGGAGGGTGAGCTGGAGGAGCAGAAGGAGCAGGAGGAGGAGGAGAAGAAGGAGCAGGAGGAGGAGTTTGAGCAGGAGGAGGAGAAGGAGTAGGAGGGGGAGAAGGAGCAGGAGGGGGAGAAGGAGCAGGAGGGGGAGAAGGATCAGGAGGTAGAGTAGGAGGAGGAGAAGGAGAAAGAGCAGAAGGCGGAGAAGGAGCAGGAGGAGGAGAAGTAGCAGGAGGAGGAGAAGGAGCAGGAGTTGGAGAAGTAGCAGGAGGTGGAGAATGAGCAGGAGGGAGACAAGGAGCGGGAGGTGGAGAAGCAGCAGGAGGAGGAGAATGAGGAGAAGAAGGAGCAGGAGTTGGTGAATGAGCAGGAGTGGAGAAGGAGAAGCAGGTGGAGAAGGAGCAGGAGGTGGACAAGGAGAAGGAGGTGGACAAGGAGCAGGAGGTGGACAAGGAGCAGGAGGAGGAGCAGGAGCAGGAGGAGAAGAAGGAGCAGGAGGTGGAGAAGGAGCAGGAGGTGGAGAAGGAGCAGGAGGTGGAGAAGGAGCAGGAGGGAGGCAGGGAGCAGGAGGGAGACAAGGAACACGAGGTGGATAAGGATCAGGGGGAGGAGAAGCAGGCGATGAAGGAGAAGAAGGTGCAGGAGGTGGTCAATGAGCAGGAGTGGAGAATGAGGAGGAGGTGGAGAAGGAGCAGGAGGGCGAGAAGGAGCAGGAGGTCGAGAAGGAGCAGGAGGGGGAGAAGCAGCAAAAAGGCGAGAAGGAGCAGGAGGTAGACAAGGAGCAGGATGTTGACAAGGAGCAGGAGGTGGACAAGAATCAGGAGGTGGAAAGGGAGCTGGAGGTGGAGATGGAGCAGGAGGTGGAGGAGGAGAAGGAGGAGGAGAAGGAGGTGGTGGAGGAGAAGGATGTGGAGAATGAATAAAAGGAGGAGGTTGAGCAGGATGAGGAGAGGCAGTAGGAGGAAGTTGATCAGGAGGAGCAGAAGTAGCAGGAGGAGGTTGAGCAGGAGGTGGAGAAGGAGCAGGAGGTGGAGAAGGAGCAGGAAGTGGAGAAGGAGCAGGCGGTGGAGAAGGAGCAGGAGGAGGAGACGCAGTAGGAGGAAGTTGATCAGGAGGAGCAGAAGTAGCAGGAGGAGGTTGGGCAGGAGGTGGAGAAGGAGCAGGAGATGGAGAAGGAGCAGGAAGTGGAGAAGGATCAGGAGGTGGAGAAGGAGCAGGAGGAGGAGAAGGAGCAGGAGGAGGAGAAGGAGCACGAGGTGGAGAAGGAGCAGGGGGATGAGAAGGTGCAGTAGGAGGAGGTGGAGAAATTGCAGCAGGAGGAGAAGGAGCAGAAGCGGGAGAAGGAGCAGAAGCGGGAGATGGAGCAGAAGTGGGAGTAGGAGCAGGAGCGGGAGAAGGAGCATGAAGTGGAGAAGGAGCAGGAGGGGGAGGTTGAGCAGGAGGTGGAGAAGGAGCAGGAGGTGGAGAATGATGAGGAGGTGGAGAAGGAGCCGGGGTGGAGAGCAAGAAGGAGGAGGAGATTGAGCAGGAGGTGGGGTAGGAGCAGCAGCAGGAGGGTGAGCAAAAGCAGGAGGGTGAGCTGGAGGAGCAGAAGGAGCAGGAGGAGGAGGAGAAGAAGGAGCAGGAGGAGGAGTTTGAGCAGGAGGAGGAGAAGGAGTAGGAGGGGGAGAAGGAGCAGGAGGGGGAGAAGGAGCAGGAGGGGGAGAAGGAGCAGGAGGTAGAGTAGGAGGAGGAGAAGGAGAAAGAGCAGAAGGCGGAGAAGGAGCAGGAGGAGGAGAAGTAGCAGGAGGAGGAGAAGGAGCAGGAGTTGGAGAAGTAGCAGGAGGTGGAGAATGAGCAGGAGGGAGACAAGGAGCGGGAGGTGGAGAAGCAGCAGGAGGAGGAGAATGAGGAGAAGAAGGAGCAGGAGTTGGTGAATGAGCAGGAGTGGAGAAGGAGAAGCAGGTGGAGAAGGAGCAGGAGGTGGACAAGGAGAAGGAGGTGGACAAGGAGCAGGAGGTGGACAAGGAGCAGGAGGAGGAGCAGGAGCAGGACGAGAAGAAGGAGCAGGAGGTGGAGAAGGAGCAGGAGGTGGAGAAGGAGCAGGAGGTGGAGAAGGAGCAGGAGGGAGGCAAGGAGCAGGAGGGAGACAAGGAACACGAGGTGGATAAGATCAGGGGGAGGAGAAGCAGGCGATGAAGGAGAAGAAGGTGCAGGAGGTGGTCAATGAGCAGGAGTGGAGAATGAGGAGGAGGTGGAGAAGGAGCAGGAGGGCGAGAAGGAGCAGGAGGTCGAGAAGAAGCAGGAGGTCGAGAAGGAGCAGGAGGGGGAGAAGCAGCAAAAAGGCGAGAAGGAGCAGGAGGTAGACAAGGAGCAGGATGTTGACAAGGAGCAGGAGGTGGACAAGAATCAGGAGGTGGAAAGGGAGCTGGAGGTGGAGATGGAGCAGGAGGTGGAGGAGGAGAAGGAGGAGGAGAAGGAGGTGGAGGAGGAGAAGGATGTGGAGAATGAGTAGGAGGATCAGAAGGAACAGGAGGTGGAGAAGAAGAAATAGGTGGAGGAGGAGCAGGAGGCGGAGAAGGACCAGGAGGTGGAATGGAGTTGGAGCTGGAGAAGAAGCAGGAGGAGGAGCAAGAGCAGGAGGTGGAGATGGAGCAGGAGGTGGAGGAGGAGAAGGAGGAGGAGAAGGAGGTGGAGGAGGAGAAGGAGGTGGAGAATGAGTAAGAGGAGGAGAAGGAACAGGAGGTGGAGAAGAAGAAATAGGTGGAGGAGGAGCAGGAGGCGGAGAAGGACCAGGAGGTGGATTAGGAGATGGAGCTGGAGAAGAAGCAGGAGGAGGAGCAGGAGCAGGAGGAGGTTGGGCAGGAGGTGGAGAAGGAGCAGGAGATGGAGAAGGAGCAGGAAGTGGAGAAGGATCAGGAGGTGGAGAAGGAGCAGGAGGAGGAGAAGGAGCAGGAGGAGGAGAAGGAGCACGAGGTGGAGAAGGAGCAGGGGGATGAGAAGGTGCAGTAGGAGGAGGTGGAGAAGTTGCAGCAGGAGGAGAAGGAGCAGAAGCGGGAGAAGGAGCAGAAGCGGGAGATGGAGCAGAAGTGGGAGTAGGAGCAGGAGCGGGAGAAGGAGCATGAAGTGGAGAAGGAGCAGGAGGGGGAGGTTGAGCAGGAGGTGGAGAAGGAGCAGGAGGTGGAGTATGATGAGGAGGTGGAGAAGGAGCCGGGGTGGAGAGCAAGAAGGAGGAGGAGATTGAGCAGGAGGTGGGGTAGGAGCAGCAGCAGGAGGGTGAGCAAAAGCAGGAGGGTGAGCTGGAGGAGCAGAAGGAGCAGGAGGAGGAGGAGAAGAAGGAGCAGGAGGAGGAGTTTGAGCAGGAGGAGGAGAAGGAGTAGGAGGGGGAGAAGGAGCAGGAGGGGGAGAAGGAGCAGGAGGGGGAGAAGGAGCAGGAGGTAGAGTAGGAGGAGGAGAAGGAGAAAGAGCAGAAGGCGGAGAAGGAGCAGGAGGAGGAGAAGTAGCAGGAGGAGGAGAAGGAGCAGGAGTTGGAGAAGTAGCAGGAGGTGGAGAATGAGCAGGAGGGAGACAAGGAGCGGGAGGTGGAGAAGCAGCAGGAGGAGGAGAATGAGGAGAAGAAGGAGCAGGAGTTGGTGAATGAGCAGGAGTGGAGAAGGAGAAGCAGGTGGAGAAGGAGCAGGAGGTGGACAAGGAGAAGGAGGTGGACAAGGAGCAGGAGGTGGACAAGGAGCAGGAGGAGGAGCAGGAGCAGGAGGAGAAGAAGGAGCAGGAGGTGGAGAAGGAGCAGGAGGTGGAGAAGGAGCAGGAGGTGGAGAAGGAGCAGGAGGGAGGCAAGGAGCAGGAGGGAGACAAGGAACACGAGGTGGATAAGGATCAGGGGGAGGAGAAGCGGGCGATGAAGGAGAAGAAGGTGCAGGAGGTGGTCAATGAGCAGGAGTGGAGAATGAGGAGGAGGTGGAGAAGGAGCAGGAGGGCGAGAAGGAGCAGGAGGTCGAGAAGAAGCAGGAGGTCGAGAAGGAGCAGGAGGGGGAGAAGCAGCAAAAAGGCGAGAAGGAGCAGGAGGTAGACAAGGAGCAGGATGTTGACAAGGAGCAGGAGGTGGACAAGAATCAGGAGGTGGAAAGGGAGCTGGAGGTGGAGATGGAGCAGGAGGTGGAGGAGGAGAAGGAGGAGGAGAAGGAGGTGGAGGAGGAGAAGGATGTGGAGAATGAGTAGGAGGATCAGAAGGAACAGGAGGTGGAGAAGAAGAAATAGGTGGAGGAGGAGCAGGAGGCGGAGAAGGACCAGGAGGTGGATTAGGAGATGGAGCTGGAGAAGAAGCAGGAGGAGGAGCAAGAGCAGGAGGTGGAGATGGAGCAGGAGGTGGAGGAGGAGAAGGAGGAGGAGAAGGAGGTGGAGGAGGAGAAGGAGGTGGAGAATGAGTAGGAGGAGGAGAAGGAACAGGAGGTGGAGAAGAAGAAACAGGTGGAGGAGGAGCAGGAGGCGGAGAAGGACCAGGAGGTGGATTAGGAGATGGAGCTGGAGAAGAAGCAGGAGGAGGAGCAGGAGCAGGAGGTGGAGATGGAGCAAGAGGTGGAGGAGGAGAAGGAGGAGGAGAAGGAGGTGGAGGAGGAGAAGGAGGTGGAGAATGAGTAGTAGGAGGAGAAGGAACAGGAGGTGGAGAAGAAGAAATAGGTGGAGGAGGATCAGGAGGCGGAGAAGGACCAGGAGGTGGATTAGGAGATGGAGCTGGAGAAGAATCTGGAGGAGGAGCAGGAGCAGGAGGAGAAGAAGGAGCATGATGTGGAGAAGGAGCAGGAGGTGGAGGAGGAGCAGGAGGTGGAGAAGGAGCAGGAGGTGGAGAAGGAGCAGGAGGGAGGCAAGGAACACGAGGTGGATAAGGATCGGGGGAGGAGAAGCAGGCGATGAAGGAGAAAAAGGTGCAGGAGGTGGTCAATGAGCAGGAGTGGAGAATGAGGAGGAGGTGGAGAAGGAGCAGGAGGGCGAGAAGGAGCAGGAGGTCGAGAATAAGCAGGAGGTCGAGAAGGAGCAGCAGGGCGAGAAGGAGCAGGAAGTGCACAAGGAGCAGGAGGTGGACAAGGGGCAGGAGGAAGAGAAGGAGGTGGACAAGGAGCAGGAGGTGGACAAGGAGCAGGAGGTGGACAAGGGGCAGGAGGAAGAGAAGGAGGTGGACAAGGAGCAGGAGGTGGACAAGGAGCAGGAGGTGGACAAGAATCAGGAGGTGGACACGGAGCAGGAGGTGGAGATGGAGTAGGAGGTGGAGGAGGAGAAGGACGAGGAGAAGGAGGTGGAGGAGGAGAAGGAGGTGGAGAATGAGTAGGAGGAGGAGAAGGAACAGGAGGTGGAGAAGAAGAAATAGGTGGAGGAGGAGCAGGAGGCGGAGAAGGACCAGGAGGTGGATTAGGAGATGGAGCTGGAGAAGAAGCAGGAGGAGGAGCAGGAGGAGAAGAAGGAGCAGGAGGAGGAGAAGGAGCAGGAGGAGGAGAAGGAGCAGGAGTGGAGAAGGAACAGGAGGTGGAAAAGGAGCAGGAGGTGGAGAAGGAGCAGGAGGAGGACAACGAGCAGGAGGTGGAGAAGGAGCAGGAGTGGAGAAGGAGCAGGAGGAGGAGAAGGAGCAGGAGGAGGAGATGGAGCAGGAGGAGGTGAAGGAGCAGGAGTGGAGAAGGAGCAGGAGAAGGAGAAGGAGCAGGAGGAGGAGAAGGAGCAGTAGGTGGACAAGGAGCAGGAGGTGGACAAGGAGCAGGAGGTGGAAAAGAATTAAGAGGTGGACACGGAGCAGGAGGTGGACACGAAGCAGGAGGTTGTCAAGGAGCAGGAGGTGGACACGGAGCAGGAAGTGGACAAGGAGCAGGAGTTCGAGGTGGAGCAGGAGGTGGAGGAGGAGAAGGTGGAGGAGAAGGAGGTGGAGGAGGAGAAGGAGGTGGAGTAGGAGTAGGAGGAGGAGAAAGAACAGGAGGTGGAGAAGAAGCAATGGGTGGAGAAGGAGCAGGAGGCGGAGAAGGAGCAGGAGGAGGACAAGGAGCAGGAGTGGAGAAGGAGCAGGAGAAGGAGAAGGAGCAGGAAGAGGAGTAGGAGCAGGAGGAGGAGAAGGAACAGTAGGTGGGGAAGGAGCAGGGGGAGGAGAAGGAGCAGCAGGAGGGGAAGGAACAGGACGAGGAGAAGGAGCAGGACGTGGAGTTGGAGCAGACGGAGGAGATTTAGCAGGAGGTGGAGAAGGAGCAGGAAGAAGAGAAGGAGCAGGAGATTGAGAAGGATCAGGAGCAGGAGGAGAAGAAGGAGCAGGCGGAGCAGGTGGAGAAGGAGCAGTTGGAGAAGGTTCTGGAGGTGGAGAATGAGCTGCGGTTGGAGGTTGAGCAGAAGGAGGAGATGGAACAGGAGGAGGTTGATCAGGAGGTGGAGAAGGAGCAGGAGAAGGAGGTGGAGAAGTTGCAGCAGGAGGAGAAGAAGCAGCAGGAGGAGATATAGCAGCAGGAGGAGAAGGAGCAGAAGCAGGAGAAGGAGCAAATGCGGGGGTACGAGCAGGAGCGGGAGTAGGAGCATGAATTGGAGAAGGAGCAGGAGGAGGAGGTTGAGCAGGAGGTGGAGAAGGAGCCGGAGGTGAAGAATGATGAGGAGGTGGAGAGGGAGCCGGGTTGGAGAACAAGGAGCAGGAAGAGATTGAGCAGGAGGTGGGGAAGGAGCAGGAGGGGTAGAAGGAGCAGGAGCGGGAGAAGGAGAAGGAGGGGATGAACGGGTAAGGGGAGGACAAGGAGCAGCAAGTGAAGTAGTAGCAGGATGAGGAAAATGATTAGGATTTGGAGAAGGAGCAGGAGCAGGAGGAGAAGAAGGAGCAGTTGGAGCAGGTGCAGAAGGAGCAGGTGGAGTTGGTTGAGCAGGAGGTGGAGAAGGAGCAGGAGTAGAAGGTGGAGAAAGAGCAGTAGGAGGAGAAGGATCAGGAGGTGGATTTGGACCTGGATGTGGAGAAGGAATAAAAGGAGGAGGTTGAGCAGGATGAGGAGAGGCAGTAGGAGGAAGTTGATCAGGAGGAGCAGAAGCAGCAGGAGGAGGTTGAGCAGGAGGTGGAGAAGGAGCAGGAGGTGGAGATGGAGCAGGAAGTGGAGAAGGAGCAGGCGGTGGAGAAGAAGCAGGAGGAGGAGAAGCAGTAGGAGGAAGTTGATCAGGAGGAGCAGAAGTAGCAGGAGGAGGTTGGGCAGGAGGTGGAGAAGGAGCAGGAGATGGAGAAGGAGCAGGAAGTGGAGAAGGATCAGGAGGTTGAGAAGGAGCAGGAGGAGGAGAAGGAGCAGGAGGAGGAGAAGGAGCACGAGGTGCAGAAGGAGCAGGGGGAGGAGAGGGTGCAGTAGGAGGAGGTGGAGAAGTTGCAGCAGGAGGAGAAGGAGCAGAAGCGGGAGAAGGAGCAGAAGCGGGAGATGGAGCAGAAGTGGGAGTAGGAGCAGGAGCGGGAGAAGGAGCATGAAGTGGAGAAGGAGCAGGAGGGGTAGGTTGAGCAGGAGGTGGAGAAGGAGCAGGAGGTGGAGAATGATGAGGAGGTGGAGAAGGAGCCGGGGTGGAGAACAAGAAGGAGGAGGAGATTGAGCAGGAGGTGGGGTAGGAGCAGCAGCGGGAGGGTGAGCAAAAGCAGGAGGGTGAGCTGGAGGAGCAGAAGGAGCAGGAGGAGGAGGAGGAGAAGGAGCAGGAGGAGGAGTTTGAGCAGGAGGAGGAGAAGGAGCAGGAGGGGTAGAAGGAGCAGGACGGGGAGAAGGAGCAGGAGGGGTGAAGGAGCAGGAGGTAGAGTAGGAGGAGGAGAAGGAGAAAGAGCAGAAGGCGGAGAAGGAGCAGGAGGAGGAGAAGTAGCAGGAGGAGGAGAAGGAGCAGGAGTTGGAGAAGGAGCAGGAGGTGGAGAAGGAGCAGGAGGGAGGCAAGGAGCAGGAGGGAGACAAGGAACACGAGGTGGATAAGATCAGGGGGAGGAGAAGCAGGCGATGAAGGAGAAGAAGGTGCAGGAGGTGGTCAATGAGCAGGAGTGGAGAATGAGGAGGAGGTGGAGAAGGAGCAGGAGGGCGAGAAGGAGCAGGAGGTCGAGAAGAAGCAGGAGGTCGAGAAGGAGCAGGAGGGGGAGAAGCAGCAAAAAGGCGAGAAGGAGCAGGAGGTAGACAAGGAGCAGGATGTTGACAAGGAGCAGGAGGTGGACAAGAATCAGGAGGTGGAAAGGGAGCTGGAGGTGGAGATGGAGCAGGAGGTGGAGGAGGAGAAGGAGGAGGAGAAGGAGGTGGAGGAGGAGAAGGATGTGGAGAATGAGTAGGAGGATCAGAAGGAACAGGAGGTGGAGAAGAAGAAATAGGTGGAGGAGGAGCAGGAGGCGGAGAAGGACCAGGAGGTGGAATGGAGTTGGAGCTGGAGAAGAAGCAGGAGGAGGAGCAAGAGCAGGAGGTGGAGATGGAGCAGGAGGTGGAGGAGGAGAAGGAGGAGGAGAAGGAGGTGGAGGAGGAGAAGGAGGTGGAGAATGAGTAAGAGGAGGAGAAGGAACAGGAGGTGGAGAAGAAGAAATAGGTGGAGGAGGAGCAGGAGGCGGAGAAGGACCAGGAGGTGGATTAGGAGATGGAGCTGGAGAAGAAGCAGGAGGAGGAGCAGGAGCAGGAGGAGGTTGGGCAGGAGGTGGAGAAGGAGCAGGAGATGGAGAAGGAGCAGGAAGTGGAGAAGGATCAGGAGGTGGAGAAGGAGCAGGAGGAGGAGAAGGAGCAGGAGGAGGAGAAGGAGCACGAGGTGGAGAAGGAGCAGGGGGATGAGAAGGTGCAGTAGGAGGAGGTGGAGAAGTTGCAGCAGGAGGAGAAGGAGCAGAAGCGGGAGAAGGAGCAGAAGCGGGAGATGGAGCAGAAGTGGGAGTAGGAGCAGGAGCGGGAGAAGGAGCATGAAGTGGAGAAGGAGCAGGAGGGGGAGGTTGAGCAGGAGGTGGAGAAGGAGCAGGAGGTGGAGTATGATGAGGAGGTGGAGAAGGAGCCGGGGTGGAGAGCAAGAAGGAGGAGGAGATTGAGCAGGAGGTGGGGTAGGAGCAGCAGCAGGAGGGTGAGCAAAAGCAGGAGGGTGAGCTGGAGGAGCAGAAGGAGCAGGAGGAGGAGGAGAAGAAGGAGCAGGAGGAGGAGTTTGAGCAGGAGGAGGAGAAGGAGTAGGAGGGGGAGAAGGAGCAGGAGGGGGAGAAGGAGCAGGAGGGGGAGAAGGAGCAGGAGGTAGAGTAGGAGGAGGAGAAGGAGAAAGAGCAGAAGGCGGAGAAGGAGCAGGAGGAGGAGAAGTAGCAGGAGGAGGAGAAGGAGCAGGAGTTGGAGAAGTAGCAGGAGGTGGAGAATGAGCAGGAGGGAGACAAGGAGCGGGAGGTGGAGAAGCAGCAGGAGGAGGAGAATGAGGAGAAGAAGGAGCAGGAGTTGGTGAATGAGCAGGAGTGGAGAAGGAGAAGCAGGTGGAGAAGGAGCAGGAGGTGGACAAGGAGAAGGAGGTGGACAAGGAGCAGGAGGTGGACAAGGAGCAGGAGGAGGAGCAGGAGCAGGAGGAGAAGAAGGAGCAGGAGGTGGAGAAGGAGCAGGAGGTGGAGAAGGAGCAGGAGGTGGAGAAGGAGCAGGAGGGAGGCAAGGAGCAGGAGGGAGACAAGGAACACGAGGTGGATAAGGATCAGGGGGAGGAGAAGCGGGCGATGAAGGAGAAGAAGGTGCAGGAGGTGGTCAATGAGCAGGAGTGGAGAATGAGGAGGAGGTGGAGAAGGAGCAGGAGGGCGAGAAGGAGCAGGAGGTCGAGAAGAAGCAGGAGGTCGAGAAGGAGCAGGAGGGGGAGAAGCAGCAAAAAGGCGAGAAGGAGCAGGAGGTAGACAAGGAGCAGGATGTTGACAAGGAGCAGGAGGTGGACAAGAATCAGGAGGTGGAAAGGGAGCTGGAGGTGGAGATGGAGCAGGAGGTGGAGGAGGAGAAGGAGGAGGAGAAGGAGGTGGAGGAGGAGAAGGATGTGGAGAATGAGTAGGAGGATCAGAAGGAACAGGAGGTGGAGAAGAAGAAATAGGTGGAGGAGGAGCAGGAGGCGGAGAAGGACCAGGAGGTGGATTAGGAGATGGAGCTGGAGAAGAAGCAGGAGGAGGAGCAAGAGCAGGAGGTGGAGATGGAGCAGGAGGTGGAGGAGGAGAAGGAGGAGGAGAAGGAGGTGGAGGAGGAGAAGGAGGTGGAGAATGAGTAGGAGGAGGAGAAGGAACAGGAGGTGGAGAAGAAGAAACAGGTGGAGGAGGAGCAGGAGGCGGAGAAGGACCAGGAGGTGGATTAGGAGATGGAGCTGGAGAAGAAGCAGGAGGAGGAGCAGGAGCAGGAGGTGGAGATGGAGCAAGAGGTGGAGGAGGAGAAGGAGGAGGAGAAGGAGGTGGAGGAGGAGAAGGAGGTGGAGAATGAGTAGTAGGAGGAGAAGGAACAGGAGGTGGAGAAGAAGAAATAGGTGGAGGAGGATCAGGAGGCGGAGAAGGACCAGGAGGTGGATTAGGAGATGGAGCTGGAGAAGAATCTGGAGGAGGAGCAGGAGCAGGAGGAGAAGAAGGAGCATGATGTGGAGAAGGAGCAGGAGGTGGAGGAGGAGCAGGAGGTGGAGAAGGAGCAGGAGGTGGAGAAGGAGCAGGAGGGAGGCAAGGAACACGAGGTGGATAAGGATCGGGGGAGGAGAAGCAGGCGATGAAGGAGAAAAAGGTGCAGGAGGTGGTCAATGAGCAGGAGTGGAGAATGAGGAGGAGGTGGAGAAGGAGCAGGAGGGCGAGAAGGAGCAGGAGGTCGAGAATAAGCAGGAGGTCGAGAAGGAGCAGCAGGGCGAGAAGGAGCAGGAAGTGCACAAGGAGCAGGAGGTGGACAAGGGGCAGGAGGAAGAGAAGGAGGTGGACAAGGAGCAGGAGGTGGACAAGGAGCAGGAGGTGGACAAGGGGCAGGAGGAAGAGAAGGAGGTGGACAAGGAGCAGGAGGTGGACAAGGAGCAGGAGGTGGACAAGAATCAGGAGGTGGACACGGAGCAGGAGGTGGAGATGGAGTAGGAGGTGGAGGAGGAGAAGGACGAGGAGAAGGAGGTGGAGGAGGAGAAGGAGGTGGAGAATGAGTAGGAGGAGGAGAAGGAACAGGAGGTGGGAAGAAGAAATAGGTGGAGGAGGAGCAGGAGGCGGAGAAGGACCAGGAGGTGGATTAGGAGATGGAGCTGGAGAAGAAGCAGGAGGAGGAGCAGGAGGAGAAGAAGGAGCAGGAGGAGGAGAAGGAGCAGGAGGAGGAGAAGGAGCAGGAGTGGAGAAGGAACAGGAGGTGGAAAAGGAGCAGGAGGTGGAGAAGGAGCAGGAGGAGGACAACGAGCAGGAGGTGGAGAAGGAGCAGGAGTGGAGAAGGAGCAGGAGGAGGAGAAGGAGCAGGAGGAGGAGATGGAGCAGGAGGAGGTGAAGGAGCAGGAGTGGAGAAGGAGCAGGAGAAGGAGAAGGAGCAGGAGGAGGAGAAGGAGCAGTAGGTGGACAAGGAGCAGGAGGTGGACAAGGAGCAGGAGGTGGAAAAGAATTAAGAGGTGGACACGGAGCAGGAGGTGGACACGAAGCAGGAGGTTGTCAAGGAGCAGGAGGTGGACACGGAGCAGGAAGTGGACAAGGAGCAGGAGTTCGAGGTGGAGCAGGAGGTGGAGGAGGAGAAGGTGGAGGAGAAGGAGGTGGAGGAGGAGAAGGAGGTGGAGTAGGAGTAGGAGGAGGAGAAAGAACAGGAGGTGGAGAAGAAGCAATGGGTGGAGAAGGAGCAGGAGGCGGAGAAGGAGCAGGAGGAGGACAAGGAGCAGGAGTGGAGAAGGAGCAGGAGAAGGAGAAGGAGCAGGAAGAGGAGTAGGAGCAGGAGGAGGAGAAGGAACAGTAGGTGGGGAAGGAGCAGGGGGAGGAGAAGGAGCAGCAGGAGGGGAAGGAACAGGACGAGGAGAAGGAGCAGGACGTGGAGTTGGAGCAGACGGAGGAGATTTAGCAGGAGGTGGAGAAGGAGCAGGAAGAAGAGAAGGAGCAGGAGATTGAGAAGGATCAGGAGCAGGAGGAGAAGAAGGAGCAGGCGGAGCAGGTGGAGAAGGAGCAGTTGGAGAAGGTTCTGGAGGTGGAGAATGAGCTGCGGTTGGAGGTTGAGCAGAAGGAGGAGATGGAACAGGAGGAGGTTGATCAGGAGGTGGAGAAGGAGCAGGAGAAGGAGGTGGAGAAGTTGCAGCAGGAGGAGAAGAAGCAGCAGGAGGAGATATAGCAGCAGGAGGAGAAGGAGCAGAAGCAGGAGAAGGAGCAAATGCGGGGGTACGAGCAGGAGCGGGAGTAGGAGCATGAATTGGAGAAGGAGCAGGAGGAGGAGGTTGAGCAGGAGGTGGAGAAGGAGCCGGAGGTGAAGAATGATGAGGAGGTGGAGAGGGAGCCGGGTTGGAGAACAAGGAGCAGGAAGAGATTGAGCAGGAGGTGGGGAAGGAGCAGGAGGGGTAGAAGGAGCAGGAGCGGGAGAAGGAGAAGGAGGGGATGAACGGGTAAGGGGAGGACAAGGAGCAGCAAGTGAAGTAGTAGCAGGATGAGGAAAATGATTAGGATTTGGAGAAGGAGCAGGAGCAGGAGGAGAAGAAGGAGCAGTTGGAGCAGGTGCAGAAGGAGCAGGTGGAGTTGGTTGAGCAGGAGGTGGAGAAGGAGCAGGAGTAGAAGGTGGAGAAAGAGCAGTAGGAGGAGAAGGATCAGGAGGTGGATTTGGACCTGGATGTGGAGAAGGAATAAAAGGAGGAGGTTGAGCAGGATGAGGAGAGGCAGTAGGAGGAAGTTGATCAGGAGGAGCAGAAGCAGCAGGAGGAGGTTGAGCAGGAGGTGGAGAAGGAGCAGGAGGTGGAGATGGAGCAGGAAGTGGAGAAGGAGCAGGCGGTGGAGAAGAAGCAGGAGGAGGAGAAGCAGTAGGAGGAAGTTGATCAGGAGGAGCAGAAGTAGCAGGAGGAGGTTGGGCAGGAGGTGGAGAAGGAGCAGGAGATGGAGAAGGAGCAGGAAGTGGAGAAGGATCAGGAGGTTGAGAAGGAGCAGGAGGAGGAGAAGGAGCAGGAGGAGGAGAAGGAGCACGAGGTGCAGAAGGAGCAGGGGGAGGAGAGGGTGCAGTAGGAGGAGGTGGAGAAGTTGCAGCAGGAGGAGAAGGAGCAGAAGCGGGAGAAGGAGCAGAAGCGGGAGATGGAGCAGAAGTGGGAGTAGGAGCAGGAGCGGGAGAAGGAGCATGAAGTGGAGAAGGAGCAGGAGGGGTAGGTTGAGCAGGAGGTGGAGAAGGAGCAGGAGGTGGAGAATGATGAGGAGGTGGAGAAGGAGCCGGGGTGGAGAACAAGAAGGAGGAGGAGATTGAGCAGGAGGTGGGGTAGGAGCAGCAGCGGGAGGGTGAGCAAAAGCAGGAGGGTGAGCTGGAGGAGCAGAAGGAGCAGGAGGAGGAGGAGGAGAAGGAGCAGGAGGAGGAGTTTGAGCAGGAGGAGGAGAAGGAGCAGGAGGGGTAGAAGGAGCAGGACGGGGAGAAGGAGCAGGAGGGGTGAAGGAGCAGGAGGTAGAGTAGGAGGAGGAGAAGGAGAAAGAGCAGAAGGCGGAGAAGGAGCAGGAGGAGGAGAAGTAGCAGGAGGAGGAGAAGGAGCAGGAGTTGGAGAAGTAGCAGGAGGTGGAGAATGAGCAGGAGGGAGACAAGGAGCGGGAGGTGGAGAAGCAGCAGGAGGAGGAGAATGAGGAGAAGAAGGAGCAGGAGTTGGTGAATGAGCAGGAAGTGGAGAAGGATCAGGAGGTGGAGAAGGAGCAGGAGGAGGAGAAGGAGCAGGAGGAGGAGAAGGAGCACGAGGTGGAGAAGGAGCAGGGGGATGAGAAGGTGCAGTAGGAGGAGGTGGAGAAGTTGCAGCAGGAGGAGAAGGAGCAGAAGCGGGAGAAGGAGCAGAAGCGGGAGATGGAGCAGAAGTGGGAGTAGGAGCAGGAGCGGGAGAAGGAGCATGAAGTGGAGAAGGAGCAGGAGGGGGAGGTTGAGCAGGAGGTGGAGAAGGAGCAGGAGGTGGAGTATGATGAGGAGGTGGAGAAGGAGCCGGGGTGGAGAGCAAGAAGGAGGAGGAGATTGAGCAGGAGGTGGGGTAGGAGCAGCAGCAGGAGGGTGAGCAAAAGCAGGAGGGTGAGCTGGAGGAGCAGAAGGAGCAGGAGGAGGAGGAGAAGAAGGAGCAGGAGGAGGAGTTTGAGCAGGAGGAGGAGAAGGAGTAGGAGGGGGAGAAGGAGCAGGAGGGGGAGAAGGAGCAGGAGGGGGAGAAGGAGCAGGAGGTAGAGTAGGAGGAGGAGAAGGAGAAAGAGCAGAAGGCGGAGAAGGAGCAGGAGGAGGAGAAGTAGCAGGAGGAGGAGAAGGAGCAGGAGTTGGAGAAGTAGCAGGAGGTGGAGAATGAGCAGGAGGGAGACAAGGAGCGGGAGGTGGAGAAGCAGCAGGAGGAGGAGAATGAGGAGAAGAAGGAGCAGGAGTTGGTGAATGAGCAGGAGTGGAGAAGGAGAAGCAGGTGGAGAAGGAGCAGGAGGTGGACAAGGAGAAGGAGGTGGACAAGGAGCAGGAGGTGGACAAGGAGCAGGAGGAGGAGCAGGAGCAGGAGGAGAAGAAGGAGCAGGAGGTGGAGAAGGAGCAGGAGGTGGAGAAGGAGCAGGAGGTGGAGAAGGAGCAGGAGGGAGGCAAGGAGCAGGAGGGAGACAAGGAACACGAGGTGGATAAGGATCAGGGGGAGGAGAAGCGGGCGATGAAGGAGAAGAAGGTGCAGGAGGTGGTCAATGAGCAGGAGTGGAGAATGAGGAGGAGGTGGAGAAGGAGCAGGAGGGCGAGAAGGAGCAGGAGGTCGAGAAGAAGCAGGAGGTCGAGAAGGAGCAGGAGGGGGAGAAGCAGCAAAAAGGCGAGAAGGAGCAGGAGGTAGACAAGGAGCAGGATGTTGACAAGGAGCAGGAGGTGGACAAGAATCAGGAGGTGGAAAGGGAGCTGGAGGTGGAGATGGAGCAGGAGGTGGAGGAGGAGAAGGAGGAGGAGAAGGAGGTGGAGGAGGAGAAGGATGTGGAGAATGAGTAGGAGGATCAGAAGGAACAGGAGGTGGAGAAGAAGAAATAGGTGGAGGAGGAGCAGGAGGCGGAGAAGGACCAGGAGGTGGATTAGGAGATGGAGCTGGAGAAGAAGCAGGAGGAGGAGCAAGAGCAGGAGGTGGAGATGGAGCAGGAGGTGGAGGAGGAGAAGGAGGAGGAGAAGGAGGTGGAGGAGGAGAAGGAGGTGGAGAATGAGTAGGAGGAGGAGAAGGAACAGGAGGTGGAGAAGAAGAAACAGGTGGAGGAGGAGCAGGAGGCGGAGAAGGACCAGGAGGTGGATTAGGAGATGGAGCTGGAGAAGAAGCAGGAGGAGGAGCAGGAGCAGGAGGTGGAGATGGAGCAAGAGGTGGAGGAGGAGAAGGAGGAGGAGAAGGAGGTGGAGGAGGAGAAGGAGGTGGAGAATGAGTAGTAGGAGGAGAAGGAACAGGAGGTGGAGAAGAAGAAATAGGTGGAGGAGGATCAGGAGGCGGAGAAGGACCAGGAGGTGGATTAGGAGATGGAGCTGGAGAAGAATCTGGAGGAGGAGCAGGAGCAGGAGGAGAAGAAGGAGCATGATGTGGAGAAGGAGCAGGAGGTGGAGGAGGAGCAGGAGGTGGAGAAGGAGCAGGAGGTGGAGAAGGAGCAGGAGGGAGGCAAGGAACACGAGGTGGATAAGGATCGGGGGAGGAGAAGCAGGCGATGAAGGAGAAAAAGGTGCAGGAGGTGGTCAATGAGCAGGAGTGGAGAATGAGGAGGAGGTGGAGAAGGAGCAGGAGGGCGAGAAGGAGCAGGAGGTCGAGAATAAGCAGGAGGTCGAGAAGGAGCAGCAGGGCGAGAAGGAGCAGGAAGTGCACAAGGAGCAGGAGGTGGACAAGGGGCAGGAGGAAGAGAAGGAGGTGGACAAGGAGCAGGAGGTGGACAAGGAGCAGGAGGTGGACAAGGGGCAGGAGGAAGAGAAGGAGGTGGACAAGGAGCAGGAGGTGGACAAGGAGCAGGAGGTGGACAAGAATCAGGAGGTGGACACGGAGCAGGAGGTGGAGATGGAGTAGGAGGTGGAGGAGGAGAAGGACGAGGAGAAGGAGGTGGAGGAGGAGAAGGAGGTGGAGAATGAGTAGGAGGAGGAGAAGGAACAGGAGGTGGAGAAGAAGAAATAGGTGGAGGAGGAGCAGGAGGCGGAGAAGGACCAGGAGGTGGATTAGGAGATGGAGCTGGAGAAGAAGCAGGAGGAGGAGCAGGAGGAGAAGAAGGAGCAGGAGGAGGAGAAGGAGCAGGAGGAGGAGAAGGAGCAGGAGTGGAGAAGGAACAGGAGGTGGAAAAGGAGCAGGAGGTGGAGAAGGAGCAGGAGGAGGACAACGAGCAGGAGGTGGAGAAGGAGCAGGAGTGGAGAAGGAGCAGGAGGAGGAGAAGGAGCAGGAGGAGGAGATGGAGCAGGAGGAGGTGAAGGAGCAGGAGTGGAGAAGGAGCAGGAGAAGGAGAAGGAGCAGGAGGAGGAGAAGGAGCAGTAGGTGGACAAGGAGCAGGAGGTGGACAAGGAGCAGGAGGTGGAAAAGAATTAAGAGGTGGACACGGAGCAGGAGGTGGACACGAAGCAGGAGGTTGTCAAGGAGCAGGAGGTGGACACGGAGCAGGAAGTGGACAAGGAGCAGGAGTTCGAGGTGGAGCAGGAGGTGGAGGAGGAGAAGGTGGAGGAGAAGGAGGTGGAGGAGGAGAAGGAGGTGGAGTAGGAGTAGGAGGAGGAGAAAGAACAGGAGGTGGAGAAGAAGCAATGGGTGGAGAAGGAGCAGGAGGCGGAGAAGGAGCAGGAGGAGGACAAGGAGCAGGAGTGGAGAAGGAGCAGGAGAAGGAGAAGGAGCAGGAAGAGGAGTAGGAGCAGGAGGAGGAGAAGGAACAGTAGGTGGGGAAGGAGCAGGGGGAGGAGAAGGAGCAGCAGGAGGGGAAGGAACAGGACGAGGAGAAGGAGCAGGACGTGGAGTTGGAGCAGACGGAGGAGATTTAGCAGGAGGTGGAGAAGGAGCAGGAAGAAGAGAAGGAGCAGGAGATTGAGAAGGATCAGGAGCAGGAGGAGAAGAAGGAGCAGGCGGAGCAGGTGGAGAAGGAGCAGTTGGAGAAGGTTCTGGAGGTGGAGAATGAGCTGCGGTTGGAGGTTGAGCAGAAGGAGGAGATGGAACAGGAGGAGGTTGATCAGGAGGTGGAGAAGGAGCAGGAGAAGGAGGTGGAGAAGTTGCAGCAGGAGGAGAAGAAGCAGCAGGAGGAGATATAGCAGCAGGAGGAGAAGGAGCAGAAGCAGGAGAAGGAGCAAATGCGGGGGTACGAGCAGGAGCGGGAGTAGGAGCATGAATTGGAGAAGGAGCAGGAGGAGGAGGTTGAGCAGGAGGTGGAGAAGGAGCCGGAGGTGAAGAATGATGAGGAGGTGGAGAGGGAGCCGGGTTGGAGAACAAGGAGCAGGAAGAGATTGAGCAGGAGGTGGGGAAGGAGCAGGAGGGGTAGAAGGAGCAGGAGCGGGAGAAGGAGAAGGAGGGGATGAACGGGTAAGGGGAGGACAAGGAGCAGCAAGTGAAGTAGTAGCAGGATGAGGAAAATGATTAGGATTTGGAGAAGGAGCAGGAGCAGGAGGAGAAGAAGGAGCAGTTGGAGCAGGTGCAGAAGGAGCAGGTGGAGTTGGTTGAGCAGGAGGTGGAGAAGGAGCAGGAGTAGAAGGTGGAGAAAGAGCAGTAGGAGGAGAAGGATCAGGAGGTGGATTAGGACCTGGATGTGGAGAAGGAATAAAAGGAGGAGGTTGAGCAGGATGAGGAGAGGCAGTAGGAGGAAGTTGATCAGGAGGAGCAGAAGCAGCAGGAGGAGGTTGAGCAGGAGGTGGAGAAGGAGCAGGAGGTGGAGATGGAGCAGGAAGTGGAGAAGGAGCAGGCGGTGGAGAAGAAGCAGGAGGAGGAGAAGCAGTAGGAGGAAGTTGATCAGGAGGAGCAGAAGTAGCAGGAGGAGGTTGGGCAGGAGGTGGAGAAGGAGCAGGAGATGGAGAAGGAGCAGGAAGTGGAGAAGGATCAGGAGGTTGAGAAGGAGCAGGAGGAGGAGAAGGAGCAGGAGGAGGAGAAGGAGCACGAGGTGCAGAAGGAGCAGGGGGAGGAGAGGGTGCAGTAGGAGGAGGTGGAGAAGTTGCAGCAGGAGGAGAAGGAGCAGAAGCGGGAGAAGGAGCAGAAGCGGGAGATGGAGCAGAAGTGGGAGTAGGAGCAGGAGCGGGAGAAGGAGCATGAAGTGGAGAAGGAGCAGGAGGGGTAGGTTGAGCAGGAGGTGGAGAAGGAGCAGGAGGTGGAGAATGATGAGGAGGTGGAGAAGGAGCCGGGGTGGAGAACAAGAAGGAGGAGGAGATTGAGCAGGAGGTGGGGTAGGAGCAGCAGCAGGAGGGTGAGCAAAAGCAGGAGGGTGAGCTGGAGGAGCAGAAGGAGCAGGAGGAGGAGGAGGAGAAGGAGCAGGAGGAGGAGTTTGAGCAGGAGGAGGAGAAGGAGCAGGAGGGGTAGAAGGAGCAGGACGGGGAGAAGGAGCAGGAGGGGTGAAGGAGCAGGAGGTAGAGTAGGAGGAGGAGAAGGAGAAAGAGAAGAAGGTGGAGAAGGAGCAGGAGCAGGAGAAGAAGCAGGAGGAGGAGAAGGAGCAGGAGTTGGAGAAGTAGCAGGAGGTGGAGAATGAGCAGGAGGGAGACAAGGAGCGGGAGGTGGAGAAGCAGCAGCAGGAGGAGAATGAGGAGAAGGAGGAGCAGGAGTTGGTGAATTAGCAGGAGTGGAGAAGGAGCAGCAGGTGGAAAGGAGCATGAGGTGGACCAGGAGAAGGAGGTGGACAAGCAGCAGGAGGTGCACAAGGAGCAGGAGGTGGACAAGGAACAGGAGGAGAAGGAGCAGGAGGAGGAGAAGGAGCAGGAGTGGAGAAGGAGCAAGAGGAGGAGTTAGAGCAGGAGGAGGAGAAGGAGCAGGAGGTGGAGAAGGCGCAAGACGAGGAGAAGGAGCAGGAGGTGGAGAAGAAACAGGAGGTGGAGAAGAAGCAATGGGTGGGGAAGGAGCAGGAGGCGGAGATGGGCCAGGAGCGGGAGTAGGAGAAGTAGTTGGAGAAGAAGCAGGAGGTGGAGCAGGAGCAGGAGGAGAAGAAGGAGCAGGAGGTGGAGAAGGAGCAGC
This sequence comes from Heptranchias perlo, assembly GCF_035084215.1. NCBI lineage: Eukaryota > Metazoa > Chordata > Chondrichthyes > Hexanchiformes > Hexanchidae > Heptranchias > Heptranchias perlo. The sequence goes on along the minus strand of NW_027138363.1, from coordinate 159,455 downwards.
AAGTGGAGAAGGAGCAGGAGGAGGAGGTGGAGAAGTTGCAGCAGGAGGAGAAGAAGCAGCAGGAGGAGAAGTAGCAGCAGGAGGAGAAGGAGCAGAAGCGGGAGAAGGAGCAAAAGCGGGAGTAGGAGCAGGAGCGGGAGAAGGAGCATGAAGTGGACAAGGCGCAGGAGGAGGAGGTTGAGCAGGAGGTGGAGAAGGAGCAGGAGGTGGAGAATGATGAGGAGGTGGAGAGGGAGCAGGGTTGGAGAACAAGGAGGAGGAGGAGATTGAGCAGGAGGTGGGGAAGGAGCAGTAGCAGGAGGGTGAGCAACAGCAGGAGGGTGAGCTGGAGGAGCTGAAGGAGCAGGAGGAGGAGGAGGAGAAGGAGCAGGAGGAGGAGAAGGAGCAGGAGGGGGAGAAGGAGCAGGAGGGGGAGAAGGAGCATGAGAGGGAGAAGGAGCAGGAGGTGCACAAGGAGCAGGAGGTGAAGATGTAGCAGGAGGATGAGAAGGAGTAGGATTTGGAGAAGGAGCAGGAGTAGGAGGAGAAGAAGGAGCTGGAGGAGCAGGTGCAGAAGGAGCAGGTGGAGGAGGTTGAGCAAGAGGTGGAGAAGGAGCAGGAGTAGGAGGTGGAGAAAAAGCAGGAGGAGGAGAGGATCAGGAGGTGGATTAGGAGCTGGATGTGGAGATGGAATAAAAGGAGGAGGTTGAGCAGGAGGTGGGGAAGGAGCAGCAGCAGCAGGGTGAGCAACAACAGGAGGGTGAGCTGGAGGAGCTGAAGGAGCAGGAGGAGGAGGGGGAGGAGGAGAAGGAGCAGGAGGAGGAGTTTTAGCACGAGTGGGAGAAGGAGCAGGACGGGGAGTTGGAGCAGGAGGTGGAGAACGAGTAGGAGTGGGAGGTGGAGAAAAAGCAGGAAGAGGAGAAGGATCAGGAGGTGAATTAGGAGCTGGATGTGGAGAAGGAATAAGAGGAGGCGGTTGAGCAGGATGAGGAGAAGCAGTAACAGGAGGTTGAGCAGGAGTAGCAGAAGGAGCAGGAGGAGGTTGAGCAGGAGGTGGAGAAGGAGCAGGCGGTGGAGAAGGAGCAGTCGGTGGAGAAGGAGCAGGAGGAGGAGAAGGAGCAGGAGAAGGAGCAGGAGGAGGAGATGGTGAAGTTGCAGCAGTAGGAGAAGAAGCAGCAGGAGGAGAAGTATCAGCAGGAGGAGAAGGAGCAGAGGCGGGAGAAGGAGCAGAAGCGGGAGATGGAGCAGAAGCGCGAGTAGGAGCAGGAGCGGGAGAAGGAGCATGAATTGGAGGTGGAGCAGGAGGAGTAGGTTGAGCAGGAGGTGGAGAAGGAGCAGGAGGTGGAGAATGATGAGGAGGTGGAAAAGGAGCAGGGGTGGAGAACAAGGAGGAGGAGGAGATTGAGCAGGAGGTGTGGTAGGAGCAGCAGCAGGAGGGTGAGCAATAGCAAGAGGGTGAGCTTGAGTAGCTGAAGGAGCAGGAGGAGGAGGAGAAGGAGCAGGAGGAGGAGCTTGAGGTGGAGGAGGAGAAGGAGCAGGAGGGGGAGAAGGAGCAGGGGGAGGAGAAGGAGCAGGAGGAGGAGATGGTGAAGTTGCAGCAGGAGGAGAAGAAGCAGCAGGAGGAGAAGTATCAGCAGGAGGAGAAGGAGCAGAGGCGGGAGAAGGAGCAGAAGCGGGAGATGGAGCAGAAGCGGGAGTAGGAGCAGGAGCGGGAGAAGGAGCATGAAGTGGAGGTGGAGCAGGAGGGGGAGGATGAGCAGGAGGTGGAGAAGGAGCAGGAGGTGGAGAATGATGAGGAGGTGGAAAAGGTGCAGGGTTGGAGAACAAGGAGGAGGAGGAGATTGAGCATGAGGTGTGGTAGGAGCAGCAGCAGGAGGGTGAGCAATAGCAAGAGGGTGAGCTTGAGTAGTTGAAGGAGCAGGAGGAGGAGGAGAAGGAGCAGGAGGAGGGGTTTGAGGTGCAGGAGGAGAAGGAGCAGGAGGGGGGAAAGGAGTAGGAGGGGGAGAAGGCGCAGGAGGTAGTGAAGGAGGAGGAGGGGGAGAAAGAGCAGGAATTGAGAAGGAGCAGGAGGAGAAGAAGGAGCAGACGGAGAGGAAGGAGCAGGAGAAGGGGAAGGAGCAGGTGAAGGAGAAAGAGCAGGAGGTGGAGAAGTAGCAGGAGGATGAGAAGTAGCAGGAGGAGGAGAAGGAGCAGGAGGTGGAGGAGGAGTATGAGCAGGAGGAGGAGAAGGAGCAGGAGGTGGAGAAGGAGCAGGAGAAAGAGAAGGAGCAGGAGGTGGAGAAGGAGCAGGAGCGCGAGAAGGAGCAGGAGGGCGAGAAGGAGCAGCAGGGCGAGATGGAGCAGGAGGTGGACAAGGAGCAGGATGTGGACAAGGATCAGTAGGTGGACAAAGAGCAGGAGGTGGACAAGGAGCAGGAGGAGGAGAAGGAGCAGGAGGAGGCGAAGGAGGTGGAGAACGAGCAGGAGGAAGAGATGGAACAGAAGGCGGAGAAGGAGCAACAGGTGGAGAAGGACCAGGAGGTGGAGAATAACCAGGAGGGGGAGTAGGAGAAGGAGTTGGAGAAGAAGAAGGAGGAGGAGCAGTAACAGGAGGAGAAGAATGAGCAGGAGGTGGAGAAGGAGCAGGAGGTGGAGATGGAACAGGAAGAGAAGAAGGAGCAGGGGTGGAGAAGGAGCAGGAGGTGGAGAAGGCGCAAGATGAGGGGAAGGAGCAGGAGGTGGAGATGGAGCAGGAGGTGGAGAAGGAGCAGGAGAAGGAGAAGGAGCAGGAGGTGGAGTAGGAGCAGGTGGGCGAGAAGGAGCAGGAGGCCGAGAAGAAGCAGTAGGTCGAGAAGGAGCAGGAGGTGGACAAGGAGCAGGATGTGGACAAGGATAAGTAGGTGGACAAAGAGCAGGAGGTGGACAAGCAGCAGGAGGAGGAGAAGGAGCAGGAGGAGGCGAAGGAGGTGGAGAAAGAGCAGGAGGAAGAGAAGGAACAGAAGGTGGAGAAGGAGCAACAGGTGGAGAAGGACCAAGAGGTGGAGAATAACCAGGAGGGGTAGCAGGAGAAGGAGTTGGAGAAGAAGAAGGAGGAGAAGCAGGAACAGGAGTAAAAGAAGGAGCAGGAGGTGGAGAAGGAGCAGGAGGTGGAGAAGGAGCAGGAGGAGGACAAGGAGCAGGAGTGGAGAAGGAGCAGGAGAAGAAGGAGCAGGAGGAGGAGTAGGAGCAGCAGGATGAGAAGGAGCAGGCGGAGGAGAAGGCGCAAGATGAGGAGAAGGAGAAGGAGCAGGAGGTGGACAAGGAGCAGGTGGGCGAGAAGGAGCAGGAGGCCGAGATGAAGCTGGAGGGCGAGAAGGAGCAGGAGGGCGAGAAGGAGCACGAGGGCGAGAAGCAGCAGGAGGGCGAGAAGGAGCAGGAGGTGGACAAGGATCAGGATGTGGACACGGAGCAGGATGTGGAGAAGGAGCTGGAGGTGGACAAGGAGCAGGAGGTGGACAAGGAGCAGTAGTTGGACAAGGAGCAGGAGGTGGAGAAACAGCAGGAGGTGGACAAGGATCAGGAGGTGGACACGGAGCAGAAGGTGGACAAGGAGCAGGAGGTGGACAAGGAGCAGGAATTGGAGAAGGAGCAGGAGAAAGAGAAGGAGCAGGAGGTGGAGAAGGAGCAGGAGCGCGAGAAGGAGCAGGAGGGCGAGAAGGAGCAGCAGGGCGAGATGGAGCAGGAGGTGGACAAGGAGCAGGATGTGGACAAGGATCAGTAGGTGGACAAAGAGCAGGAGGTGGACAAGGAGCAGGAGGAGGAGAAGGAGCAGGAGGAGGCGAAGGAGTTGGAGAAAGAGCAGGAGGAAGAGATGGAACTGAAGGTGGAGAAGGAGCAACAGGTGGAGAAGGACCAGGAGGTGGAGAATAACCAGGAGGGGGAGTAGGAGAAGGAGTTGGAGAAGAAGAAGGAGGAGGAGCAGTAACAGGAGGAGAAGAATGAGCAGGAGATGGAGAAGGAGCAGGAGGTGGAGAAGGAACAGGAAGAGAAGAAGGAGCAGGGGTGGAGAAGGAGCAGGAGGTGGAGAAGGCGCAAGATGAGGGGAAGGAGCAGGAGGTGGAGATGGAGCAGAAGGTGGAGAAGGAGCAGGAGAAGGAGAAGGAGCAGGAGGTGGAGTAGGAGCAGGTGGGCGAGAAGGAGCAGGAGGCCGAGAAGAAGCAGTAGGTCGAGAAGGAGCAGGAGGTGGACAAGGAGCAGGATGTGGACAAGGATAAGTAGGTGGACAAAGAGCAGGAGTTGGACAAGCAGCAGGAGCAGGAGAAGGAGCAGGAGGAGGCGAAGGAGGTGGAGAAAGAGCAGGAGGAAGAGAAGGAACAGAAGGTGGAGAAGGAGCAATAGGTGGAGAAGGACCAGGAGGTGGAGAATAACCAGGAGGGGTAGCAGGAGAAGGAGTTGGAGAAGAGGAAGGAGGAGGAGCAGTAACAGGAGGAGAAGAATGAGCAGGAGGGGAGAAGGAGCAGGAGGGGGATTAGGGGCAGGAGGTGGACAAGGAGCAGGAGGGGAGGAAGAGGACGATAAGGAGAAGGAGCAGGAGCTGGAGATGGAGCAGCAATTGAGAAGGAGCAGCAGGGGAAGAAGGAGCAGGCGGAGGAGAAGAAGCAGGAGAATGAGAAGGAGCAGGAGAAAGAGAAGGAGCAGGACGTGGAGAAGGAGCAGGAGGAGGAGAAGGAGCAGGAGGTGGAGATGGAGCAGCAGTGGAGAAGGAGCAGGAGAAGAAGATGGAGCAGAAGGAGAAGCAGCGAGAGGAGTAGGAGCTGGAAGGGGAGAAGGAGCAGGAGGTGGAGAAGGCGCAAGATGAGGAGAAGGAGCAGGAGGTGGAGAAGGAGCAGGAGGTGGAGAAGGAGCAGGAGGTGGAGAAGTAGCAGGAGGCGGAGCAGGTTCAGGAGGTGGAGAAGGAGGAAGAGGTGGAGAAGGAGCAGGAGGGGGAAAAGGAGCGGGAGGTGGAGAAGGAGCAGGAGGAGGAGAAGGAGGAGAAGAAGGAGCAGGCGGTGATGAATGAGCAGGAGAGGAGAAGGAGCAGCAGGTGGAGAAGGAAAAGATGTTGGATACGGAGCAGGAGGGCGAGAAGAAGAAGGAGGGCGAGAAGGAGCAGGAGGGAGAGAAGGAGCAGTCGGGCGAGAAGGAGCAGGAGGGCGAGATGGAGCACTAAGTGGACAAGTATCATGAGGTGGAAACGAAGCAGGAGGTTGACAAGGAGCAGGAGGTGGACACGGAGCAGCAGGTGGACAAGGAGCAGGAGGAGGACACGGAGCAGGAGGTGGACACGGAGCAGGAGGTGGACACGGAGCAGGAGGTGGAGAAGGAGCAGGAGGTGGTGAATGAGCAGGAGTGGAGAAGGAGCAGCAGGTGGACAAGGAGCAGCAGGTGGACAAGGAGCAGGAGGTGGACAAGGAACAGGAGGTGGACAAGGAGCAGGCGGTGGACAAGGAGCAGGAGGAGGAGAAGGAGGTGGAGAAGGAGCAGGAGGAAGAGAAGGAACAGGATGTGGAGAAGAAGCAACAGGTGGAGAAGGACGAGGAGGCGGAGAATGACCAGGAGCGGGAATAGGAGAAGCAGTTGGAGAAGAAGCAGGAGGAGGAGCAGGAACAGGAGTAGAAGAAGGAGCATGAGGTGGAGAAGGAGCAGGAGGTGGAGAAGGAGCAGGAGGAGGACAAGGAGCAGGAGTGGTGAAGGAGCAGGAGAAGAAGGAGCAGGAGGAGGAGTAGGAGCAGGAGGATGAGAAGGAGCAGGAGGTGGAGAAGGCGCAAGATGAGGAGAAGGAGAAGGAGCAGGAGGTGGAGAAGGAGCAGGTGGGCGAGAAGGAGCAGGAGGCCGAGAAGAAGCAGGAGGGCGAGAAGGAGCATGAGGGCGAGAAGGAGCACGAGGGTGAGAAGCAGCAGGAGGGCGAGAAGGAGCAGGAGGTGGACAAGGATCAGGATGTGGACACGGAGCAGGATGTGGAGAAGGAGCTGGAGGTGGACAAGGAGCAGGAGGTGGACAAGGAGCAGTAGGTGGACAAGGAGCAGGAGGTGGAGAAGGAGCAGGAGGTGGACAAGGATCAAGAGGTGGACACGGAGCAGGACGTGGACAAGGAGCAGGAGGTGGAGAAGGAGCTGGAGTTGGAGAAGGAGCAGGAGGGCGAGAGGGAGCAGGAGGGCGAGAAGGAGCAGGAGGGCGAGATGGAGCAGGAGGTGGACAAGGAGCAGGATGTGGACACGGATCAGTAGGTGGACAAAGAGCAGGAGGTGGACAAGGAGCAGGAGGAGGAGAAGGAGCAGGAGGAGGCGAAGGAGGTGGAGAAAGAGCAGGAGGAAGAGAAGGAACAGAAGGTGGAGAAGGAGCAACAGGTGGAGAAGGACCAGGAGGTGGAGAATAACTAGGAGGGGGAGTAGGAGAAGGAAGTGGAGAAGGAGCAGGAGGTGGACACGGAGCAGGAGGTGGAGAGGAGCAGGAGTTGGAGAAGGAGCAGGAGGTGGAGAAGGATCAGGAGGTGGAGAAGGAGCAGGAGGTCGATAAGAAGCAGGAGGGCGAGAAGGAGCAGGAGGGCGTGAAGGAGCAGGAGGGCAAGAAGGAGCAGGAGGGCGAGATGGAGCAGGAGGTGGAAAAGGAGCAGGATGTGAACAAGGAGCAGGAGGTGGACAAGGATCAGGTGGTGGAAAAAGAGCAAGAGGTGGACAAGGAGCAGGAGGAGGAGAAGGAGGAGGAGAAGGAGCAGGAGGAAGATAAGGAACAGGAGGTGGAGAAGAAGCAACAGGTGGAGAAGGACCAGGAGGCGGAGAATTACCAGGAAGGGGAGTCGGAGAAGCAGTTGGAGAAGAAGCAGGAGGAGGAGCAGGAACAGGAGTAGAAGAAGGAGCAGGAGGTGGAGAAGCAGCAGGAGGTGGAGAAGGAGCAGGAGGAGGACAAGGAGCAGGAGTGGAGAAGGAGCAGGAGAAGAAGGAGCAGGAGGAGGAGTAGGAGCAGCAGGATGAGAAGTAGCAGGAGGTGGAGAAGGCGCAAGATGAGGAGAAGGAGAAGGAGCAGGAGGTGGAGAAGGAGCAGGTGGGCGAGAAGGAGAAGGAGGCCGAGAAGAAGCAGAAGGGCGAGAAGGAGCAGGAGGGCGAGAAGGAGCACGAAGGCGAGAAGCAGCAGGATGGCAAGAAGGAGCAGGATGTGGACAAGGATCAGGGTGTGGACACGGAGCAGGATGTGGAGAAGGAGCTGGAGGTGGACAAGGAGCAGGAGGTGGACAAGGAGCAGGAGGTGGACAAGGAGCAGGAGGTGGACACGGAGCAGGAGGTGGAGAAGAAGCATGAGTTGGAGAAGGAGCAGGAGGTGGAGTAGGATCAGGAGGTGGAGAAGGAGCAGGAGGGCGATAAGAAGCAGGAGGGCGAGAAGGAGCAGGAGGGCGTGAAGGAGCAGGAGGGCGAGAAGGAGCAGGAGGGCGAGATGGAGCAGGAGGTGGACAAGGAGCAGGATGTGGACAAGGAGCAGGAAGTGGACAAGGATCAGGAGGTGGACAAAGAGCAAGAGGTGGACAAGGAGCAGGAGGAGGAGAAGGAGGAGGAGAAGGAGCAGGAGGAAGAGAAGGAACAGGAGGTGGAGATGAAGCAACAGGTGGAGAAGGACCAGGAGGCGGAGAATGACCAGGAGCGGGAGTAGGAGAAGCAGTTGGAGAAGAAGCAGGAGGAGGATCAGGAACAGGAGTAGAAGAAGGAGCAGGAGGTGGAGAAGGAGCAGGAGGTGGAGAAGGAGCAGGAGGAGGACAAGGAGCAGGAGTGGAGAAGGAGCAGGAGAAGAAGGAGCAGGAGGAGGAGTAGGAGCAGCAGGATGAGAAGGAGCAGGAGGTGGAGAAGGCGCAAGATGAGGAGAAGGAGAAGGAGCAGGAGGTGGAGAAGGAGCAGGTGGGCGAGAAGGAGCAGGAGGCCGAGATGAAGCTGGAGGGCGAGAAGGAGCAGGAGGGCGAGAAGCAGCAGGAGGGCGAGAAGGAGCAGGAGGTGGACAAGTATCAGGATGTGGACACTTAGCAGGATGTGGAGAAGGAGCTGGAGGTGGACAAGGAGCAGGAGGTGGACAAGGAGCAGTAGGTGGACAAGGAGCAGGAGGTGGAGAAGGAGCAGGAGGTGGACAAGGATCAGGAGGTGGACACGGAGCAGAAGGTGGACAAGGAGCAGGAGGTGGACAAGGAGCAGTAGGTGGACAAGGAGCAGGAGGTGGAGAATCATAGAATCATAGAAGTTACAACATGGAAACAGGCCCTTCGGCCCAACATGTCCATGTCGCCCAGTTTATACCACTAAGCTAGTCCCAATTGCCTGCACTTGGCCCATATCCCTCGATACCCATCTTACCCATGTAACTGTCCAAATGCTTTTTAAAAGACAAAATTGTACCCGCCTCTACTACTGCCTCTGGCAGCTCGTTCCAGACACTCACCACCCTTTGAGTGAAAAAATTGCCCCTCTGGACCCTTTTGTATCTCTCCCCTCTCACCTTAAATCTGTGCCCCCTCGTTATAGACTCCCCTACCTTTGGGAAAAGATTTTGACTATCGACCTTATCTATGCCCCTCATTATTTTATAGACTTCTATAAGATCTCCCCTTAACCTCCTACTCTCCAGGGAAAAAAGTCCCAGTCTGTCTAACCTCTCCCTGTAAGTCAAACCATCAAGTCCCGGTAGCATCCTCGTAAATCTTTTCTGCACTCTTTCTAGTTTAATAATATCCTTTCTATAATAGGGTGACCAGAACTGTACACAGTACTCCAAGTGTGGCCTCACCAATGCCCTGTACAACTTCAACAAGACATCCCAACTCCTGCATTCAATGTTCTGACCAATGAAACCAAGCATGCTGAATGCCTTCTTCACCACCCTATCCACCTGTTACTCCACTTTCAAGGAGCTATGAATCTGTACTCCCAGATCTCTTTGTTCTATAACTCTCCCCAACGCCCTACCATTAACGGAGTAGGTCCTGGCCCGATTCGATCTACCAAAATGCATCACCTCACATTTATCTAAATTAAACTCCATCTGCCATTCATCGGCCCACTGGCCCAATTTATCAAGATCCCGTTGCAATCCTAGATAACCTTCTTCACTGTCCACAATGCCACCAATCTTGGTGTCATCTGCAAACTTGCTAACCATGCCTCCTAAATTCTCATCCAAATCATTAATATAAATAACAAATAACAGCGGACCCAGCACCGATCCCTGAGGCACACCGCTGGACACAGGCATCCAGTTTGAAAAACAACCCTCTACAACCACCCTCTGTCTTCTGTCGTCAAGCCAATTTTGTATCCAATTGGCTACCTCACCTTGGATCCCATGAGATTTAACCTTATGTAACAACCTACCTTGCGGTACCTTGTCAAATGCTTTGCTGAAGTCCATGTAGACCACGTCTACTGCACAGCCCTCATCTATCTTCTTGGTTACCCCTTCAAAAAACTCAATCAAATTCGTGAGACATGATTTTCCTCTCACAAAACCATGCTGACTGTTCCTAATTAGTCCCTGCCTCTCCAAATGCCTGTAGATCCTGTCCCTCAGAATACCCTCTAACAACTTACCCACTACAGATGTCAGGCTCACTGGTCTGTAGTTCCCAGGCTTTTCCCTGCCGCCCTTCTTAAACAAAGGCACAACATTTGCTACCCTCCAATCTTCAGGCACCTCACCTGTAGCGGTGGATGATTCAAATATCTCTGCTAGGGGACCCGCAATTTCCTCCCTAACCTCCCATAACGTCCTGGGATACATTTCATCAGGTCCCGGAGATTTATCTACCTTGATGCGCGTTAAGACTTCCAGCACCTCCCTCTCTGTAATATGTACACTCCTCAAGACATCACTATTTATTTCCCCAAGTTCCCTAACATCCATGCCTTTCTCAACCGTAAATACCGATGTGAAATATTCATTCAGGATCTCACCCATCTCTTGTGGTTCCGCACATAGATGACCTTGTTGATCCTTAAGAGGCCCTACTCTCTCCCTAGTTACCCTTTTGCCCTTTATGTATTTGTAGAAGCTCTTTGGATTCACCTTTGCCTGATCTGCCAAAGCAATCTCATATCCCCTTTTTGCCCTCCTGATTTCTCTCTTAACTCTACTCCGGCAATCTCTATACTCTTCAAGGTATCCACTTGATCCCAGCTGCCTATGCATGTCATATGCCTCCTTCTTCTTTTTGACTAGTGCCTCAATCTCCCGAGTCATCCAAGGTTCCCTACTTCTACCAGCCTTGCCCTTCACTTTATAAGGAATGTGCTTACCCTGAACCCTGGTTAACACACTTTTGAAAGCCTCCCACTTACCAGACGTCCCTTTGCCTGCCAACAGACTCTCCCAATCAACTTCTGAAAGTTCCTGTCTAATACCATCAAAATTGGCCTTTCCCCAATTTAGAATTTTAACTTTTGGGCCAGACCTATCCTTCTCCATAGCTATCTTGAAACTAATGGAATTATGATCACTGGTCCCAAAGTGATCCCTCACTAACACTTCTGTCACCTGCCCTTCCTTATTTCCCAAGAGGAGGTCAAGTTTTGCCCCCTCTCTAGTCGGGCCATCCACATACTGAATGAGAAATTCCTCCTGAATACACTCAACAAATTTCTCTCCATCCAAGCCCCTAATGCTATGGCTGTCCCAGTCAATGTTGGGAAAGTTAAAGTCCCCTACTATTACCACCCTATTTTTCTTGCAGCTGTCTGTAATCTCCTTACATATTTGCTCCTCAATTTCCCGTTGACTATTTGGGGGTCTGTAGTACAATCCGATCAAAGTGATCTCTCCCTTCTTATTTTTCAGTTCTACCCATATAGACTCAGTGGGCGAACCCTCGGATATATCCCCTCTCACTACTGCCGTGATGTTCTCCCTAATCAAGAACGCAACTCCCCCTCCTCTCTTACCTCCTGCTCTATCTTTCCTATAGCATCTGTACCCTGGAACATTGAGCTGCCAGTCCTGCCCCTCCCTTATCCATGTTTCAGTAATAGCTATAACATCCCAGTCCCATGTACCCATCCATGCCCTGAGTTCATCTGCTTTGCCCATCAGACTTCTTGCATTGAAATAAATGCAGTTTAATCTAGACTTCCCTTGGTCTTTGCCCTGCTTTCTCAGACCATCTGTCCGGTCATGTTCTGTGCACTCTCCCTTACTGCCTTTTGTTTCTGTCACCACTTTATTTCCCACTGACTTCCTGCATCGGTTCCCATCCCCCTGCCACATTAGTTTAAACCCTCCCCAACAGCACTGGCAAACACTCCCCCTAGGACATTGGTTCCAGTCCTGCCCAGATGCAGACCGTCCAATTTGTACTGGTCCCACCTCCCCCAGAACCGGTTCCAATGGCCCAGGAATTTGAATCCCTCCCTCTTGCACCATCTCTCAAGCCACGTATTCATCTTAGCTATCCTGTCATTCCTACTCTGACTAACCCGTGGCACTGGTAGCAATCCTGAGATTACTACCTTTGAGGTCCTACTCTTTAGTTTAACTCCTAACTCCCTAAATTCAGCTTGTAGGACCTCATCCTGTTTTTTACCTATATCATTGGTGCCTATATGCACCACGACAACTGGCTGTTCACCCTCCCCCTCCAGAATGTCCTGCAGCCGCTCCGAGACATCCTTGACCCTTGCACCAGGGAGGCAACATACCATCCTGGAGTCTCGGTTGCGTCCGCAGAAACGCCTGTCTATTCCCCTTACAATCGAGTCCCCTATCACTATAGCTCTGCCACTCTTTTTCCTGCCCTCCTGTGCAGCAGAGCCAGCCACGGTGCCATGAACCTGGCCACTGCCACCTTCCCCTGGTGAGCCATCTCCCCCAACAGTATCCAAAACGGTATACCTGTTTTGGAGGGAGATGACCGCAGGGGACCCCTGCACTGCCTTCCTACTCTTCCTCTGTCGGTTGGTCACCCATTCACTATCTCCCTCAGTAATTTTTATCTGCGGTGTGACCAACTCACTGAACGTGCTATCCACGACTTTCTCAGCATCGCGGATGCTCCAAAGTGAGTCCATCCGCAGCTCCAGAGCCGTCAAGCGGTCAAACAATAGCTGCAGCTGGACACACTTCCCGCAGGTGAAGGAATCAGGGATACAGGAAGGAGCCCTGAATTCCCACATCCCACAAGAGGAACATGACACGGCGCTGGGATCTCCTGCCATGACTTAACCCTTAAATTAGCTTAAGAACAACTACAATGTCAAGAGAAAAAAAAAGGAAAGAAAAACTACTTACCACTCCCTTTAAGGAGTTTACTCCTTTAAATTGTTCTCAATTTAGAGAATGTTAACTACACTAGGGACCTTGATTCACTAAAAAATAAATGCTACTTCCTATAAGACCTGCAGACCTTCCCTTTCCTTTTACTTCAGTTACTGTAGATAAGGAGAAATACTCACCTGAACCTACTCACCAATCAGGTGCCTCCCCTGTGTCGCGTCCCGATCTGATTCCTGACGTCACTTCGAACTCGGTCGCAGCTCCGCTCGGCTCCTCTCAGCGCTCTGAAATCCCGCCTTTTATCGGACGCTCCCTCCGCTCGGCTCGGCTCCTCTCAGCTGTTCTCAGCGCTCTGAAATCCCGCCTTTTATCGGACGCTCCCTCCGCTCGGCTCGGCTCCTCTCAGCGCTCTGAAATCCCGCCTTTTATCGGACGCTCCCTCCGCTCGGCTCGGCTCCTCTCAGCTGTTCTCAGCGCTCTGAAATCCCGCCTTTTATCGGACGCTCCCTCCGCTCGGCTCGGCTCCTCTCAGCGCTCTGAAATCCCGCCTTTTATCGGACGCTCCCTCCGCTCGGCTCGGCTCCTCTCAGCTGTTCTCAGCGCTCTGAAATCCCGCCTTTTATCGGACGCTCCCTCCGCTCGGCTCGGCTCCTCTCAGCTGTTCTCAGCGCTCTGAAATCCCGCCTTTTATCGGACGCTCCCTCCGCTCGGCTCGGCTCTTCTCAGCGCTCTGAAATCCCGCCTTTTATCGGACGCTCCCTCCGCTCCGCTCGGCTCCTCTCAGCGCTCTGAAATCCCGCCTTTTATCGGACGCTCCGCTCCGCTCGGCTCGGCTCCTCTCAGCGCTCTGAAATCCCGCCTTTTATCGGACGCTCCCTCCGCTCGGCTCGGCTCCTCTCAGAAGGAGCAGGAGTTGGAGAAGGAGCAGGAGAAAGAGAAGGAGCAGGAGGTGGAGAAGGAGCAGGAGCGCGAGAAGGAGCAGGAGGGCGATTAGGAGCAGCAGGGCGAGATGGAGCAGGAGGTGGACAAGGAGCAGGATGTGGACAAGGATCAGTAGGTGGACAAAGAGCAGGAGGTGGACAAGGAGCAGGAGGAGGAGAAGGAGCAGGAGGAGGCGAAGGAGGTGGAGAAAGAGCAGGAGGAAGAGATGGAACAGAATTTGGAGAAGGAGCAACAGGTGGAGAAGGACCAGGAGGTGGAGAAAAACCAGGAGGGGGAGTAGGAGAAGGAGTTGGAGAAGAAGAAGGAGGAGGAGCAGTAACAGGAGGAGAAGAATGAGCAGGAGGTGGAGAAGGAGCAGGAGGTGGAGAAGGAACAGGAAGAGAAGAAGGAGCAGGTGTGGAGAAGGAGCAGGAGGTGGAGAAGGCGCAAGATGAGGGAAAGGAGCAGGAGGTGGAGATGGAGCAGGAGGTGCAGAAGGAGCAGGAGAAGGAGAAGGAGCAGGAGGTGGAGTAGGAGCAGGTGGGCGAGAAGGAGCAGGAGGCCGAGAAGAAGCAGTAGGTCGAGAAGGAGCAGGAGGTGGACAAGGAGCAGGATGTGGACAAGGATAAGTAGGTGGACAAAGAGCAGGAGGAGGACAAGCAGCAGGAGAAGGAGAAGGAGCAGGAGGAGGCGAAGGAGGTGGAGAAAGAGCAGGAGGAAGAGAAGGAACAGAAGGTGGAGAAGGAGCAACAGGTGGAGAAGGACCAGGAGGTGGAGAATAACCAGGAGGGGTAGCAGGAGAAGGAGTTGGAGAAGACGAAGGAGGAGGAGCAGTAACAGGAGAAGAATGAGCAGGAGGTGGAGAAGGAGCAGGAGGTGGACAAGGATCAGGTGGTGGTCACGGAGCAGGAGGTGGACAAGGAGCAGGAGGTGGAGATGGAGCAGGAGTTGGAGAAGGAGCAGGAGAAAGAGAAGGAGCAGGAGGTGGAGAAGGAGCAGGAGGGCGAGAAGGAGCAGGAGGGCGAGACGAAGCAGGAGGGCGAGAATGAGCAGGAGCGCGAGAAGGAGCAGGAGGGCGAGAAGGAGCAGGAGGTGGACAAGGAGCAGGAGGGCGAGATGGAGCAGGAGGTGGAGAAGGAACAGGAAGAGAAGAAGGAGCAGGAGGCGGAGAAGGGGCAAGATGAAGGGAAGGAGCAGGAGGTGGAGATGGAGCAGGAGGTGGAGATGAAGCAAGAGAAGGGGAAGGAGCAGGAGGTGGAGTAGGAGCAGGTGGGTGAGAAGGAGCAGGAGGCCGAGAAGAAGCAGTAGGGCGAGAAGGAGCAGGAGGTGGACAAGGAGCAGGATGTGGACAAGGATCAGTCGGTGGACAAAGAGCAGAAGGTGGACAAGGAGCAGGATGATTAGAAGGAGCAGGAGGAGGCGAAGGAGGTGGAGAAAGAGCAGGAGGAAGAGAAGGAACAGAAGGTGGAGAAGGAGCATCAGGTGGAGAAGGACCAGGAGGTGGAGAATAACCAGGAGGGGGAGTAGGAGAAGGAGTTGGAGAAGGAACAGGAAGAGAAGAATGAGCAGGTGTGGAGAAGGAGCAGGAGGTGGAGAAGGAACAGGAAGAGAAGAAGGAGCAGGTGTGGAGAAGGAGCAGGAGGTGGAGAAGGCGCAAGATGAGGGGAAGGAGCAGGAGGTGGAGATGGAGCAGGAGGTGGAGAAGGAGCAGGAGAAGGAGAAGGAGCAGGAGAAGGAGTAGGAGCAGGTGGGCGAGAAGGAGCAGGAGGCCGAGAAGATGCAATAGGGCGAGAAGGAGCAGGAGGGCGAGAAGGAGCAGGAGTGCGAGAAGGAGCAGGAGGGCGAGAAGGAGCAGGAGGTGGACAAGGAGCAGGAGGTGGACAAGGAGCAGTAGGTGGACAAGAATCAGGAGGTGGACACGGAAGAGGAGCTGGACAAGGAGCAGGAGGTGGACTGGAAGCAGGAGGTGGACAAGGAGCAGGAGATGGACAAGAAGCAGGAGTTGGACAAGGAGCAGGAGGCGGACAAGGAGCAGGAGGAGGAGAAGGAGGTGGAGAATGAGCAGGAGGAAGAGAAGGAACAGGAGGTGGAGAAGAAGCAACAGGTGGAGAAGGAGCAGGCGCAGAGAAGGCCCATCAGGTGGAGTAGGAGATGGAGTTGGAGAAGAAGCAGGAGGAGGAGAAGGATCAGGAGTGGAGAAGGAGCAGGAGAAGACGAAGGAGCAAGAGGAGGAGTAGGAGCAGGAGGAGGAGAAGGAGCAGTTGGTGGAGAGGGTCATAAAGTCATAGAGTCATAGCGTTACACAGAACGGATAGAGGCCCTTCGGCCCATCGTGTCCGCGCCTGCGATCAAGCCCTGTCTACTCTAATCCCATATTCCAGCATTTGGTACGGAGCAGAAGGTGGAGACGGAGCAGGAGAAGGAGAAGGAGCAGGCGGTGGAGAAGGAACAGGAGGTGGAGAAGGAGCAGGAGGTCGAGAAGGTGCAGGAGGGAGAAAAGGAGCAGGAGGAAAACAAGGAACATGAGGTGGAGAAGGAGCAGGAGGAGGAGAAGGAGGAGTAGAAGGAGCAGGGGGTGGTGAATGAGCAGGAGTGGAGAAGGAGCAGGAGGAGGAGAAGGAGCAGCAGGGCGAGACGGAGCAGGAGGGCAGGAAGGTGCAGGAGGGCGAGAAGGAGCAGGATGTGGACAAGGAGCAGGAGGTGGACAAGGAGCAGGAGGTGGACAAGGAGCAGGAGGTGGATGAGGAGCAGGAGGTGGACAAGGAGCAGCAGGAGGAGAATGAGGTGGATGAGGAGAAGGAGGGGTTGAAAGAGCAGGAGGGGTAGATGGAGCAGAAGGGGGAGAAGGAGCAGTAGGGGGAGAAGGGGCAGGAGGTGGACAAGGTGCAGGAGGGGAGGACGATTAGGAGAAGGAGCAGGAGCTGGAGATGGAGCAGGAATTGAGAAGGAGCAGGAGGGGAATAAGGTGCAGGAGGAGGAGCAGGGGGAGGAGTAGGAGCAGATGGAGGAGAAGCAGCGGGAGGTGGAGAAGGCGCAAGATGAGGAGAAGGTGCAGGAGGTGGAGAAGGAGCAGCAGGAGGAGAAGGAGCAGGAGGAGGAGATGGAGCAGGAGCAGGAAAATGAGCAGGAGGTGGAGATGGAGCAGGCGTGGAGAAGGAGCAGGAGAAGAAGTAGGAGCAGTAGGAGGAGCATGGGGAGGAGTAGGATCAGGAGGAGGAGAAGGAGCAGGAGGTGGAGAAGGCGCAAGATGAGGAGAAGGAGCAGGAGGTGATGAATGACCAGGAGTGGAGAAGGTGTAGCAGGTGGAGAAGGAGAAGTTGGTGGATAAGGGGCAGGAGGGCGAGAAGGAGCAGGAGGGCGAGAAGAAGCAGGAGGGCGAGAAGGAGCAGGAGGGAGAGGAGGAGCAGGAGGGCGAGATGGAGCACTATGCGGACAAGGAGCAGGAGGTGGACAAGAAGCAGGAGGTAGACAAGGATCAGGAGGTGGACACGAAGCAGGAGGTGGACACGAAGCAGTAGGTGGACAAGGAGCAGGAGGTGGACAAGGAGCAGGAGGTGGATAAGGAGCAGGAGGTGGACAAGGAGCAGCAGGAGGAGAATGAGGTGGATGAGGAGAAGGAGGGGGAGAAAGAGCAGGAGGGGGAGATGGAGCAGGAGGGGGAGAAGGAGCAGGCGTATAAGAAGGAGCAGGAGAAGGAGATGGAGAAGGAGAAGGAGCAGGACGAGGAGAAGGAGCAGGAGAAGAAGAAGGAGCAGGAGGAGGAGCACGGGGAGGAGTAGGAGCAGGAGGAGGAGAAGGAGCAGGAGGTGGAGAAGGCGCAAGATGAGGAGAAGGAGCAGGAGGAGGAGAAGGTGCAGGAGAAGAAGAAGGAACAGGAGGAGGAGCAGTGGGAGGGGTAGGAGCAGGAGGAGGAGAAGAAGCAGGAGGTGGAGAAGGTGCAAGATGAGGAGAAGGAGCAGGAGGTGGAGAAGGAGGAGTAGGTGGAGAAGGAGCATGAGGGAGAAAAGGAGCGGGAGGTGGAGAAGGAGCAGGAGGTGGACAAGGAGCAGGAGTTGGACAAGGAGCAGGAGGCGGACAAGGAGCAGGAGGAGGAGAAGGAGGTGGAGGAGGAGAAGGAGGTGGAGAATGAGCAGGAGGAAGAGAAGTAACAGGAGGTGGAGAAGAAGCAACAGGTGGAGAAGGAGCAGGCGCGGAGAAGGCCCATCAGGTGGAGTAGGAGATGGAGTTGGAGAAGAAGCAGGAGGAGGAGAAGGATCAGGAGTGGAGGAGGAGCAGGAGAAGACGAAGGAGCAAGAGGAGCAGTAGGAGCAGGAGGAGGAGTCATAGAGTCATACAGCACGGATAGAGGCCCTTCGGCCCATCGTGTCCGCGCCGGCCATCAGCCCTGTCTACTCTAATCCCATATTCCAGCATTTGGTCCGTAGCCTTGTCTGCTATGGCATTTCAAGTGCTCATCCAAATGCTTCTTGAATGTTGTGAGGGTTCCTGCCTCCACAACCCTTTCAGGCAGTGAGTTCCAGACTCCAACCACCCTCTGGGTGAAAAAGTTATTTCTCAAATCCCCTCTAAACCTTCCGCATTTTACCTTGAATCTATGTCCCCTTGTTATAGAACCCTCAACGAAGGGAAAAAGCTCCTTCGTATCCATCCTATCTGTGCCCCTCATAATTTTGTTCACGTCAATCATGTCCCTCCTCAGCCTCCTCTGCTCCAAGGAAAACAAACCCAATCTTCCCAGTCTCTCTTCATAGCTGAAGCGCTCCAGCCCTGGTAACATCCTGGTGAATCTCCTCTGCACCCTCTCCAAAACGATCACAACCTTCCTGTAGTGTGGCGACCAGAAGTGCACACAGTACTCCAGCTGTGGCCTAACCAGTGTTTTATACAGCTCCATCATAACCTCCTTGCTCTTATATTCTATGCCTCGGCTAATAAAGGCAAGTATCCCATATGCCTTCTTTACCACCTTATCTACCTGTTCCGCCGCCTTCAGGGATCTATGAACTTGCACACCAAGATCCCTCTGACCCTCTGTCTTGCCTAGGGTCCTCCCATTCATTGTGTATTCCCTTGCCTTGTTAGTCCCTCCAAAGTGCATCACCTCGCACTTTTCCGGGTTAAATTCCATTTGCCACTGTTCCACCCATCTGACCAACCCATCTATATCGTCCTGCAGACTGAGGCTATCCTCCTCACTATTTACCACCCTACCAATCTTTGTATCATCAGCGAACTTACTGATCATACCTTTTACATTCATATCTAAGTCATTAATGTAGACCACAAACAGCAAGGGACCCAGCACCGATCCCTGTGGGACCCCACTGGCCACAGGCTTCCAGTCACAAAAACAACCTTCAACCATCACCCTCTGCCTTCTGCCACTAAGCCAGTTTTGTATCCAAAGTGCCAAGGCACCCTGGATTCCATGGGCTCGTACCTTCTTGACCAGTCTCCTGTGCGGGACTTTATCGAAGGCCTTACTGAAATCCATGTATACCACATCCACTGCGTTACCCTCATCCACACGCCTCGTCACCCCCTCAAAAAATTCAATCAAATTAGTCAGACATGATCTTCCCTTGACAAAGCCATGTTGACTATCCCTGATTAATCCTTGCTTCTCTAAGTGGAGACTAATTTTGTCCTTCAGAATTTTTTCCAATAATTTTCCTACCACTGATGTTAGGCTCACTGGCCTGTAGTTCCCCGGTTTTTCCCTACTCCCCTTCTTGAATAATGGTATTACATTAGCGGTTCTCCAGTCCTCTGGCACATCCCCTGTGGCCAGAGAGGTTCTGAATATATGTGTCAGAGCCCCCGCAATCTCCTCCTTTGCCTCACACAGTAGCCTGGGATACATTTCGTCCGGGCCTGGGGATTTATCCATTTTTAGGCCTGCTAAAACCGCCAATACCTCCTCCCGCTCGATGTTAATATGTTCGAGTATATCACAGTCCCCCTGCCGTATTTCTACGTCTACATCGTCCTTCTCCATAGTGAAAACAGATGCAAAAAATTCATTTAGAACCCCTCCTACATCTGCCGGCTCCACACACAGATTGCCATTTTTGTCCCTAATGGGCCCTATTTTTTCCCTAGTCATCCTCTTACCCTTAATATACTTATAAAACATCTTAGGATTTTCCTTTATTTTGCTCGCCAGTGTTGTTTCATGGCCCCTCCTTGATCTCCTAATTTCTTTTTTAATTATCCCCCTGCACTTTTTGTACTCCTCTAGGGCTTCCTCCGTCTTGAGCGTTTTGTATCTGCCAAAAGCCCTCCTTATTTTTCCTAATCCATTCTCGTATATCCCCTGACATCCAAGGTTCCCTGGAGTTATTGGAGAAGGAGCAGGAGGTGGAGAAGGCGCAAGATGAGGAGAAGGAGCAGGAGGTGGAGAGGGTCATAGAGTCATAGAGTTACACAGCACGGATAGAGGCCCTTCGGCCCATCGTGTCCGCGCCGACCATCAAGCCCTGTCTACTCTAATCCCATATTCCAGCATTTGGTCCGTAGCAGAAGGTGGAGACGGAGCAGGAGAAGGAGAAGGAGCAGGCGGTGGAGAAGGAACAGGAGGTGGAGAAGGAGCAGGATGTCGAGAAGGTGCAGGAGGGAGAAAAGGAGCAGGAGGAAAACAAGGAAAGTGAGGTGGAGAAGGAGCAGGAGGAGGAGAAGGAGGAGTAGAAGGAGCAGGGGGTGGTGAATGAGCAGGAGTGGAGAAGGAGCAGGAGGAGGATAAGGAGCAGCAGGGCGAGACGGAGCAGGAGGGCAGGAAGGTGCAGGAGGGCGAGAAGGAGCAGGATGTGGACAAGGAGCAGGAGGTGGACAAGGAGCAGGAGGTGGACAAGGAGCAGGAGGTGGATGAGGAGCAGGAGGTGGACAAGGAGCAGCAGGAGGAGAATGAGGTGGATGAGGAGAAGGAGGGGTTGAAAGAGCAGGAGGGGTTGATGGAGCAGAAGGGGGAGAAGGAGCAGTAGGGGGAGAAGGGGCAGGAGGTGGACAAGGAGCAGGATGGGAGGACGATTAGGAGAAGGAGCAGGAGCTGGAGATGGAGCAGGAATTGAGAAGGAGCAGGAGGGGAAGAAGGTGCAGGAGGAGGAGCAGGGGGAGGAGTAGGAGCAGGAGGAGGAGAAGCAGCGGGAGGTGGAGAAGGCGCAAGATGAGGAGAAGGAGCAGGAGGTGGAGAAGGAGCAGCAGGAGGAGAAGGAGCAGGAGGAGGAGATGGAGCAGGAGGAGGAAAATGAGCAGGAGGTGGAGATGGAGCAGGAGTGGAGAAGGAGCAGGAGAAGAAGTAGGAGCAGGAGGAGGAGCAGGGGGAGGAGTAGGATCAGGAGGAGGAGAAGGAGCAGGAGGTGTAGAAGGCGCAAGATGAGGAGAAGGAGCAGGAGGTGGAGAAGGAGGAGTAGGTGGAGAAGGAGCATGAGGGAGAAAAGGAGCGGGAAGTGGAGAAGGAGCAGGAGGAGGAGAAGGAGGAGAAGAAGGAACAGGAGGTGATGAATGAGCAGGAGCGGAGAAGGAGCAGCAGGTGGAGAAGGATAAGGTGGTGGATAAGGAGCAGGAGGGCGAGAAGAAGCAGGAGGGCGAGAAGGAGCAGGAGGGAGAGTAGGAGCAGTAGGGCGAGAAGAACCAGGAGGGCGAGATGGAGCACTATGTGGACAAGGATCAGGAGGTGGACTAGAAGCAGGAGGTGGACAAGGATCAGGAGGTGGACACGAAGCAGGAGGTTGACAAGGAGCAGGAGGTGGACAAGGAGCAGGAGGTGGACAAGGAGCAGGAGGTGGGCAAGGAACAGGAGGTGGACAAGGAGCAGGAGGAGGAGAAGGAGCAGGAGGAGGAGTACGAGTAGGATGAGGAGAAGGAGCAGGAGGTGGAGAAGGAGCAGGACTGGAGAAGGAGCAGGAGAAGAAGAAGGAGCAGAGGAGGAGGAGGAGCAGGAGTAGGAGAAGGAGCAGGAGTTGGACAAGGCGCAAGATGAGGAGAAGGAGCAGTCGTTGGAGAAGGAGCAGGAGGGACAAAAGGAGCAGGAGGAAGACAAGGAGCAGGAGGTGGAGAAGAAGCAGGAGGAGGAGAAGGAGGAGAAGAAGGAGCAGGAGGTGGTGAATGAGCAGGGGTGGTAAATGAATAGGAGGTGGAGAAGGAGCAGGAGGGCAGGAAGGAGCAGTAGGGAGCCATTGAGCAGGAGGTGGACAAGGAGCATTAGGTAGACAATGAGCAAAAGTTGGACAAGGAGCAGGAGGTGGACAAGGAGCAGGAGGTGGACAAGGAGCAGGAGGTGTACAAGGAGCAGAAGGAGGAGAAGGAGGTGTAGGAGAAGAAGGAGGTGGAGGAGGAGCAGGAGAAGGAAAAGGAACAGGAGGTGGAGAAGAATCATTAGGTGGAGAAGGAGCAGGAGACGGAGAAGGACCAGGAGGGGGAGTAGGAGAATGAGTGAATGAGTTGGAGAAGAAGCAGGAGGAGGAGCAGGAGCAGGATGAGAAGAAGGAGTCGGAGGTTGAGAAGGAGCAGGAGGTGGAGAAGGAGCAGGAGGAGGAGAAGGAGCAGGAGGAGGAGAATGAGCAGGAGGAGGAGATGGAGCAGGAGTGCAGAAGGAGCAGGAGAAGTATGAGGAGCAGGAGGATGAGAAGGAGGTGGAGAAGGCGCAAGATGAGGAGAAGGAGCAGGAGGTGGAGAAGGAGCAGGAGAAGGAGAAGGAGCAGGAAGTGGAGGAGCAGCAGGAGGTGGAGAAGGAGCAGAAGGGAGACAAGGAGCAGGGGGGAGACAAGGAACAGGAGGTGGAGAAGGAGCAGGGGAGGAGAAGGAGCCGAAGAAGGAGAAGAAGGAGCAGGAGGTGGCGAATGAGCAGGAGTGGAGAAGGAGCAGGAGGAGGATAAGGAGCAGGAGGAGGGGAAGGAGCAGGAGTTGAGAAGAAGCAGGAGGTGGAGAAGGAGCAGGAGTTGGAGAACGCACAAGTTGAGGAGAAGGAGCAGGAGGTGGAGAAGGAGCAGGAGAAGGAGAAGGAGCAGGAGGTGTTGAAGGACCAGGAGGTGGAGAAGGAGCAGGAGGTGGTGAAGGGTCAGGAGGTGGAGAAGGAGCAGGAGGGAGAAACAGAGCAGGAGAAAGACAAGGAGCAGTAGGTGGAGAAGGAGCAGGAGGAGGAGAAGGAGGAGAACAAGGAGCAGGAGGTGGTGAATGAGCAGGAGTGGAGAAGTAGCAGGAGGTGGAGAAGGAGCAGGAGGGAGGAAGGAGCAGTCATAGAATCATAGAATCATAGAATCATAGAAGTTACAACATGGAAACAGGCCCTTCGGCCCAACATGTCCATGTCGCCCAGTTTATACCACTAAGCTAGTTCCAATTGCCTGCACTTGGCCCATATCCCTCTATACCCATCTTACCCATGTAACTGTCCAAATGCTTTTTAAAAGACAAAATTGTACCCGCCTCTACTACTGCCTCTGGCAGCTCGTTCCAGACACTCACCACCCTTTGAGTGAAAAAATTGCCCCTCTGGACCCTTTTGTATCTCTCCCCTCTCACCTTAAATCTATGCCCCCTCGTTATAGACTACCCTACCTTTGGGAAAAGATTTTGACTATCGACCTTATCTATGCCCCTCATTATTTTATAGACTTCTATAAGATCACCCCTTCACCTCCTACTCTCCAGGGAAAAAAGTCCCAGTCTGTCTAACCTCTCCCTGTAAGTCAAACCATCAAGTCCCGGTAGCATCCTAGTAAATCTTTTCTGCACTCTTTCTAGTTTAATAATATCCTTTCTATAATAGGGTGAGCAGAACTGTACACAGTACTCCAAGTGTGGCCTCACCAATGCCCTGTACAACTTCAACAAGACTTCCCAACTCCTGCATTCAATGTTCTGACCAATGAAACCAAGCATGCTGAATGCCTTCTTCACCACCCTATCCACCTGTGACTCCACTTTCAAGGAGCTATGAATCTGTACTCCTAGATCTCTTTGTTCTATAACTCTCCCCAACGCCCTACCATTAACGGAGTAGGTCCTGGCCCGATTCGATCTACCAAAGTGCATCACCTCACATTTATCTAAATTAAACTCCATCTGCCATTCATCGGCCCACTGGCCCAATTGATCAAGATCCCGTTGCAATCCCAGATAACCTTCTTCACTGTCCACAATGCCACCAATCTTGGTGTCATCTGCAAACTTACTAACCATGCCTCCTAAATTCTCATCCAAATCATTAATATCAATAACAAATAACAGCGGACCCAGCACCGATCCCTGAGGCACACCGCTGGACACAGGCATCCAGTTTGAAAAACAACCCTCCACAACCACCCTCTGTCGTCAAGCCAATTTTGTATCCAATTGGCTACCTCACCTTGGATCCCATGAGATTTAACCTTATGTAACAACCTACCATGCGGCACCTTGTCAAATGCTTTGCTGAAGTCCATGTAGACCACGTCTACTGCACAGCCCTCATCTATCTTCTTGGTTACCCCTTCAAAAAACTCAATCAAATTCGTGAGACATGATTTTCCTCTCACAAAACCATGCTGACTGTTCCTAATTAGTCCCTGCCTCTCCAAATGCCTGTAGATCCTGTCCCTCAGAATACCCTCGAACAACTTACCCACTACAGATGTCAGGCTCACTGGTCTGTAGTTCCCAGGCTTTTCCCTGCCGCCCTTCTTAAACAAAGGCACAACATTTGCTACCCTCCAATCTTCAGGCACCTCACCTGTAGCGGTGGATGATTCAAATATCTCTGCTAGGGGACCCGCAATTTCCTCCCTAACCTCCCATAACGACCTGGGATACATTTCATCAGGTCCCAGAGATTTATCTACCTTGATGCGCGTTAAGACTTCCAGCACCTCCCTCTCTGTAATATGTACACTCCTCAAGACATCACTATTTATTTCCCCAAGTTCCCTAACATCCATGCCTTTCTCAACCGTAAATACCGATGTGAAATATTCATTCAGGATCTCACCCATTTCTTGTGGTTCCGCACATAGATGACCTTGTTGATCCTTAAGAGGCCCTACTCTCTCCCTAGTTACCCCTTTGCCCTTTATGTATTTGCAGAAGCTCTTTGGATTCACCTTTGCCTGATCTGCCAAAGCAATCTCATATCCCCTTTTTGCCCTCCTGATTTCTCTCTTAACTCTACTCCGGCAATCTCTATACTCTTCAAGGGATCCACTTGATCCCAGCTGCCTATGCATGTCATATGCCTCCTTCTTCTTTTTGACAAGTGCCTCAATCTCCCGAGTCATCCAAGGTTCCCCACTTCTACCAGCCTTGCCCTTCACTTTATAAGGAATGTGCTGACCCTGAACCCTGGTTAACACACTTTTGAAAGCCTCCCACTTACCAGACGTCCCTTTGCCTGCCAACAGACTCTCCCAATCAACTTCTGAAAGTTCCTGTCTAATACCATCAAAATTGGCCTTTCCCCAATTTAGAATTTTAACTTTTGGGCCAGACCTATCCTTCTCCATAGCTATCTTAAAACTAATGGAATTATGATCACTGCCCTTCCTTATTTCCCAAGAGGAGGTCAAGTTTTGCCCCCTCTCTAGTCGGGCCATCCACATACTGAATGAGAAATTCCTCCTGAATACACTCAACAAATTTCTCTCCATCCAAGCCCCGAATGCTATGGCTGTCCCAGTCAATGTTGGGAAAGTTAAAGTCCCCTACTATTACCACCCTATTTTTCTTGCAGCTGTCTGTCATCTCCTTACATATTTGCTCCTCAATTTCCCGTTGACTATTTGGGGGTCTGTAGTACAATCCTATCAAAGTGATCTCTCCCTTCTTATTTTTCAGTTCTACCCATATAGACTCAGTGGGCGAACCCTCGGATATATCCCCTCTCACTACTGCCGTGATGTTCTCCCTAATCAAGAACGCAACTCCCCCTCCTCTCTTACCTCCTGCTCTATCTTTCCTATAGCATCTGTACCCTGGAACATTGAGCTGCCAGTCCTGCCCCTCCCTTAGCCATGTTTCAGTAATAGCTATAACATCCCAGTCCCATGTACCCATCCATGCCCTGAGTTCATCTGCCTTGCCCATCAGACTTCTTGCATTGAAATAAATGCAGTTTAATCTAGACTTCCCCTGGTCTTTGCCCTGCTTTCTCAGACCATCTGTCCGGTCATGTTCTGTACACTCTCCCTTACTGCCTTTTGTTTCTGTCACCATTTTATTTCTCACTGACTTCCTGCATCGGTTCCCATCCCCCTGCCACATTAGTTTAAACCCTCCCCAACAGCACTGGCAAACACTCCCCCTAGGACATTGGTTCCAGTCCTGCCCAGATGCAGACCGTCCAATTTGTACTGGTCCCACCTCCCCCAGAACCGGTTCCAATGGCCCAGGAATTTGAATCCCTCCCTCTTGCACCATCTCTCAAGCCACGTATTCATCTTAGCTATCTTGTCATTCCTACTCTGACTTGCCCGTGGCAAGTCTGAGATTACTACCTTTGAGGTCCTACTCTTTAGTTTAACTCCTAACTCCCTAAATTCAGCTTGTAGGACCTCATCCTGTTTTTTTACCTATATCGTTGGTGCCTATATGCACCACGACAACTGGCTGTTCACCCTCCCCCTCCAGAATGTCTTGCAGCCGCTCCGAGACATCCTTGACCCTTGCACCAGGGAGGCAACATACCATCCTGGAGTCTCGGTTGCGTCCGCAGAAACGCCTGTCTATTCCCCTTACAATCGAGTCCCCTATCACTGCAGCTCTGCCACTCTTTTTCCTGCCCTCCTGTCAGGCGAGAAGGAGCAGGAAGTGGACAAGGAGCAGGAAGTGGACAAAAAGCAGGAGGAGGAGAAGGAGGTGGACAAGTAGCAGGAGGAAGAGAAGGAACAGGAGGAGCAGATGGAGCAGGAGTGGAGAAGGAGCAGGAGAAGAAGAAGGAGCAGGAGGTGGAGGAGCAGCGGGAGGTGGAGAAGCAGCAGGAGGTGGAGAAGGAGACGGAGGTGGAGAAGCAGCAGTAGAAAGAGAAGAAGCAGGAGGTGGACAAAAAGCAGGAGGAGGAGAAGGAGGTGGAGAAGAAGAAGGAGGTGGACAAGTAGCAGGAGGAAGAGAAGGAACACGAGGAGGAGATGGAGCAGGAGTGGAGAAGGAGCAGGAGAAGAAGAAGGAGCAGGAGGTGGAGGAGCAGCGGGAGGTGGAGAAGCAGCAGGAGGTGGAGATGGAGACGGAGGTGGAGAAGGAGCAGTAGAAGAAGAAGGAGCAGGCGGTGGAGAAGTAGCAGGAGGTGGAGAAGGAGCAGGTGGTGGAGAAGGGGCAGGAGGTGGAGAAGGAGCAGGTGGGAGAAACGGAGCAGGAGGAAGACAAGGAGCAGGAGGTGGAGAAGGAGCAGGAGGAGGAGAAGGAGGAGAAGAAGGAGCAGGAGGTGGTGAATGAGCAGGAGTGGAGACGTAGCAGGAGGTGGAGAAGGAGCAGAGGGGTTGAAAGAGCAGTAGGGCGAGAAGGAGCAGGATGTGGACAAGGAGCAGGAAGTGAAGTAGCAGGAGGTGGAGAAGGAGCAGGAGGTGGAGAGGGAGGAGGAGGTGGAGAAGGAGCATGAGGGAGAAAAGGAGCGGGACGTGGAGAAGGAGCAGGAGGAGGAGAAGGAGGAGAAGAAGGAACAGGAGGTGATGAATGAGCAGGAGTGGAGAAGGAGCAGCAGGTGGAGAAGGAGAAGGTGGTGGATAAGGAGCAGGAGGGCGAGAAGGAGCAGGAGGGAGAGAAGAAGCAGGAGGGCGAGAAGGAGCAGGTGGGAGAGAAGGAGCAGTAGGGCGAGAAGGAGCAGGAGGGCGAGATGGAGCACTATGTGGTGAAGGAGCAGGAGGTGGACAACAAGCAGGAGGTGGACAAGGATCTGGAGGTGGACACGAAGCAGGAGGTTGACAAGGAGCAGGAGGTGGACAAGGAGCAGTAGGTGGATAAGGAGCAGGAGGTGGGCAAGGAGCAGGAGATGGACAAGGAGCAGAAGGAGGAGAAGGAAGTGGAGGAGGAGATGGAGGTCGAGAAGGAGCAGGAGGGGTAGAAAGGAACAGGAGGGGGAGTAGGAGATGGAGTTGGAGGAGAAGCAGAAGGAGGAGCAGGAGCAGAAGGAGAAGAAGGAGCAGGAGGAGGAGTACGAGTAGGATGAGGAGAAGGAGCAGGAGGTGGAGAAGGAGCGGGAGTGGAGAAGGAGCAGGAGAACAAGAAGGAGCAGGAGGAGGAGAAGGAGCAGGAGTTGGACAAGGCGTAAGATGAGGAGAAGGAGCAGGAGGTGGAGAAGGAGCAGGAGGGACAAAAGGAGCAGGAGGAAGACAAGGAGCAGGAGGTGGAGAAGCAGCAGGAGGAGGAGAAGGAGGAGAAGAAGGAGCAGGAGGTGGTGAATGAGCAGGAGTGGTAAAGGAATAGGAGGTGGAGAAGGAGCAGTAGGGCAGGAAGGATCAGTAGGGAGACATTGAGCAGGAGATGGACTAGGAGCAGGAGATGGACAATGAGCAAACGTTGGACAAGGAGCAGGAGATGGACAAGGAGCAGGAGGTGGACCAGGAGCAGGAGGTGGACAAGGAGCAGGATGAGTAGAAGGAGCAGGAGGAGGAGAAGGAGCAGGAGGTGGAGAAGGAGCAGGAGGGACAAAAGGAGCAGGAGGAAGACAAGGAGCCGGAGGTGGAGAAGCAGCAGGAGGAGGAGAAGAAGGAGAAGAAGGAGCCGGAGGTGGGGAATGAGCAGGAGTGGTAAAGGAATAGGAGGTGGAGAAGGAGCAGGAGGGCACGAAGGATCAGTAGGGAGACATTGAGCAGGAGGTGGACTAGGAGCAGGAGGTGGACAATGAGCAAACGTTGGACAAGGAGCAGGAGATGGACAAGGAGCAGGAGGTGGACAAGGAGCAGGAGGTGGACAAGGAGCAGGATGAGTAGAAGGAGCAGGAGGAGGAGAAGGAGGTGGAGAAGGCGCAAGATGAGGAGAAGGAGCAGGAGGTGGAGAAGGAGCAGTAGAAGGAGAAGGAGCAGGAGGTGGAGGAGCAGCAGGAGGTGGAGAAGCAGCAGGAGGTGGAGAAGGGGCAGGAGGTGGAGAAGGAGCAGGTGGGAGAAACGGAGCAGGAGGAAGACAAGGAGCAGGAGGTGGAGAAGGAGCAGGAGGAGGAGAAGGAGGAGAAGAAGGAGCAGGAGGTGGTGAATGAGCAGGAGTGGAGAAGTAGCAGGAGGTGGAGAAGGAGCAGGAGGGAGGAAGGAGCAGTCAGGCGAGAAGGAGCAGGAAGTGGACAAGGAGCAGGAAGTGGACAAAAAGCAGGAGGAGGAGAAGGAGGTGGAGAAGAAGAAGGAGGTGGACAAGTAGCAGGAGGAAGAGAAGGAACAGGAGGAGGAGATGGAGCAGGAGTGGAGAAGGAGCAGGAGAAGAAGAAGGAGCAGGAGGTGGAGGAGCAGCGGGAGGTGGAGAAGCAGCAGGAGGTGGAGAAGGAGACGGAGGTGGAGAAGGAGCAGTAGAAGGAGAAGAAGCAGGAGGTGGACAAAAAGCAGGAGGAGGAGAAGGAGGTGGAGAAGAAGAAGGAGGTTGACAAGTAGCAGGAGGAAGAGAAGGAACAGGAGGAGGAGATGGAGACGGAGGTGGAGAAGGAGCAGTAGAAGTAGAAGGAGCAGGCGGTGGAGAAGAAGCAGGAGGTGGAGAAGGAGCAGGTGGTGGAGAAGGGGCAGGAGGTGGAGAAGGAGCAGGTGGGAGAAACGGAGCAGGAGGAAGACAAGGAGCAGGAGGTGGAGAAGGAGCAGGAGGAGGAGAAGGAGCAGAAGAAGGAGCAGGAGGTGGTGAATGAGCAGGAGTGGAGAAGTAGCAGGAGGTGGAGAAGGAGCAGAGGGGTTGAAAGAGCAGTAGGGCGAGAAGGAGCAAGATGTGGACAAGGAGCAGGAAGTGAAGTAGCAGGAGGTGGAGAAGGAGCAGGAGGTGGAGAGGGAGGAGGAGGTGGAGAAGGAGCATGAGGGAGAAAAGGAGCGGGACGTGGAGAAGGAGCAGGAGGAGGAGAAGGAGGAGAAGAAGGAACAGGAGGTGATGAATGAGCAGGAGTGGAGAAGGAGCAGCAGGTGGAGAAGGAGAAGGTGGTGGATAAGGAGCAGGAGGGCGAGAAGGAGCAGGAGGGAGAGAAGAAGCAGGAGGGCGAGAAGGAGCAGGTGGGAGAGAAGGAGCAGTAGGGCGAGAAGGAGCAGGAGGGCGAGATGGAGCACTATGTGGACAAGGATCAGGAGGTGGACACGAAGCAGGAGGTTGACAAGGAGCAGGAGGTGGACAAGGAGCAGGAGGTGATGAATGAGCAGGCGCGGAGAAAGAGCAGCAGGTGGAGAAGGATAAGGTGGTGGATAAGGAGCAGGAGGGCGAGAAGAAGCAGGAGGGCGAGAAGGAGCAGGAGGGAGAGAAGGAGCAGTAGGGCGAGAAGAAGCAGGAAGGTGAGATGGAGCACTATGTGGACAAGGAGCAGGAGGTGGACTCGAAGCAGGAGGTGGACAAGGATCAGGAGGTGGACACGAAGCAGGAGGTTGACAAGGAGCAGGAGGTGGACAAGGAGCAGGAGGTGGACAAGGAGCAGGAGGTGGGCAAGGAGCAGGAGGTGGACAAGGAGCAGGAGGAGGAGAAGGAGCAGGAGGAGGAGCACGAGTAGGATGAGGAGAAGGAGCAGGAGGTGGAGAAGGAGCAGGAGTGGAGAAGGAGAAGAAGAAGGAGCAGGAGAAGGAGCAGGAGGAGGAGATGGAGCAGTAGTTGGACAAGGCGCAAGATGAGGAGAAGGAGCAGTCGTTGGAGAAGGAGCAGGAGGGACAAAATGAGCAGGAGGAAGACAAGGAGCAGGAGGTGGAGGAGCAGCGGGAGGTGGAGAAGCAGCAGGAGGTGGAGATGGAGACGGAGGTGGAGAAGGAGCAGTAGAAGAAGAAGGAGCAGGCGGTGGAGAAGTAGCAGGAGGTGGAGAAGGAGCAGGTGGTGGAGAAGGGGCAGGAGGTGGAGAAGGAGCAGGTGGGAGAAACGGAGCAGGAGGAAGACAAGGAGCAGGAGGTGGAGAAGGAGCAGGAGGAGGAGAAGGAGGAGAAGAAGGAGCAGGAGGTGGTGAATGAGCAGGAGTGGAGACGTAGCAGGAGGTGGAGAAGGAGCAGAGGGGTTGAAAGAGCAGTAGGGCGAGAAGGAGCAGGATGTGGACAAGGAGCAGGAAGTGAAGTAGCAGGAGGTGGAGAAGGAGCAGGAGGTGGATAAGGAGCAGGAGGGCGAGAAGAAGCAGGAGGGCGAGAAGGAGCAGGAGGGAGAGAAGGAGCAGTAGGGCGAGAAGAAGCATGAAGGTGAGATGGAGCACTATGTGGACAAGGAGAAGGAGGTGGAGAAGGCGCAAGATGAGAAGAAGGAGCAGGAGGTGGAGAAGGAGCAGTAGAAGTAGAAGTAGCAGGAGGTGGAGGAGCAGCAGGAGGTGGAGAAGCAGCAGGAGGTGGAGAAGGGGGAGGAGGTGGAGAAGGAGCAGGTGGGAGAATCGGAGCAGGAGGAAGACAAGGAGCAGGAGGTGGAGAAGGAGCAGGAGGAGGAGAAGGAGGAGAAGAAGGAGCAGGAGGTGGTGAATGAGCAGGAGGTGGACAAGGATCAGGAGGTGGACACGCAGCAGGAGGTTGACAAGGAGCAGGAGGTGGACAAGGAGCAGTAGGTGGACAAGGAGCAGGAGGTGGGCAAGGAGCAGGAGATGGACAAGGAGCAGAAGGAGGAGAAGGCAGTGGAGGTGGAGATGGAGGTCGAGAAGGAGCAGGAGGGGTAGAAAGGAACAGGAGGGGGAGTAGGAGATGGAGTTGGCGGAGAAGCAGGAGGAGGAGCAGGAGCAGAAGGAGAAGAAGGAGCAGGAGGAGGTTTACGAGTAGGATGAGGAGAAGGAGCAGGAGGTGGAGAAGGAGCAGGAGTGGAGAAGGAGCAGGAGAAGAAGAAGGAGCAGGAGGAGGAGAAGGAGCAGGAGTTGGACAAGGCGCAAGATGAGGAGAAGGAGCAGGAGGTGGAGAAGGAGCAGGAGGGACAAAAGGAGCAGGAGGAAGACAAGGAGCAGGAGGTGGAGAAGCAGCAGGAGGAGGAGAAGGAGGAGAAGAAGGAGCAGGAGGTGGTGAATGAGCAGGAGTGGTAAAGGAATAGGAGGTTCAGAAGGAGCAGGAGGGCAGGAAGGATCAGTAGGGAGACATTGAGCAGGAGGTGGACTAGGAGCAGGAGGTGGACAATGAGCAAACGTTGGACAAGGAGCAGGAGATGGACAAGGAGCAGGAGGTGGACAAGGAGCAGGAGGTGGACAATGAGCAGGATGAGGAGAAGGAGCAGGAGGAGGAGAAGGAGGTGGAGAAGGCGCAAGATGAGAAGAAGGAGCAGGAGGTGGAGAAGGAGCAGTAGAAGTAGAAGTAGCAGGAGGTGGAGGAGCAGCAGGAGGTGGAGAAGCAGCAGGAGGTGGAGAAGGGGGAGGAGGTGGAGAAGGAGCAGGTGGGAGAATCGGAGCAGGAGGAAGACAAGGAGCAGGAGGTGGAGAAGGAGCAGGAGGAGGAGAAGGAGGAGAAGAAGGAGCAGGAGGTGGTGAATGAGCAGGAGTGGAGAAGTAGCAGGAGGTGGAGAAGGAGCAGTAGAAGTAGAAGGAGCAGGAGGTGGAGGAGCAGCAGGAGGTGGAGAAGCAGCAGGAGGTGGAGAAGGGGGAGGAGGTGGAGAAGGAGCAGGTGGGAGAATCGGAGCAGGAGGAAGACAAGGAGCAGGAGGTGGAGAAGGAGCAGGAGGAGGAGAAGGAGGAGAAGAAGGAGCAGGAGGTGGTGAATGAGCAGGAGTGGAGAAGTAGCAGGAGGTGGAGAAGGAGCAGCGGGATTGATGGAGCAGTAGCCCGAGAAGGTGCAGGATGTGGACAAGGAGCAGGAAGTGGACAAGGAGCAGGATGTGGACAAGGAGCAGGAGGAGGAGAAGGATGTGGAGAAGGAGCAGGACGAGGAGAAGGAACAGGAGGTGGAGAAGAATAAATAAGTGGGGAAGGAGCAGGAGACGCAGAAGGACCAGGAGGGGTAGTAGGAGAAAAGTTGGAGAAGAAGCAGGAGGAGGAGCAGGAGCAGTAGGAGACGAAGGAGCAGGAGGTGGAGAATGAGTAGGAGGTGGAGAATGAGCAGAAGGAGGAGAAGGAGCAGCAGGAGGAGAAGGAGCAGAAGGAGAATATGGAGCAGGAGGTGGAGGAGGAGAAGGAGGTGGAGAAGGCGCACGATGAGGAGAAGGAGCAGGAGGTGGAGAAGGAGCAGAAGGAGAAGGAGAAGGAGCAGGAGGTGGAGGAGCAGCAGGAGGTGGAGAAGGAGCATGAGGGAAACAAGGAGCAGGAGGGAGACAAGGAACAGGATGTGGAGAAGGAGCAGAGGGAGGAGAAGGAGGCGAGAAAGGAGAAGAATGGGCAGGAGGTGGTGAATGAGCAGGAGTGGAGAAGTAGCAGGGGGGCGAGAAGGAGCAGGAGGTCGAGAAGGAGCAGGAGGTCGAGGAGGAGCAGGAGGGCTAGAAGGAGCAGGAAGGCGAGAAGGAGCAGGAGGGCGAGAAGGAGCAGGAGGTGGACAAGGAGCAGGAGGTGGACAAGGATCAGGAGGAGGAGAAGCAGGTGGAGAAGGAGCAGGAGGTGGAGAAGGAACAGGAGGTGGAGAATAAGCAATCGGTGGAGAAGGTGCAGGAGGCGGAGAAGGACCAGCAGGGCGAGTAGGAGAACGAGTTGGAGAAGAAGCAGGAGGAGGGGGATGAGAAGGAGCAGGAGGTGGAGAAGCAGCAGGAGGTGGAGAAGGTGCAGGAGGAGGAGAAGGAGCAGGAGGAGGAGAAGGAGAATGATGAGGAGAAGCAGCAGGAGGTGGAGAAAGCGCAAGATGAGGAGAAGAGGCAGGAAGTGGAGAAGGTGCAGGAGGGCGAGAAGGAGCAGGAGGGCGAGAGGAAGCAGGAGGGCGAGAAGGAGCAGGAGGGAGAGGAGGAGCAGGAGGGCGAGATGGAGCACGATGCGGACAAGGAGCAGGAGGTGGACAAGAAGCAGGAGGTAGACAAAGATCAGGAGGTGGACACGAAGCAGGAGGTGGACACGAAGCAGTAGGTGGACAAGGAACAGGAGGTGGATAAGGAGCAGGAGGTGGACAAGGAGCAGCAGGAGGAGAATGAGGTGGATGAGGAGAAGGAGGGGGAGAAAGAGCAGGAGGGGGAGATGGAGCAGGAGGGGGAGTAGGAGCAGGCGGATAAGAAGGAGCAGGAGAAGGAGATGGAGAAGGAGAAGGAGCAGGAGGAGGAGCACGGGGAGGAGTCGAAGCAGGAGGAGGAGAAGGAGCAGGAGGTGGAGAAGGCGCAAGATGAGGAGAAGGAGCAGGAGGTGGAGAAGGAGCAGGAGGTGGAGAAGGAGCTGGAGGTGAAGTAGCAGGAGGTGGAGAAGGAGCAGGAGGTGGAGATGGAGCAGGAATTGAGAAGGAGCAGGAGGGGAAGAAGGAGCAGGCGGATAAGAAGGAGCAGGATAAGGAGAAGGAGAAGGAGAAGGAGAAGGAGCAGGAGGAGGAGAAGGAGCAGGAGAAAAAGAAGGAGCAGGAGTAGGAGCAGGGGGAGGAGTAGGAGCATGTGGAGGAGAAGGAGCAGGAGGTGGAGAAGGCGCAAGATGAGGAGAAGGAGCAGGAGGAGGAGAAGGAGCAGGAGAAGAAGAAGGAGCAGGAGGAGGAGCAGGGGGAGGGGTAGGAGCAGGAGGAGGAGAAGGAGCAGGAGGTGGAGAAGGCGCAAGATGAGGAGAAGGAGCAGGAGGTTGAGAAGGAGGAGGAGGTGGAGAAGGAGCATGAGGGAGAAAAGGAGCGGGAGGTGGAGGAGGAGAAGGAGGAGATGAAGGAACAGGAGGTGATGAATGAGCAGGAGCGGAGAAAGAGCAGCAGGTGGAGAAGGATAAGGTGGTGGATAAGGAGCAGGAGGACGAGAAGAAGCAGGAGGGCGAGAAGGAGCAGGAGGGAGAGAAGGAGCAGTAGGGCGAGAAGAAGCAGGAAGGTGAGATGGAGCACTATGTGGACAAGGAGCAGGAGGTGGACTCGAAGCAGGAGGTGGACAAGGATCAGGAGGTGGACACGAAGCAGGAGGTTGACAAGGAGCAGGAGGTGGACAAGGAGCAGGAGGTGGACAAGGAGCAGGAGGTGGGCAAGGAGCAGGAGGTGGACAAGGAGCAGGAGGAGGAGAAGGAGCAGGAGGAGGAGCACGAGTAGGATGAGGAGAAGGAGCAGGAGGTGGAGAAGGAGCAGGAGTGGAGAAGGAGAAGAAGAAGGAGCAGGAGGAGGAGGAGGAGCAGGAGGAGGAGATGGAGCAGTAGTTGGACAAGGCGCAAGATGAGGACAAGGAGCAGTCGTTGGAGAAGGAGCAGGAGGGACAAAAGGAGCAGGAGGAAGACAAGGAGCAGGAGGTGGAGAAGAAGCAGGAGGAGGAGAAGGAGGAGAAGAAGGAGCAGGAGGTGGTGAATGAGCAGGAGTGGTAAATGAATAGGAGGTGGAGAAGGAGCAGGAGGGCAGGTAGGAGCAGTAGGGAGCCATTGAGCAGGAGGTGGACAAGGAGCATTCGGTGGACAATGAGCAAAAGTTTGACAAGGAGCAGGAGGTGGACAAGGAGCAGGAGGTGGACAAGGAGCAGGAGGTGTACAAGGAGCAGAAGGAGGAGAAGGAGGTGTAGGAGAAGAAGGAGGTGGATAATGAGCAGGAGACGGAGAAGGACCAGGAGGGGGAGTAGGAGGTGGAGAAGGCGCAAGATGAGGAGAAGGAGCAGGAGGTGGAGAAGGAGCAGGAGAACAAGAAGGAGCAGGAGGAGCAGTCGGAGCAGGAGGAGGAGAAGGAGGTGGATGAGGAGAACGAGGGGAGAAAGAGCAGGAGGGGCAGAAGGAGCAGGAGGTGGACAAGTAGCAGGAGGGGCGGAGGAGGACGAGCAGGAGATGGAGCAGGAGCTGGAGATGGAGCAGGAATTGAGATGGAGCAGGAGGAAAGGAAGTAGCAAGCGGAGAAGAAGAGCAGGAGAAGGAGGAGGAGCAGGAGAAGGAGAAGGAGCAGGAGGTGGAGAAGGAGCAGGAGGTGGAGAAGGCGCAAGATGAGGAGAAGGAGCAGGAGGTGGCGAAGGAGCCGGAGGTGGAGAAGGAGCAGGAAATGGAGAAGGAGCATGAGGTGGTGAAGGAGCAGCAGGTGGAGAAGGCGCAAGATGAGGAGAAGAGGCAGGAAGTGTTAAAGGTGCAGGATTTGGAGAGGGAGCAGGAGGTGGAGAAGGAGCAGGAGGGAGACAAGGAGCAGGAGTTGGAGAAGGAGCAGAAGGAGGAGAAGGAGCAGGAGGAGCAGAAGGAGCAGGAGGAGGAGAAGGAGCAGGAGGTGGAGAAGGAGGAGGAGAAGGAGCAGGATGAGGAGAAGGAGCAGGTTGAGGATAAGGAGCAGGAGGTGCAGAAGGAGCCGGTGGTGGCGATGGAGCAGGAGTGGGGAAGGAGCAGGAGAAGAAGAAGGAGCAGGAGGAGGAGTTGGAACATGAGGTGGATAAGAAGCAATAGGTCGAGAAGGAGCAGGAGGCGGAGAAGGACCAGAAGGGGGACTAGGAGAAGGAGTTGGAGAAGAAGCAGGAGGCGGAGCAGGAGCAGGAGGAGAAGAAGGAGGAGGAGGTGGAGAAGGCGCAAGATGAGAAGGAGCTGGAGGTGGAGAGGGGGCAGGAGGTGGACAAGGTGTAGGAGGAGGAGAAGGAGGTGGAGGAGGAGAAGGAGGTGGAGAAGGAGCAGGTGGAGTAGATGGAACATGAGGTGGATAAGAAGCAATAGGTCGAGAAGGAGCAGGAGGCGGAGAAGGACCAGAAGGGGGAGTAGGAGAAGGAGTTGGAGAAGAAGCAGGAGGCGGAGCAGGAGCAGGAGGAGAAGAAGGAGGAGGAGGTGGAGATGGAGCATCAGGAGGAGAATGAGCAGGAGGTGGAGAAGTAGCAGGAGGAGGAGCAGGTGCAGGAGGAAGAGATAGAGCAGGAGGAGGAGATGGAGCAGGAGTGGAGAAGGAGCAGGAGAAGAAGAAGGAGCAGGAGGTGGAGGAGCAGCGGGAGGTGGAGAAGCAGCAGGAGGTGGAGATGGAGACGGAGGTGGAGAAGGAGCAGTAGAAGGAGAAGGAGCAGGCGGTGGAGAAGTAGCAGGAGGTGGAGAAGGAGCAGGAGGTGGAGAAGGGGCAGGAGGTGGAGAAGGAGCAGGTGGGAGAAACGCAGCAGGAGGAAGACAAGGAGCAGGAGGTGGAGAAGGAGCAGGAGGAGGAGAAGGAGGAGAAGAAGGAGCAGGAGGTGGTGAATGAGCAGGAGTGGAGAAGTAGCAGGAGGTGGAGAAGGAGCTGGAGGTGGAGAGGGAGGAAGAGGTGGAGAAGGAGCATGAGTGAGAAAAGGAGCGGGATGTGGAGAAGGAGCAGGAGGAGGAGAAGGAGGAGAAGAAGGAACAGGAAGTGATGAATGAGCAGGAGTGGAGAAGGAGCAGCAGGTGGAGAAGGAGAAGGTGGTGGATAAGGAGCAGGAGGGCGAGAAGGAGCAGGAGGGAGAGAAGAAGCAGGAGGGCGAGAAGGAGCAGGAGGGAGAGAAGGAGCAGTAGGGCGAGAAGGAGCAGGAGGGCGAGATGGAGCACTATGTGGACAAGGAGCAGGAGGTGGACAACAAGCAGGAGGTGGACAAGGATCAGGAGGTGGACACGAAGCAGGAGGTTGACAAGGAGCAGGAGGTGGACAAGGAGCAGGAGGTGAACAAGGAGCAGGAGGTGGGCAATGAGCAGGAGATGGACAAGGAGCAGGAGGAGGAGAAGGAAGTGGAGGAGGAGATGGAGGTCGAGAAGGAGCAGGATGGGTAGAAAGGAACAGGAGGGGTAGTAGGAGATGGATTTGGAGGAGAAGCAGGAGGAGGAGCAGGAGCAGAAGGAGAAGAAGGAGCAAGAGGAGGAGTACGATTCGGATGAGGAGAAGGAGCAGGAGGTGGAGAAGGAGCAGGAGTGTAGAAGGAGCAGGAGAAGAAGAAGGAGCAGGAGGAGGAGGAGGAGCAGGAGGAGGAGAAGGAGCAGGAGTTGGACAAGGCGCAAGATGAGGAGAAGGAGCAGGATGTGGAGTAGGAGCAGGAGGGACAAAAGGAGCAGGAGGAAGACAAGGAGCAGGAGGTGGAGAAGCAGCAGGAGGAGGAGAAGGAGGAGAAGAAGGAGCAGGAGGTGGTGAATGAGCAGGAGTGGTAAAGGAATAGGAGGTGGAGAAGGAGCAGGAGAGCAGGAAGGATCAGTAGGGAGACACTGAGCAGGAGGTGGAAACGGAGCAGGAGGTGAACAATGAGCAAACGTTGGACAAGGAGCAGGAGGTGGACAAGGAGCAGGAGGTGGACAAGGAGCAGGAGGTGGACAAGGAGCAGGAGGTGGAGAAGGAGGTGGAGAAGGCGCAAGATGAGGAGAAGGAGCAGGAGGTGGAGAAGGAGCAGGAGAACAAGAAGGAGCAGGAGGAGCAGTCGGAGCAGGAGGAGGAGAAGGAGGTGGATGAGGAGAACGAGGGGAGAAAGAGCAGGAGGGGCAGAAGGAGCAGGAGGTGGACAAGTAGCAGGAGGGGCGGAGGAGGACGAGCAGGAGATGGAGCAGGAGCTGGAGATGGAGCAGGAATTGAGATGGAGCAGGAGGAAAGGAAGTAGCAAGCGGAGAAGAAGAGCAGGAGAAGGAGGAGGAGCAGGAGAAGGAGAAGGAGCAGGAGGTGGAGAAGGAGCAGGAGGTGGAGAAGGCGCAAGATGAGGAGAAGGAGCAGGAGGTGGCGAAGGAGCCGGAGGTGGAGAAGGAGCAGGAAATGGAGAAGGAGCATGAGGTGGTGAAGGAGCAGCAGGTGGAGAAGGCGCAAGATGAGGAGAAGAGGCAGGAAGTGTTAAAGGTGCAGGATTTGGAGAGGGAGCAGGAGGTGGAGAAGGAGCAGGAGGGAGACAAGGAGCAGGAGTTGGAGAAGGAGCAGAAGGAGGAGAAGGAGCAGGAGGAGCAGAAGGAGCAGGAGGAGGAGAAGGAGCAGGAGGTGGAGAAGGAGGAGGAGAAGGAGCAGGATGAGGAGAAGGAGCAGGTTGAGGATAAGGAGCAGGAGGTGCAGAAGGAGCCGGTGGTGGCGATGGAGCAGGAGTGGGGAAGGAGCAGGAGAAGAAGAAGGAGCAGGAGGAGGAGTTGGTACATGAGGTGGATAAGAAGCAATAGGTCGAGAAGGAGCAGGAGGCGGAGAAGGACCAGAAGGGGGACTAGGAGAAGGAGTTGGAGAAGAAGCAGGAGGCGGAGCAGGAGCAGGAGGAGAAGAAGGAGGAGGAGGTGGAGAAGGCGCAAGATGAGAAGGAGCTGGAGGTGGAGAGGGGGCAGGAGGTGGACAAGGTGTAGGAGGAGGAGAAGGAGGTGGAGGAGGAGAAGGAGGTGGAGAAGGAGCAGGTGGAGTAGATGGAACATGAGGTGGATAAGAAGCAATAGGTCGAGAAGGAGCAGGAGGCGGAGAAGGACCAGAAGGGGGAGTAGGAGAAGGAGTTGGAGAAGAAGCAGGAGGCGGAGCAGGAGCAGGAGGAGAAGAAGGAGGAGGAGGTGGAGATGGAGCATCAGGAGGAGAATGAGCAGGAGGTGGAGAAGTAGCAGGAGGAGGAGCAGGTGCAGGAGGAAGAGATAGAGCAGGAGGAGGAGAAGGAGCAGGAGTGGAGAAGGAGCAGGAGAACAAGAAGGAGCAGGAGGAGCAGTAGGAGCAGGAGGAGGAGAAGGAGGTGGATGAGGAGAACGAGGGGAGAAAGAGCAGGAGGGGCAGAAGGAGCAGGAGGTGGACAAGGAGCAGGAGGGGCGGAGGAGGACGAGCAGGAGATGGAGCAGGAGCTGGAGATGGAGCAGGAATTGAGATGGAGCAGGAGGAAGGGAAGTAGCAGGTGGAGAAGAAGAGCAGGAGAAGGAGAAGGAGCAGGAGAAGGAGAAGGAGCAGGAGGTGGAGAAGGAGCAGGAGGTGGAGAAGGCGCAAGATGAGGAGAAGGAGCAGGAGGTGGCGAAGGAGCCGGAGGTGGAGAAGGAGCAGGAAGTGGAGAAGGAGCATGAGGTGGTGAAGGAGCAGCAGGTGGAGAAGACGCAAGATGAGGAGAAGTGGCAGGAAGTGTTAAAGGTGCAGGAGTGGAGATGGAGCAGGAGGTGGAGAAGGAGCAGGAGGACAGGAAGGAGCAGGAGGAGCAGTCGGAGCAGGAAGAGGAGAAGGAGCAGGAGGTGGAGAAAGCGCAAGATGAGGAGAAGGAACAGGAAATGGAGAAGGAGACAGAGGTGGAGAAGGAGCAGGAGAATGAGAAGGAGCAGGAGATGAAGAAGGAGCAGCAGGTGGAGAAGGAGCAGGAGGTGGAGAAGGAGCAGGAGGGAGAAAAGGAGCAGGAGGAAGACAAGGAGCAGGTGGTGGAGAAGGAGCCAGAGGAGGAGAAGGTGGAGAAGAAGGAGCAGGAGGTGGTGAACGAGCAGGAGTGGAAGGAGGTGGAGAAGGAGCAGGAGGGAGAAAAGGAGCAGGAGGAAGACAAGGAGCAGGTGGTGGAGATGGAGCCAGAGTAGGAGAAGGAGGAGAAGAAGGGGCAGGAGGTGGTGAATGAGCATGAGTGGAAAAGGAGCAGGAGGTGGAGAAGGAGCAGGAGGAAAGGAAGGAGCAGGAAGGCGAGAAGGAGCAGGAGGTGGAAAGGAGCAGGAGGAGAAGAAGGAGGAGGAGGTGGAGAAGGAGCATGTGGAGGAGAATGAGCAGGAGGTGGAGAAGGAGCAGGAGGTGGAGAAGGAGCAGGAGGGAAAAAAGGAGCAGGAGGAAGACAAGGAGCAGGTGGTGGAGAAGGAGCAGGAGGAGGAGAAAGAGGTGGATGAGGAGTAGGAGGGGGAGAAAGAGCAGGAGGGGCAGAAGGAGCAGGAGGTGGACAAGGAGCAGGAGGGGCGGAGGAGGACGAGCAGGAGATGGAGCAGAAGCTGGAGATGGAGCAGGAATTGAGATGGAGCAGGAGGAAAGGAAGTAGCAGGTGGAGAAGAAGAGCAGGAGAAGGAGAAGGAGCAGGAGGAAGAGAAGGAGCAGGAGGAAGTTGAGCAGGAATTGGAGAAGGAGCAGGATTTGGAGAAGGAGCACAAGGATGAGAACAAGCAGGAGGTGGCGAAGGAGCTGGAGGAGGAGAAAGAGCAGGAGGAGGAGGTGGATCAGGAGGAGGAGGTGTTGCAGGAGGAGGAGGTGGAGCTAGAGGTGGAGAAGGAGCAGGTGGAGGAGGTGGAGCAGGAGGAGGATGTTGATCAGGAGGAGTAGAAGGAGCAGGAGGAGGTTGAGCAGGAGGTTGAAATGGAGCAGGAGGTGGAGGAGGAGGAGCAGGAGCAGGGGGTGAAGAAGGAGCAGGAGGAGGTGAAGTAGCAGGAGGAGGAGAAGGAGCAGGAGGGGGAGAAGGAGCAGGGGGAGGAGAAGGAGCAGGAGGTGGAGAAGGAGCAGGAGGGGGAGATGGAGCAGGAGGGGGGAAGGAGCAGGAGGGGGAGAAGGAGCAGGAGGAGGAGAAGGAGCAGGAGGAGGAGAAGGACCTGGAGGTGGACAAGGTGCAGGTGGTGGACAAGGAGTAGGAGGTGGACAAGGAGCAGGAGGTTGAAACGGATCAGGACGTTGAAACGGAGCAGGAGGAGGAGAAGGAGGTGGAGAAGGTGTTGGAGGAGGAGAAGGAGCGGGAGGTGGTGAATACGCAATCGGTTGAGAAGGAGCAGGAGGCGGAGAAGGACCAGGACGGGGAGCAGGAGCACTCGGCGGAGAAAGAGAAGGATTAGGAGAAGGCGCAGCAGTTGGAGAAAAGGCAGGAGTATGAGGTGAGCAGGAGTACGAGAAGGAGCAGGAGGAGGTTGAGCAGGTGATGGAGAAGGAGCATGAGGTGGAAAAGGAGCCGGAGGTGGAGAAGGATCCGGAGGTGGAGAATGAGCAGGAGGAGGAGAAGTAGCAGGAGGTGGAGGTGGAGCAGGAGGTGGATAAGGAGCAGGAGGAAGAGAAGTAGTCGGATGTGCAGAAGAAGCAGGAGGGGGACAATGAGCAGGAGGGGGACATGGAGCAGGAGGCGGAGAAGGAGCAGGAGTGGGAGCAGGAGCAGGAGGAGGAGAAGGAGCAGGAGGGGGAGAATGAGCAGGAGGGGGAGAAGGAGCAGGAGGGGGAGAAGGAGCAGGAGGGGGAGAAGGAGCAGGAGGAGGAGAAGGAGCTGGTGGTGGACAAGGTGCAGGAGGTGGACAAGGTGCAGGAGGTGGACAAGGAGCAGGAGGAGGAGAAGGAGGTGGAGAAGGTGTTGGAGAAGGAGCGGGAGTTGGAGAATACGCAATCGGTGGAGAAGGAGCAGGAGGCGGAGAAGAACCAGGACGGGGAGCAGGAGCACTCGGCGGAGAAAGAGAAGGATTAGCAGAAGGAGCAGCAGTTGGAGAAGAAGCAGGAGTATGAGGTTGAGCAGGAGTACGAGAAGGAGTCGGAGGAGGTTGAGCAGGTGATGGAGAAGGAGCATGAGGTGGAGAAGGAGCCGCAGGTGGAGAAGGAGCCGGAGGTGGAGAAGGAGCAGGAGGAGGAGAAGGAGCAGGAGGTGGAGAAGGAGCAGGAGGTGGAGAAGGAGCAGGAGGAAGAGAAGTAGCAGGATGTGCAGAAGAAGCAGGAGGGGGAGAAGCAGAAGGAGTTGGAGAATAAGCAGGAGGAGGAGCTTGAGCAGGAGTGGGAGAAGGAGTTGGAGATGGAGCATGATGAGGTTGAGCAGGAGGTGGAAATGGAGCAGGATGTGGAGGAGGAGGAGAAGGAGCAGGAGGTGAAGAAGGAGCTGGAGGAGGAGGAGGAGCAGGAGGAGGAGAAGGAGCAGGAGGAAGTTGAGCAGGAATTGGAGAAGGAGCAGGATTTGGAGAAGGAGCAGAAGGAGGAGAACAAGCAGGAGGTGGCGAAGGAGCTGGAGGAGGAGAAGGAGCAGGAGGAGGAGGTGGATCAGGAGGAGGTGTTGCAGGAGGAGGAGGTGGAGCTGGAGGTGGAGAAGGAGCAGGTGGAGGAGGTGGAGCATGTGGAGGATGTTGATCAGGAGGAGTAGAAGGAGCAGGAGGAGTTTGAGCAGGAGGTGGAAATGGAGCAGGAGGTGGAGGAGGAGGAGGAGGAGGAGGTGAAGAAGGAGCAGGAGGAGGAGAAGTAGCAGGAGGAGGGGAAGGAGCAGGAGGGGGAGAAGGAGCAAGAGGAGGAGAAGGAGCAGGAGGTGGAGAAGGAGCAGGAGGAGGAGAAGGAGCTGGAGGAGGAGAAGGAACAGGAGGAGGAGAAGGAGCAGGAGGGGGAGTCGGAGCAGGACGGGGAGAAGGAGCAGGAGGAGGAGTAGGAGCTGGAGGTGGACAAGGTGCAGGAGGTGGACAAGGAGCAGGAGGTGGACAAGGAGCAGGAGGTTGAAAAGGATCAGGAGGTTGAAAAGGAGCAGGAGGAGGAGAAGAAGGTGGAGAAGGTGTTGGAGGAGGAGAAGGAGCGGGAGTTGGAGAATACGCAATCGGTGGAGAAGGAGTAGGAGGCGGAGAATGACCAGGAGGGGGAGCAGGAGCACTCGGCGGAGAAAGAGAAGGATTAGGAGAAGGAGCAGCAGTTGGAGAAGGAGCAGGAGGTGGAGAAGGAGTTGGAGAAGAAGCAGGAGTATGAGGTTGAGCAGGAGTACGATAAGGAGCAGGAGGAGGTTGAGCAGGTGATGGAGAAGG
Organism: Heptranchias perlo; assembly: GCF_035084215.1. Taxonomy (NCBI): domain Eukaryota; kingdom Metazoa; phylum Chordata; class Chondrichthyes; order Hexanchiformes; family Hexanchidae; genus Heptranchias; species Heptranchias perlo. Next base: position 116,689 of record NW_027138363.1, on the reverse strand, counting down.
AGCCGGAGGTGGAGAAGGAGCCGGAGGTGGAGAAGTTGCCGGAGGTGGAGAAGAAGCCGGAGGTGAAGAAGGAGACGGAGGTGGAGAAGGCGCCGGAGGTGGAGAAGGAACCGGAGGTGGAGAAGGAGCCGGAGGTGGAGAAGGGGCAGAAGGGGATGGAGGGAGCAGGAGGTGGAAATGGAGCAGGATTTGAGAAGAAGTAGGAGGAGGAGAAGGAGCAGAAGGAGTAGTTTGAGGAGGAGGAGAAGAAGGAGCAGTAGCTGGAGAAGGAGCAGGAGGTGGAGAAGGAGCAGGAGGGGGAGAAGGATCAGGAGGGTGAGAATGAGCAGGAGGAGGAGAAGGAGCAGGAGGAGGAGATGGAGCAGCAGGAGGTTAGCGTTAGGGTTAGGGTTAGGGTTAGTGCATTAGGGTTAGGGTTACGGCTCGGGTTAGGGTTAGGGTTAGTGCATTAGGGTTCGGGTTAGGGTTAGTGTTAGTGCATTAGGGTTAGGGTTAGGGTTAGGGTTAGGGTTAGGTTAGGGTTAGGTTGTTTAGTTTGGGCAGGACGGTAGTTACACACTCTTGTGTTCAAATTCTCACTCAACGCTTGAGCTTCTTGTCACTTATACCTGCCACTTTTGGTTGGCCCACGCTTTACCTTACCACCTGTCTTATTTTTCTTGCCGATCTCTTCTTCGTAGTTTCTTGATCAGTAATCCTTTGATCCCTCTCTGAGGTTATTATCAGTTCCTGGGTTTTGCCAATTTATGATCTCTATGTAGTATTTAGTTATTATTTGCTTACTTGTATATTATTATTGGTGTTGGAACCCTACCCTTTATTTTAGGTAGTGTTAGGGTTATGTTGTATTGAGGTTGGGGGGTTCAGGTTAGGGTTAGGTTTGCTGCATTGAGGTTAGTGTTATGGTTAAGTGAGGGTCACGGTCGCAGTTAGGTTCAGGGCTGTATTGGGGTTAGTTTGGGGTGAATCAGGGTTAGGGTTAGGTGATTAGGGGTAGGGTAGTGTGCATCAGGGTTAGGGTTACGTGTTTAGGGGTAGGGTAGGTGCATCAGGGTTAGGGTTAGGGTTAGGTTTTTAGTGGTGGGGTAGGGTGCATCAGGGTTAGGGTTAGGTGATTAGGGGTAGGGTAGTGTGCATCAGGGTTAGGGTTAGGTGTTTAGGGGTAGGGTAGGTGCATCAGGGTTAGGGTTAGGGTTAGGGTTAGGTTAGGGTTACGTTAGGGTTAGGGTTAGGGTTAGGGTTACAATGCATTAGGGTTAGGGCTAGGGTTAGGGTTCGGGTTCGGGTTAGGGTTACGCTGCATTAGGGTTAGTGTTAGGGTTAGGTTAACGCTGCATTAGGCTTAGGGTTAGGGTTCGGGTTAGGGTTAGGTTTACGCTGCATTAGTGTTAGGGTTAGGGTTAGGGTTAAGCTGCATTACGGTTAGGGTTAGTGTTAGGTTTAGGGTTAGGGTTAGGGTTACGCCGCATTAGGGTTAGGGTTAGTGTTAGGGTTAGGGTTAGGTTGTATGGTGTGGGCAGGAGAGTAGTTACACCCTCTTGTGTTCATATTCTCTCTCAACGCTTGAGCTTCTTGTCACTTATACCTGCCACTTTTGGTGGCCCACGCTTTACCCTACCACGTGGCTTCTTTTTCTTGCCGATCTCTTCTTAGTAATTTCTTGAACTGTAATCCTTTGATCCCCCTCTGGGGTTATAATCAGTTCCTGGGTTTTGCCAATTTATGGTCTCTATGTAGTATTTAGTTATTATTTGCTTACTTGTATATTGTTATTGGTGTTGGAACCCTACCATTTATTTTAAGTCGTGTTAGGTTTATGTTGTATCGAGGTTGGGGGGTTCAGGTTAGGGTTAGGTTTGCTGCATTGGGTTTAGTGTTGGGGTTAGGTGAGGGTCAGGGTCGCAGTTAGGTTCAGGGCTATATTGGGTTTAGGTTGGGGTGAATCAGGGTTAGGGTTAGGTGTCTAGTGGTCGGGTAGGGTGCATCAGGGTTAGGGTTAGGTGTTTAGGGATCGGGTAGGGTGCATCAGGGTTAGGGTTAGGTGTTTAGGGGTCGGGTAGGGTGCATCAAGGTTAGGGTTCAGGGTCAGAGTTGTGATTAGGTTCAGGGCTAGTGGGTTAGGTTTATGGGTTAGGGTTGCATGAGGGGTAGGGTTAATTGAGGGTCAGTGTTTGGAGTAGGGTGGGGTGTGTTAGGTTTCGGTTTTAGGGGTGGGGTGGGAGATTAGGGTTGCTGCATTAGAGTTAGGGTTAGGCTATAGTGGTAGAGTGGGGTGCGTTAGGGTTAGTGTTAGGGTTAGGGTTAGGGTTAGGGTGAGGGTTAGGGTTAGGGTTATGGTGAGGGTTAGGGTTAGGGTGAGGGTTAGGGTTAGGCTTAGGGTGAGGGTTAGGGTTAGTGTTAGGGTGAGGGTTAGGCTTCGGGTTAGGGTGAGGGGGAGGATTAGGGTTAGGGTTAGGGTTAGGGTTAGGGTTAGGTTGTATGATGTGGGCAGGAGGGTAGTTACACCCTCTTCTGTTCGTATTCTCCCTCAACACTTGAGCTTCTTGTCACTTATACCTGCCACTTTTTGTTGGCCCACGCTTTACCTTACCACCTGGCTTATTTTTCTTGCCGATCTCTTCTTAGTAATTTCTTGATCCGTAATCCTTTGATCCCCCTCTGGGGTTATAATCAGTTCCTGGGTTTTACCAATTTATTGTCTCTATGTAGTATTTAGTTATTATTTGCTTACTTGTATATTATTACTGGTGTTGGAACCCTACTCTTTATTTTAAGTAGTGTTAGGGTGATGTTGTATTGAGGTTGGGGGGTTCAGGTTAGGGTTAGGGTTGCTGCATTGGGGTTAGTGTTGGGGTTAGGTGAGGGTCAGGGTCGCAGTTAGGTTCAGGGCTATATTGGGGTTAGGTTGGGGTGCATCAGGGTTAGGGTTAGGTTTTTAGGGGTGGGGTGGGGTTTGGGTTACGTTTTAGGGGTAGGGTTGGGTGCATTAGAGTTATGTTTTAGGGGTAGGGTAGGGTGCATCAGGGTTAGGGTTAGGTGTTCAGGGGTAGTGTAGGGTGCATCAGGGTTAGGGTCCAGGGTCAGAGTTGTGATTAGATTCAGGGCTAGGGTGTTAGAGTTATGGGTTAGGGTTGCATTAGGGGTAGGGTTAAGTGAGGGTCAGGGTTTCGGAGCAGGGTGAGGTGTGTTAGGTTTAGGTTTTAGGGGTGGGGTGGGAGATTAGGGTTCCTGTATTAGAGTTAGGGTTAGGCTTTATGGGTAGAGTGGGGTGCATTTGAGTTGGATTTGGGTGGGGTCTGTTTGTTGTGGGCCAGGTGTGATGTGGTCAGGGTTATTGTGATTAGGGTAGTGTGTGGTTGCAGTTTGAGAGGTTTATCAAGCTGGGGTTGGGATTTGTGGTAATTAAGGTCGGGGCAGTTTTGTTTTTTAATGTTGGATTTCCCCCATTTTAGATCTGATTTAAGCCCTTTGGTAACTGAGTTTGTAGGGTTGTTATCCAGTGTTTTTCCCTCCTCTTCCTTTGTGAGGTTGTCCAGTTCATGTTGGTCTCCAACCCTATAAATTCCAGGGATTCAAGACCATGCTCCATGAAGTGTCGGGAGGTAGGTTTGTATACATCCTTTGTTCTAATAGCACTGAGGTGCCCTGTGAGCCTCATCCTTAGACTATTCCCTGTTTCTCCTACATTGTTTGCATCGAATTGCATATACAGCATTGTGCTGTTCACATGTAATTCTTTGTTTAATTAGGGCTGCTTTTCCTGTGTGTCTATTTTGTATCATTTTACGGATTATTGGGTATTTACACGTCCCACATCTTGGGTTTGTGCAGTTCTGGGTTGTCTGTTTTCTTATTCTACTACGAAACAGCATACCTCGAAGGTTCCGAGTTCTTTTGTATGCTGACGTTATGTTGTATCGGCTAAGTGTGTCAACATCCTCTTTTAGTTTTCCAAATTGGGTTTTAATCACTCCGTGTATTAGTTTGGTCGTTGTATCGTATGTCGTTATCAGTGGTAGTCTTGCTACTTCTCTGTTTGGCCGTGGGCTATTCAGTCCCCTCAGGAAATCTGACTTAAGGTGCCTGAGGAACCTTTTTGTGTAACCTCTCTGTCTCAGTGCAGTAAATAGGGTTGTGTTGGCTTCCCCAAAGTCCTCTCCGTTTGTGCATATGTGGTGGAAACGTGTCAATTGTGACTTCACTAGCCCCCGAAAGGTATGTTTTGGATGGTGGCTGTTAATGTGCAGGAGTGTGTGTGTACCTTTGTTGCTAACTTGTGGCTGTTATTCTCCTGTTGTAATTTAAATACTGTGGTGTCCAGGAAATCCACACTTTCTCTATGTGTTGTAACTTTAAGTTTAATAGATTGGTGGTCTTCCTGGTGGTATTTCTCCTGGTACAGTCCATGTGTCAGGGTGCTTGTGTATTTTGGGTAGTATGTAGAATTTTCTGGGTTGTGGTTGTTCCCCTCTTAGGTATTCCACTTGTTTCTGATTTAAGTGTTTAGATCTCTTTAGTTCTGTTAAAATGTTTCCAATCTCTTTTCGTGTTTCGTGGTAAATTGGTGCTGTTAATTTAGTGTAGTGGGCTGTATTATTAAGCTGTCTGTGAGCTTCAAGTAGATACTGTTGCCTATCCATGATCACTATACTACTGCCCTTATCTGCTGGTTTTATGATTATATCTAGATTGTTTCTAAGTTCTATGATTGCCCGTCTCTCTCTTCCAGTGAGGTTTTGCTTGTCTGTCTGTTTAGGGATTTTTTCAATTTGTGATTGAGTCTGTTTAATAAAGTTTAGGATTTCTGGCTCCATTTTATTGTTTGGTGGGGTCCATTCTGATGGTGGTGTAAAAGGTTGCTTGTCTGTTTCTGAATCGCTAAAGTAATCGGTCAGTTTTACTCTCCTGTAAAACCTTTTCAGATCTTCCTGAATTTGTACTTTACAATGTTTTGGGGTTGGAACAAATGTAAGGCCCTTGTTTAAAACCCTCTCCTGCACCTCTGTGGGGTTAAAGAGTTGGGAAATATTAATAACAGTTTTTCCCAGGTTTAATCTACCCTTCTCTTGGGTTAATGTCCTTTTTAGTTTAAAGACTTCATCCACTGGTTTATTATGTTATGGGCAGTGCTATCTGTCCAATGGATGTGGTCAGCCCCCACTTTAAAGGATCTAGCATTAATTGCTGGTATGTAATTCTGTTTTTTTATATGCTGGTTAATTCCTCTGATTGTATCCCTCTCCATTTCTGGAAGTAAGTTACTGAAGTTAATTTCCGGCACCCAGATCTGAGCAATTGGGAATGTGCTCTTAGCCAATTTATGTAATGACTGCAGTTGCTTGGTTGCAGTCAGTGGTTTTGCGTTCGATTATTAATGCCAACTGAGAGCACCACCTTTTTGGTCTCCGGACAGGGTTCCAATTTGTCCAGAATTGCTGCGACATGAATGAATTTAGCTCCTGGAAAGCTATCAATTTGGGTGGTGGGATTTGGGCATCTTTTTATCTTGGAGAGGTTAGAATCTCCTATTATTAAAATGGATTTTCTGGGTTCCAATATCCAGGTAATGTTTTTTCGGCTGGTGTTGGGGTGCCTCGTCACTCTCTGTGCATCTTCCCCTTCAGAGTCAGGTTCTGCCCCTGTTGGTGTGTTTTCTGTTTCTGTGTCTGCTCCCCCTGCCTCGCCTATTGTGTACCTACCTCGGCTACAGCTATTTCTGCCTCTCCAACTGTGTTATCTGTCTGGGCTCTCATTGTTCCTGTCCCCATTTCTGTGTCTATTGGGTTTACCTGTCCGGTCTGGTCGCTCCTTTGTTTCTGTGGAAGGGGTTGTTTTGTGACTTTGATCTCGGGCTCTAGAACTGCTGTATTTCTTGGGATGGTTGGTTTGGTACAGTCTTTCTTTTGTCTCTGTGGGAGCGGTTGGTACGTGACCCTGGTTTTGTGGTACAGGAATGTTGTGCATGGATTTGTCCCTGGTGTAGGGGCGCTTCTCCCTCCTGTTTGTTTTGGGTCTGAGGAATCCCTAGTGATTTGGTTTAATACGGTTTGATGTTGGTTCCCCATGTAGTGCTGGGGTCTACGTGGCTCAGGCTCTAGAGAGCCAAGTGTGATGTCCAGGTCCCTAATGATGGCCACATTGGAAATCCTGGTCCTTGGCCTGTGGGGTGGGGTAGGGCTGGTCGCCGCCCTGGATGGCGGGGAAGGGGGGGGTCGCTGCCCTGGACCGCAGGGAAGGGGTGTTTCTGTGGTCTGCTGGTGGTGTGATGAAGTCGGGGTAGCTGGCCCACGGGGTGGGGGGGTCTGTCGGTGGCGTGACAAAGTCGTGGCAACTGGCTCCAAGGAAGGGGGTGTGTGTTGGTAGTGTGACCAAGTCGTGGCATCTGGTGCAAGGGGTGGGGCGGTCCATCAGTGGCGTGACGAAGTCATGGCAGCTGGCTCAAAGGGTGGGGGGGGTGTGTTGTTGGTGTGACGAAGTCGTGGCAACTGGTGCAAGGGGTGGGGGGGTCTGCCGGTTGCGTGCTGAAGTCATGGCAGCTGGCTCAAAGGGTGGGGGGGGTGTCGGTGGCGTGACGAAGTCGTGGCAACTGGTTCACTGGCTGGGGGGGTCCATCGGTGGCATGACGAAGTCGTGGCAACTGGTTCACGGGGTGGGGGGGTCCGTCGGTGGTGTGACGAGGTTGTGGCAGTTGGCTCACGGGGTGGGGGTGTCCGTCGGTGGCGTGACAAAGTCGTGGCAGCTGGCCCACGGGGTGGGGGGGGTTTTCCAGTCCGTCTGCGGCATGAGGCGGCTGTGATTCCAGGCTGGTGGAACAAGGCTGCCCAGGTATTTGGCCTATGGCGTGGGGGCGTCCTAGTCCGTGTGCCGGTCCGCTGTTCTGTCCCCAATTGTGTGCTGGTCCCTTGCTCTGTCAACCGTGATGCTAATCCAACCACATGTCTCTTTGACTCATCAATTGATTGAATTTTGAATTTATGTCTAAGACTCTTTTTAATCCAATTAGTCGCTTTCGCCATTACTTCTTCCAGGCGCTCCGTCACTGCAGCCTGAGCAAATTCATTTTCTAATTCTTCCAGGTTTGTTGTATAGTGCTCAATTAGAATCTGTCTGGTCTGTTTTGCCCAATTTTCTGAATTCAAAGCCAATTTGGTTCGGGTTTCCTGTGAAGGTTTTGCCGGTTTTATAAAGTAGGTTAGTTTATCAGCTTGTTTTTAGATGCCCTTAGGGGGCAGTTTCTGGCCCTTTAAGAATATTAGATGGTGGATTGTCTGGAAAATTCTATTAATTATTCTAACTGTTATAGCAAATTCATCCCTGGCTACGGGGAGACACCTATGTATACCAGGGTCCGACCTCATATGCGTACGGTTGTCAGACAACCTGCATGTGTTCCGCATAGTGTTAGCCATTCCCTGGGTGTAGAAAGGTACAAAAGGTTTTAAAAGATGTTACTAGCTTCTATTTGGTAATAGAGGTCCCCGCTAGCAACTGTAATCTCACCCCACGGTGGCTCCCTGGCTCAGATGGTCTCCTGCCTGGGACTGCGTCCTCCAAACACTCCCCAGCTCAGCCGGCTGTCCCGCCTGGAAAGGCTCTGTTCCCACCAGTCTCACCTCCCCTCCGGTGGCTCTCTGGCTTCGATGGTTCTCTGCCTGCAACAGTACTATCCAAAAACTCTTTAGTTCAGTAAGTTCTCCGGCCTGGAATCTTTTTTTCTCCGACGTTTCGCTTATCCTTAAGCTTCATCAGGGAGAAAGGATTTGGATTTTGTTTGAAGACGCTTTTCAGCTCGGTGCCTTGGACTGGCCCCTCCCCTGTGTGCTACTGTTGGCTGAAGTTTTGTTCCCGCCCACAAGCAGGCTAGCCTTGACCTGGGATTGGTTAGAATTTCTGTCCTGTATGTAATGAGTCCTGTCTCATGCAGGGCTGGCCCCGCACCCTTCGCTCCACGTGTTCGTTATTTTTAAATTATATCTTTTTAAACCTAATGTTTTAATGTTCCTTTAGTTTATTTTAGATGTTTGGGGTTATTTTTTTGAGGTAATGTTTTTAAAAATATTGCTTTTTAACCTTTGAATCTGTTTTAATGCTCCAGGTCATTCTGGCGCCACGGAGTCTGACTGTCTCCGCTGACCCCGGGGCTTGATTACCTGTCCGCCTCACCTGATTTTTTAAATAAAAACATGAAGCTACTTCTCCAAACCCCCACCTCCGGCTATGCCTTTTAATTATAAGGGTATTTTAAACAATTAATTAAACTTCCCAACCGCTTTCCTCCTTTTTAAACCCGATCGCTTGTTAAACGAAACTCAATCTCCCAGAATGCCTCACGCGTCGCTCGCTTTTCAGCGGCCGCGCAGAAAAAACCGATTTCCAAGGTCCGATTCCCCAAAAAAACTCCCGAATCCGCTGCCACCCACCCCCCGGGGGGGAGAGGAGGGGGAAAGAAAGGTCCCCCAGCCCCAAAAAACCAAAGTAAACCCTTTTATTTTAGAGCGTTGCCCTCGTGTTTGACCCGAGAGAACTCCATATCCCAGAATGCCTCACGCGGCGCTCGCTTTTCAGCGGCTGCGTGGAACAAAATTTGATTTCCAAGGTCCGATTCCCCAAAAAAACTCCCGTAACCGCTGCCACCCGCCCCCCGGGGGGAGAGGAGGGGGAAAGAAAGCCCCCCAGCCCCAGAGAGACCAAGTAAACCTTTTTATTCACGGGTCTTGCCCTCGTGTTTGACCCGAGAGAACTCCATATCCCAGAATGCCTCACGCGGCGCTCGCTTTTCAGTCGCTGCGAAAAAAACCCGATTTCAAAGATAAAAATCACCCGGTGAACGCTCAAAATCTAAAGACTAAATAATGTTTTCGGAGTCTCACCAGTGTCCCCAACTCCTCCAGATCCACGGGGAAAGGGTTTCTTTTAAAAAAAACCCGAGGTCGATATCCAGCAGCTCCCTGCTGTCGTGTTCCCCGCAGCACCAGGCATCTCTTAAAGGGGCCGTCCCCGCATCAATGTCCAGAGACCGTGTCTATTATTCCTCTGGGAACTCCAGCTTTTTTCAAAAAAAATATGTAATCTTTTGTGCCCTTATTGCTGTCCCAAACCTCGTGGGGGGGGGGGGGGGGTTGGGAAGATAAGTTCCATGTCTGTCAGTCCCACATTTCCAGCCATGCTTTTTTTTAGGTGCACCTTTTAAAAATATTTTAGATTTTAAAATTTAAAAAACGCTGCCTTAGGGTTAGGGTTAGGGTGAGGGTTAGGGTTAGGTTGTATGGTGTGGGCAGGAGGGTAGTTACACCCTCTTGTGTTCGTATTCTCACTCAACCCTTGAGCTTCTTGTCATTTATACCTGCTACTTTTGGTTGGCCCACGCTTTACCTTACCACCTGGCTTCTTTTTCTTGCCGATCTCGTCTCAGTAATTTCTTGATCCGTAATCCTTTGATCCCCGTCTGGGGTTATAATCAGTTCCTGGGTTTTGCCAATTTATGGTCTCTATGTAGTATTTAGTTATTATTTGTTTACTTGTATATTATTATTGGTGTTGGAACCCTACCCTTTATTTTAAGTAGTGTTAGCGTTATGTTGTATTGAGGTTGGGGAGTTCAGGTTAGGGTTAGGGTTGCTGCATTGGGGTTAGTGTTGGGGTTAGGTGAGGGTCAGGGTCGCAGTTAGGTTCAGGGCTGTATTGGGGTTAGGTTGGGTGGCATCAGGGTTAGGGTTAGTGTCAGTGTTAGTGTTAGGGTTAGGGTTAGTGAGTTATGGTTAGGGTTAGGGTTAAGGTTAGGGTAACGCTGCATTAGGGTTAGGGTTAGGGTTAGGTTTAAAATGGTGGGCAGAGGGGGGAAACGCCCTCCCTATGTTGTCTCCCTCTTGGTTCTGGCCCCCAACTTAGACTGTTGCTGTTGTATTAGGGTTAGGGTTAGGGTTAGGGTTAGGGTTAGGGTGTATGGTCTGGGCAGGAGGGTAGTTACACCCTCTTGTGTTCGTATTCGCACTCAACGCTTGAGCTTCTTGTCACGGGGTTGGGGTTGGGGTTGGGGTTGGGGTTGGGGTTAGGTTTAGGGTTAGGGTTAGGTTTTAAAATGGCGGACAGAGGGGGGAAACGCCCTCCCTATGTTGTCTGCCTCTTGGTTCTGGCACGCCCCTCGGACTGTTGCTGTTGTCCAAATGAATGCACCTTGTGCTTTAGCTTTAGGCACCATCCAGAGTTCCTGCTTGGCTACTACTGAATGTGTCTCGTCCTCCAGCCTGAAGTACCATCCATCGTTCCTTCTTGGAACACTCCGACCGGTTTCGCCATCTTGCGGCTCCTCAGGGAGTTACAAACAAACAGACAAAGTCCTGAGTGCGTCACTTGCAAAGGTTAGGTTTTAAAATGGTGGACAGAGGGGGGAAACGCCCTCCCTATGTTGTCTGCCTCTTGGTTCTGGCCCGCACCTCAGACTGTTGCTGTTGTCCAAATGAATGCACCTTGTGCTTTAGCTTTAGGCACCATCCAGAGTTCCTGCTTGGCTACTACTGAATGTGTCTCGTCCTCCAGCCTTAAGTACCATCCATCGTTCCTTCTTGGAACACTCCGACCGGTTTCGCCATCTTGCGGCTCCTCAGGGAGTTACAAACAAACAGACAAATTCCTTAGTGCGTCACTTGCAAAGGTTAGGTTTTAAAATGGTGGACAGAGGGGGGAAACGCCCTGCCTATGTTGTCTGCCTCTTGGTTCTGGCCCGCACCTCAGACTGTTGCTGTTGTCAAAATTTACACATCCCACATCTTGGGTTTGTGCAGTTCTGGGTTGTCTGTTTTCTTATTCTACTACGAACCAGCATATCCCGAAGGTTTCGAGTTCTTTTGTATGCTGACGTTATGTTGTATCGGCTAAGTGTGTCATCATCCTCTTTCAGTTTTCCAAATTGGATTTTAATCACTCCGTGTATTAGTTTGGTCGTTGTATCGTATGTCATTATCAGTGGTAGTCTTGCTACTTCTCTGTTTGGCCGTGGGCTATACAGGCCCCTCAGGAAATCTGACTTAAGGTGCCTGAAGAACCTTTTCGTGTAACCTCTCTGTCTCAGTGCAGTAAATAGGGTTGTGGTGGCTTCCCTAAAGTCCTCTCCGTTTGTGCATATGCGGTGAAAACGTATCAGTTGTGACTTCACCAGCCCCCGAAAGATATGTTTTGGATGGTGGCTGTTTATGTGCAGGTGTGTGTGTGTCTGTTTCTTTAAAGAATACCTTTGTTGCTAGCTTGTGGCTGTTATTCTCCTGTTGTAATTTAAATACTGTGGTGTCCAGGAAATCCACACTTTCCTCTATGTGTTGTAACTTTAAGTTTAATAGATTGGTGGTGACTGTTGAGATTACCTACAAATTCTTGCAATTCTGTTTCTGTGTGAGTCCAGACTCCCCATATGTCATCCAGGTATCTGTAATAACACATCGGGAGCTTGGAACACCTTTCAAAGACTGTGTTTTCCCAGTCTGCCATGTATATGTTTGCGTAGGCCGGGGCAAATTTCTCGCCCATAGCCGTGCCCTTAATCTGTAGGTAGAATTGCTCCTGGAATTCAAAGTCATTTTTTGTTATTCCTAGGTGTAATAGCTGGATTATGGCTGCATCTGGTCTGTGAGGTTGGGGGAACTTTCTAAGGATATTTTCCACTGCCTGTATGCCTCTGTCTGTTTCTATGTTTGTGTATAGGCTTTCAATGTCCATGGTAAAGAGTATTGCGTTCGGGGGTACGGTCAGTGAGTTCACTATTTCTATGAAGTGGTAAGTGTCTTTAATGTAGCTAGGGTGCTTCTGTGATAAGGGGTTTAGGAATGAGTCAATGTATTCTGCTATCCTGTAGGATTCACTACCACAGTCTGACACAATTGGTCTTCCTGGTGGTATTTCTCCTGGTACAGTCCATGTGTCAGGGTGCTTGTGTATTTTGGGTAGTATGTAGAATTTTCTGGGTTGTGGTTGTTCCCCTCTTAGGTATTCCACTTGTTTCTGATTTAAGTGTTTCGATCTCTTTAGTTCTGTTAAAATGTTTCCAATCTCTTTTCGTGTGTCCTGGTACATTGGTGCTGTTAATTTAGTGTAGTGGGCTGTATTATTAAGCTGTCTGTGAGCTTGAAGCAGGTACTGTTGCCTATCCATGATCACTATACTACTGCCCTTATCCGCTGGTTTTATGATTATATCTAGATTGTTTCTAAGTTCTATGATTGCCCGTCTCTCTCTTCCAGTGAGGTTTTGCTTGTCTGTCTGTTTAGGGATTTTTTCAATTTGTGATTGAGTCTGTTTAATAAAGTTTAGGATTTCTGGCTCTATTTTATTGTTTGGTGGGGTCCATTCTGATGGTGGTGTAAAAGGTTGCTTGTCTGTTTCTGAATCGCTGAAGTAATCGGTCAGTTTTACTCTCCTGTAAAACCTTTTCAGATCTTCCTGAATTTGTACTTTACAATGTTTTGGGGTTGGAACAAATGTAAGGCCGTTGTTTAAAACCCTCTCCTGTACCTCTGTGGGGTTAAAGAGTTGGGAAATATTAATAACAGTTTTTCCCAGGTTTAATCTACCCTTCTCTTGGGTTAATGTCCTTTTTAGTTGAAACACTTCATCCACTGGTTTATTATGTTATGGGCAGTGCTATCTGTCCAATGGATGTGGTCAGCCCCCACTTTAAAGGATCGAGCATTAATTGCTGGTATGTAATTCTGTTTTTTTATATGCTGGTTAATTCCTCTGATTGTATCCCTCTCCATTTCTGGAAGTAAGTTACTGAAGTTAATTTCCGGCACCCAGATCTGAGCATTTGGGAATGTGCTCTTAGCCAATTTAAGTAATGACTGCAGTTGCTTGGTTGCAGTCAGTGGTCTCTGCGTTCGATTATTAATGCCAACTGAGAGCACCACCTTTTTGGTCTGCGGACAGGGTTCCAAATTGTCCAGAATTGCTGTGACATGAATGAATTTAGCTCCTGGAAAGCTATCAATTTGGGTGGTGGGATTTGGGCATCTTTTTATCTTGGAGAGGTTAGAATCTCCTATTATTAAAATGGATTTTCTGGGTTCCAATTTCCAGGGAATGTTTTTTCGGCTGGTGTTGGGGTGCCTCGTCACTCTCTGTGCATCTTACCCTTCAGGATCAGGTTCTGCCCCTGTTGGTGTGTTTTCTGTTTCTATGTCTGCTCCCCCTGCATTAGTGTTAGGGTTAGGGTTAGGGTTAGGGTTAGGGTTACGCTGCATTAGGGTTAGGGTTAGGGTTAGGGTTAGGGTTAGGGTTAGGGTTAGGGTTAACATGGTGGGCAGAGGGGGGAAACGGCCTCCCTATGTTGTCTGCGTCTTTGTTCTGGCCCGCACCTCAGACTGTTGCTGTTGTCCAAATGAATGCACCTTCTGCTTTAGCTTTTGGCACCATCCAGAGTTCCTGCTTGGCTACTACTGAATGTGTCCCATCGTCCAGCCTCAAATACCATCCATCGTTCCTTCTTGGAACACTCTGACCGGTTTCGCCGCCTTGCGGCTCCTCAGGGAGTTACAAACAAACAGACATAGTCCTTAGTGCGTCAGTTGCAAAGGTTAGGTTTAACATGGTGGGCAGAGGGGGGAAACGCCCTCCCTATGTTGTCTGCCTCTTTGTTCTGGCCCGCACCTCAGACTGTTGCTGTTGTCCAAATGAATGCACCTTCTGCTTTAGCTTTAAGCACCATCCAGAGTTCCTGCTTGGCTACTACTGAATGTGTCCCATCGTCCAGCCTTAAGTACCATCCATCGTTCCTTCTTGGAACACTCCGACCGGTTTCGCCGCTTTGCGGCTCCTCAGGGAGTTACAAACAAACAGACAAAGTCCTTAGTGCGTCACTTGCAAAGGTTAGGTTTAACATGGTGGGCAGAGGGGGGAAACGCCCTCCCTATGTTGTCTGCCTCTTGGTTCTGGCCCGCACCTCAGACTGTTGCTGTTGTCCAAATGAATGCACCTTCTGCTTTAGCTTTAGGCACCATCCAGAGTTCCTGCTTGGCTACGACTGAATGTGTCCCATCGTCCAGCCTTAAGTACCATCCATCGTTCCTTCTTGGAACACTCCGACCGGTTTCGCCGCCTTGCGGCTCCTCAGGGAGTTACAAACAAACAGACAAAGTCCTGAGTGCGTCACTTGCAAAGGTTAGGTTTAACATGGTGGGCAGAGGGGGGAAACTCCCTCCCTA